>NC_064627.1:1112140200-1112448777 GCF_023864275.1 Schistocerca cancellata
GCTTAATGTTATTTTGCATACCGCATTATCCTCATCATTAACGAACTCTAAACGGATCTTATCATTCCTTAGTACTGCAGTCTCCCATTTCCTTCCGCCCTGATTCTTACGTAAGATTCTCTTAAACTTCATTCTGCAAAATTACTAAATTATCTATATCTGGTCCTGCGTACGCCTGAAAGTCCATACACACCCCATAGGGGGGGAAAAATACGCCACGAAAGAATTATCCGAATGAGACGGGAAACGGTAGATGTGATGTACTTGTACGGACAAACAAATGATTGCAATTTCAGAAAATTTATTCAACAAAAAGAGCTTCACGAATTGAACAATTTAATAACGTGTTGGTCCACCTCTTTCCCTTACGCAAGCAGTTATGCGGCTTGGCATTGATTGAAACAGTTGTCGGACGTCTTCCTGAGGGATACCGTGCCAAATTCTGTCCAGTTGGTGTGTTACACCGTCCAAAATTCCTAGGTGATTGTAGGCTTCTGCCCATAATGCTCCAGACTTTCTCAGTTGGGGAGATATCCGACGATCTTGCTGATTAAGGTAGATACGTTCCGTCTATGCAACTAATTTGAAGGCAGTTTCTTTCTTGCCATACGCGTTTCGCTTCTTTTATTTGTAGAGATGCTTCACAAATAAAAGAAACGAAACGCGTATGGCAAGAAAGCGTCTTCACAAATAAAAGAAGCAAACCGCGTATGGCAATAAAGAAACTGCGCCGGCCGCTGTGACCGAGCGGTTCTAGGCGCTTCAGTCCGGAACCGCGCTGCTGTTACGGTCGCAGGTTCGAATCCTGCCTCGGGCATGGATGTATGTAATGTCCTTACGTTAGTTAGGTTTAAATAGTTCTAAGTCTAGCGGACTGATGACCTCAGATGTTAAGCCTCATAGTGCTTACAAGGGAACCTCCCCATCGCACCCCCGTCAGATTTAGTTATGAGTTGGCACAGTGGATAGGCCTTGAAAAACTGAACACAGATCTATCGAGAAAACAGGAAGAAGTTGTGTGGAACTATGAAAAAAATAAGCAAAATATACAAACTGAGTAGTCCATGTGCAAGATGGGCAACATCAAGGAAAGTGCAAGCACAGGAACGCCGTGGTCCCGTGGTTGCGTGAGCAGCTGTGGAACGAGAGGTCCTGGGTTCAAGTATACCCTGAAGTGAAGAGTTTAAGTTTTAGACAATTATTATCTGTCACCAGTGTCGTATAGAATATATCAGACGTGTTTTCCTCTGGAGGAATCGGTTGACCTATGACCTTGCGATCAAATATTTTCGGTTCCCATTGGAGAGCACGTCCTTTCGTCTACTAATCGCACCGTTTTGCGGTGCGGTCGCAAAACACACACTCTAAACGTATTACAGTGAACAGAGACGTCAATGAACGAATGGATAGATCATAACTTTGCGAAAATAAACAAAACAAATTTTTCACTCTTGGGAAGACTTGAACCAATGACCTCTCATTTCGCAACTGCTCACGCTGACCGCGGGACCACGGAGCTCCTGAGCTTATACCTTCCTTGATGTTGCCTATGTCGCACATGGACTACTCAGTTTGTATATTTTACTTATTTTTTTCATAGTTCCACACAACTTCTTCCTGTTTTCTCGATTGATCTGTGTTTAGTTTTTCAAGGCCTATCCACTGTGCCAACTTATAACTAAATCTGAGGGGGGTGCGATGGGGCGGTTCCCTTGTTAGAGTCATTTGGATCATTTAAAGAAACTGCCTTCAGTTATTTGCATAGACGGAACACATCTCCATGAAACTGAAAAACTGTTTAAGAGAGTGTCAAAGAATAAGAACATACATAGAATGTGGTTGTACCTCGCTCCAAGAGAGCCAAATGATAAAGTAACCTACTTCACTATATGATACTTCATCGATTTGGTTCATAAAAACAAAATTTGAAAGAAGAATGTCTTTTCGAGGGCGTGTGGTGAGTTCAGCTATAGAAGTTCGTTGTAGTCTATAACATGCATCTGATGACTCAAAATGTTTCATATATGGTGGTATACCCTATAAATATTGTGGTGGCAATCTCTCGTCTCTGTCTACTGTTGTTAAGGATTCGATCGCAGATAAATACTTATGACAAGTTAAAGTATAATGACAATTGCTGCTAGTTTCATTCGCAGTAATTTAATTTGTGGCCTTAGATTCCTGTCTGACCACACACTCGGAAATCGCTACGTATTCAGAACAGAATGGTGAATTATTTGTGACAAGATAAAGTATAAATGCCACTATCAGTTATTTCACGCACAGCAATTTCATCTTTCATTTCTTAAACGTATGGAAGTCACGAAATCGACGATACTCGTTACTGAGAAAGCGCTCTTAAGTGTAAAAAACATAGAACATATAACAAAAACGCTTAGCTTTGACGATTAATGAAGTCTCGTAATGTGTTACAAGCACGAAGAGGAGAAAAAATGTTATACACATCAGTATGCGAACCTACGACCTGTGCCACTACAACTCGCTTGTTTGCATCGCTTTATTCCACATAATTCAAAGCGAGAGAGACACAGGCTGATTTCGTTGCCGAATGTTGCGGGCGTAAACAGTAAATGCGTGAGATTTTGGACGTTTCCTCTATCAGGTTTTACAAAATGTCTTTGCATTGTTACTTAAAAGTTTTAAACGCGTTTAGATAGTTCAAAAGCAAACCATTTGTGGAAAAAAGTTCGCAAAGTCACTAGTAATTTTAATTAGCACTCATGTGATATACATACAGAGCCGACCTTTTGAAATTTAATGATTTTTTAAACTCTTAATTACTTAAAAATAACAGGTATTTTGTGAGAATATTGACTGAAACTGTTTTTTTATGTTGTAATCATTCAAGCTAACAACAACAGAAACCATATCTCTAACGAAGGAAAATAGGATATTATGAACTCACTTTCCATCCAGACGCGTCCTTATGATTCTTCAGAAACACAATTACTAAATCCGAAGCTAAAACCGCTCAATATGTTTGAAATAACAAATATTAGGTGTAAATAAACCGCACTGAACCGAACGAGAGGGTCATGCCGAAATCCAAAACTTCTCGGTACAGTTGTCGAAAAATCGGCAGTAGGACCGATCGGTAGCAGGTCTCAGAAGCTTAACTGAACAGGAACTTCGGATAAAGAACCAAAAATTACGTCACTACCGAGGCTAACCTACTGCATCAATCGCTGTGAACGATACGGAATAGGGCCCGGGTTCAGTCAAGTACATAGCTCTAGTTTCCCTCTGCTAGAGGACAGTGACGGACAGGACTAAATAGAAAGAAATATAACGTAGTTGAGAATTTTGACCACTGGAGACATTCAACAAATCAGGTCAAGAGAATGTTTTTGTGAATTTTTCTGTTTATTTCTTGAAGGCTTTTTTGTTTATTTATGTTTGTAGTGTTTTGTATATGCTGTTAGTAGTGTGAATGATGCTTGCATGTGGTCTCAAGTAAATATGTAAATGACTGTTCTACTGATGGACACTGTATGAACTAGTGTGAGAAAGTTGTAAGACTGTGTGAATGCAGACGACAGGGAATTTTGTATCATAATATGTTAAGTAAGTTTATGGTAAAAGGAAAGGTAATTCGAGTGGAAATGAATATAGTTAATAAGGTAAAGTATAAACAAAATATCAGAATGTTAAAAATTTATTTCGGGAAAAAGTACAGTTCGAAAGAGCGTCATTTGTTGCCTGGTTAGTCATGAAAAGCGCCAACTAACGCGGAAGAATAATGTTTTTCTACTGGCCTCAAAGAAAAGTGACTAGTGAGAAGGGAGTATTCTTCGCGCGTCTTTTCTCTTGGAGATATAGAATGCTTACAGCAATCTAAGGAGTCGGAGCCGAGCCTTTCAATGGTATGGTCGTGTGTAGTATGCGCTCCGAAGGAAGTTACAATTTGACGGTTTTAGTTGTGCTACATGCCTCAAAAGTGCTTTAAGTGGAGGCATATTTATTCCGGTGCGTTTTTTTTTTAGAAAGTACGGATTTTTAAAGTAATTTTGTGTATGAGAAAAGACGGTAATTCCGCATGGCATATTGAGCAGATCGGTGACCAAAAACTTGAGTGTATTACACACCGATAAACTTAAAGTATGGCGAGCATTTTCATTTAAGAACAATTCGTGCTTAGTAGGTGTTCAGATGTCTGTAAATACGTTACCATAAACTCGCTAACAGGAATTAAAGGGTTTGTGCGTGACTGTGTTAAGATTGGAACGTGCTTGGCAGTGAACGTGTATACCGTAAGGTTCAGAATATACGGAAGCTCTGCCAGTATTTCCACCTTTCATTCAAAATTAAGACCTTTTCCGGGTTCTTAGAATAGTTACGTCGTATGCAGCCTGGTGCGAGCTGCAGTACGGTAGGTATCTGCTCGGATTCCCTACTGGCGATCTGGTGCTATGAGTTCACAGGTAGGTGAGGTAATGGACGAACGTAAGCGTACAGGATATCAATGCCACTAGCGAAACTTATGACGATATCCTTTCCCCCTTAATTTTAATCCCATCTGAACCTTTCTTTTACTTCCGTCATTGGTTCTTCGATACGTAGATTGAACGGGAGGGCGATGGACTTCTATCCTGTCTTACACCCTTCTTAATCCGAGCATTTCGTTGTTTGTCTTTCAGTGTCATTGTTCCCTCTTGGTTAATCGTGTTTATAAATGTATTATACCACAAGTTTTTTTATTGGCATTAGGCCAGTTAGGAGAAAGTGTTGTGACCTGACTATTAGCTATAAAGTAGTTTGGTTGCTTAGCAGTACATTTAGGTAATACTTCGGCGGTCAAATAGTTTTGACAGTAGTGGTATCAGAAACGTGCAAGTCGACTTATTTATACAGTGCAACAAGATGTACTGCAGTGTCTTCCTTTGTCACAGTTCCTAGATAACAGAACGCAGCATGTCATTCTCAATGGAGAGAAGTCTTCCGAAGTAAGAGTGATTTCAGGTGTGCCGCAAGGGAGTGTCGTAGGACCGTTGCCATTCACAATATATATAAATGACCTTTTGGATAACATCTGAAGTTCACTGAGGCTTTTTGTGGATGATGCTGTAGGATGTCGAGAGGTTGTAACAATGGAAAATTGTACTGAAATGCAGGAGGATCTGCAGCGAATTGAGGCATCGTGCAGGGAATGGCAACTGAATCTCAAAGTAGACAAGTTGTAACCTCCCCACAAAAATTGAAAATGAAAATGAGCCAAGTGTAGCCTGCCCAAAGAATTGTTTATTTTTAAAAATATGAACCATGCGTAAACTCCGCACAAAATTAATAATTAAATGAATTTTTCTAATATTGTAACCTCTGAACAAAATTGTCTCCGATTTACAGTCGGTGTGCAGAAATGCATTCACATTTAATGTTACCACAAAATTCTTTTCTCATTTAATGTCAAGTTCGAAACAGAAAAATTCCTAAACACCAAAATAATAAAAAAAGTTTTGTAACCTGATGAATTTTATGAGGACAGCAGCGCTGCCCTACGGCCCTGTATTCTGAATAAAAAAAGCAATTATATCTGCTCTTAATTAGATAATTTTCGACACAGCTTCGCGCAATGCTGGCGTATATATATATATATATATATATATATATATATATATATATATATATATATATATATATATATATTTATTTATTTATTTATTTATTATTGGAAGGAATGATAATGCATTGGAAATATTCTTTAAATTGAAATGAATGCTTTTCTTTAAAAGAGTTACTTTATATTATAAAAATTATTATTGGGGCATTTTTTGGAACAAATTAAATTACAATAAACATACATTATTAAATATGCGCAAGGCTGCTTCTTTACCTTCTACAACAGTACTCATCCTCCAGAGTCGTGATCATAGTCGCGAGCAGAGCACACAGCCGACGCATGCCGACTACCGCCCACTCACGCAGACTACTGTTGTCGACTCGCGCAGTCAAGCGCAGACTAGCGACAAGCAACAACTAACGATAAACTACTCTCTGGTCAGAGATTCTGTCATGCCTCGCCCACCGCCGGCAAAGTATACGTCTTACAAAGTGTAATGTGCTGCGAATATGTAGAAAGAAAGATCCTTTATCATTTAGCTACAATATAGCAGGTCTGCAACTGGAAGCAGGAAATTCCATAGATTATCTGGGAATAGGCATTAGGAGTGATTTAAAATGGAATGAGCGTATAAAAGTAATCGTCGGTAAATCAGATGACAGATTGAGATTCATTGGAAGAATCCTAAGGAAATGCAGTCCGAAAGCTAAGGAAATAGGTTACAGCACGCTTGTCCGCCCACTGCTTGAATACTGCTCCGGTGTGGGATGCGTACCAGATAGGCTTGATGGAAGAGAAGATCCAACGGAGAGCAGCGCGCTTCGTTACAAAAAATGGTTCAAATGGCTCTGAGCACTATGGGACTTAACATCTATGGTCATCAGTCCCCTAGAACTTAGAACTACTTAAACTAAGGACATCACACAACACCCAGTCATCAGGAGGCAGAGAAAATTCCCCGCCGGGAATCGAACCCGGGAACCCGGGCGTGGGAAGCGAGAACGCTACCGCATGACCACGAGATGCGGACGCTTCGTTACAGGATCATTTAGTAATCGCGAAGGCGTTACGGAGATGATAGAAAAACTCCAATGGAAGACCCTGCAAGAGAGACGCTCAGTAGCTCGGTACGGGCTTTTGTTGAAGTTTCGAGAACATACCTTCACCGAGGAGTGATGCAGTATATTGCTCCCTCCTAAGTATACCTCGCGAAGAGACCATGAGGATAAAATCAGAGAGATTAGAGCCCACACAGACGCATACCGACAGTCTTTCTTTCCACGAGCAATACGAGACTGAAGTAGAAGGGAGAACCAATAGAGGTACTGAAGGCGACCTCCGCCACACACCGTCTGGTGGCTTGTGGAGTATGGATGTAGATGTAGATGTAGAATGTTTAGGACTACGTTGGGCATATGACTCCTCGTTCATGAGTTGATGCACTGAGGATGTAACACCCTAACAGAATACTGTACTCAAGGTAGGCAGTCTCACTTCCGCTGCCTGTTGCATTAGAGAAACCGTATGTTCTTCTCGTTGTTCTCGAATGAGAGGAGCGCTAAGCCGAAGAATGGAGTATCGGCAGTGAGAGAGGGCAGACTGAGGCGGGTGGCAGCCCTCGTGCTGGGAGGCCGTCGCCGAACGCGACCAGACTCGCCAGAGGCGGGCCGGCCTCGCCGGCGGCGTCCCAAGGGCGGCCGGGCCTCGGCATGGCAGGGACGGTGACCTCACCCGCGAGACCCCCGTAGCCACAGCCAGAGGCAGCCGCCCGCGTGTCCGCGACACTGCAGACGCCTGCATACCAATCGAACAAGGAGGCCGCCGCACCGCCAGCCCTCTGAACAGCGCATCCATGACATTCAAAGTAGCGAAAGCGTTACGGAGATGCTTCCCCCTACTTATACCTCCCGAGGAGATATTAAATGTAAAATTAGAGAGATTAGAGCGCGCACAGAGGCTTTCAGACAGTCGTTCTTCCCGCGAACCATACGCGACTGGAACAGGAAAGGGAGGTAATGACAGTGGCACGTAAAGTGCCCTCCGCCACACACCGTTGGATGGCTTGCGGAGTATAAATGTAGATGTAGATGTAGATGACAGCTACAAAAATACGCCGAATTCAAACTAAACTAGGAAGCGCGGCAAAGTGCAGCACTAGCGACTAATGAAGGCTGTTGACAGATGATCTGCACATTGGATAACTGTAAATAGTCACGAGTACACTACTGGCCATTAAAATTGCTACACCACAAAGATAACGTGCTGTTGTTGTTGTTGTGGTCTTCAGTCCCTAGACTGGTTTGATGCAGCTCTCCAAGCTACTCTATCCTGTGCAAGCTTCTTTATTTCCCAGTACCTACTGCAACCTACATCCTTCTGAATCTGCTTAATGTATTCATCTCTTGGCCTCCCCCTAACGATTTTTACCCTCCACGCTGCCCTCCAATACTAAATTGGTGATCCATTGATGCCTCAGAACATGTCCTACCAACCGATCCCTTCTTCTGGTCAAGTTGTGCCACAAACTTCTCTTCTCCCCAATCCTATTCAATACTTCCTCATTAGTTATGTGATCTACCCATCTAATCTTCAGCATTCTTCTGTAGCACCATATTTCGAAAGCTTCTATTCTCTTCTTGTCCAAACTATTTACCGTCCATGTTTCACTTCCATACATGGCTACACTCCATACAAATACTTTCAGAAATGACTTCCTGACACTTAAATCTATACTCGATGTTAACAAATTTCTCTTCTTCAGAAACGCTTTCCTTGCCATTGCCAGTCTACATTTTATATCCTCTCTACTTCGACCATCATCAGTTATTTTGCTCCCCAAATAGCAAAACTCCTTTACTACTTTAAGTGTCTCATTTCCTAATCTAATACCCGACTTAATTCGACTACATTCCATTATCCTCGTTTTGCTTTTGTTGATGTTGATCTTATATCCTCCCTTCAAGACACCATCTATTCCGTTCAACTGCTCTTCCAAGTCCTTTGCTGTCTCTGACAGATTTACAATGTCATCGGCGAACCTCAAAGTTTTCATTTCTTCTCCATGGGTTTTAATACCTACTCCGAATTTTTCTTTTGTTTCCTTTACTGCTTGCTCAATATGCAGATTGAGTAACATCGGGGAGAGGCTACAACCCTATCTTACTCCCTTCCCAACCACTGCTTCCCTTTCATGCCCCTCGACTATTATAACTGCCATCTGGTTTCTGTACAAATTCTAAATAGCCTTTCGCTCCCTCTATTTTACCCCTGCCACCTTTAGAATCTGAAAGAGAGTATTGCAGTCAACATTGTCAAAAGCTTTCTCTAAGTCTACAAATGCTAGAAACGTAGGTTTGCCTTTCCTTAATCTTTCTTCTGACGTGCTACAGATGCGAAATTTAACCGGCAGGAAGATGATGCTGTGATATACAAATGACTAACTTTTCACAGCAATCACACAAGGTTGGCGCCGGTGGCGACACCTACATCGTGCTGACATGAGGAACGTTTCCAGCCGATTTCTCATATGCACAAACAGCAGTTGACCGGCGTTGCCTGGTGAAGCGTTGTTCTGATGCCTCGTGTAAGGAGGAGAAATTCGTACCATCTCGTTTCAGACTTTGATAAAGGTCGGACTGTAGCCTATCGCGATTGCGGTTTATCGTATCGCGACATTGCTGCTCGGGTTGGTCGAGATACAATGACTGTCAGCAGAATATGGAATCGGTGGGATGATGAGGGTAATACGGAACGCCGTGGTGGGTCCCAACGGCCTCGTATCACTAGCAGTCGAGATGACAGACATCTTATCCGCATGGCTGTAACGGATCGTGCAGCCACGTCTCGATAACTGAGTCAACAGATGGGGACCTTTGCAAGACAACAACCATCTGCACGAGCAATTCGACGACGTTTGCAGCAGCAGCGTACCATCACGTTACAGGCTTTGATAAAGATCGGACTGTAGCCTATCGCGATTGCGGTTTATCGTATCGCGACATTGCTGCTCGCGTTGGTCGAGATCCAATTACTGTCAGCATAATATGGAATCGGTGGGTTCATGAGGGTAATACGGAACGCCGTGGTGGATCCCAACGGCCTCGTATCACTATCAGTCGAGATGACAGGCATCTTATCCGCATGGCTGTAACGGATCGTGCAGCCACGTCTCGATCACTGAGTCAACAGATGGGGACTTTTGCAAGACAACAACCATCTGCACGAGCAGTTGGACGACGAACCTGGGTGCACGAATGGCAAAGCGTCATTTCTTCGGGTGAATCCAGGTTTTGTTTAGAGCATCATGATGGCCGCATCCGTGTTTGGCGACATCGCGGTGAACGCACATTGGAAGCTTGTATTCGTCATCGCCATACTGGCGTATCAGCCGGCGTGGTGGTATGGGGTGCCACTGGTTACACGTCTTGGTCACCTCTTGTTCGCATTGACGGCACTTTGAACAGTGGACGTTACATTTCAGATGTGTTACGACCCGAGGCTCTACCCTTCATTCGATCCCTGCGAAATCCTACATTTCAGCAGGATAATGCACGACCGCATGTTGCAGGCCCTGTACGTGCCTTTCTGGATAAACAAAATGTTCGACTGCTGCCGTGGCCAGTACATTCTTTAGATCTCTCACCAATTGAAAACATCTGGTCAATGGTGGCCGAGCAACTGGCTCGTCACAATACGCCAGTCACTACTCTTGATGAACTGTGGTATCGTGTTGAAGCTGCATGGGCACGCCATCCAAGCTCTGTTTGATTCAATGCCCAGGCGTATCAAGGCCGTTATTACGGCCAGAGGTGGTTGTTCTGGGTACTGATTTCTCAGGATCTATGCACCCAAATTGCGTAAAAATTGTAATCACATGTCAGTTCTAGTATAATACATTTGTCAAATGAATACCCGTTTATCTTCTGCATTTCTTCTTGGTGTAGCAATTTTAATGACCAATAGTGTATTTGCGCTGCGCTAAACTCAAATACTGCAAATATTCCAGATGTTATAGAAAGACAGAGCAATCTGAGTGAATCGAACTGGGGAGAGCGAACGGCCGTTTTGTCATTACACGATGTACTGGACTTGTAGTGGTGATACCGCTAAGACCTATAGGGTGATTGTAATTCAACTTTCGCTCCTTGAGACAGTGTAGACGCCAAAGTGCTTACCATATGGATATGCAATTTTAAAGGAATGATATTCAGACTTTGCTTTGTTAGCAGTGTTGGGGTAATGACTTACCGCTAGGCGCCGATACTCGTGCAGCGACGCAGGGTTTCAACAGAACCGGCACTGTGCATTAGAGTTGCGAACAGTCAACACTCGTCGGGCAATGTGAGCAGCGCTTTACTCGTAGAGCTGTTTTATCAAAACAACAGGAGTAGTGCTGTTGCTTTTCGCGAGTACCGACGGTTTAAAGGAATATGGAGACGTCCTCTTTCCGCACCGGCTCTGAAGAACATAATTCGGGAGTTTGAATTAACACCAGTTAATTTGGGAATTTCTTCTGGGTGAGGCTGACGGCCAATGGCACAAATTTTTGAAGACGTTACTCTTGCCTTGGCTGAGAATGCGCGACCCAATGTGCTACCTTCAAGCAGAGCACGAGCTGTGTACCTACAACTGAACATCTGATCTGAGCTGCATCTGGCAGCAGTACAACAGTCTCTAGTGCCGTTGCAGGATGCGGTGAAAGAAAATGGTCGGCACATTCAGCAACGTTTGTGAAGTGGAACTTATTAATGGTCAGCCACATTCTCATGTGGCAATTAAAATCTGTTTCTTCAATGATTTGTTCGTTGGTTCTCTTCCGCGTCTCCTTACAAATGTTTCCACAAATTTTCGTTGTCCTACGATCACGATTCTAAAGGTGGCAGGGGTATAATACAGGGATCGAAAGGTTATTTACAATTTGTACAGAAACCAGATGGCAGTTATAAGAGTCGAGGGGCAGGAAAGGGAAGCAGTGGTTGGGAAGGGAGTGAGACAGGGTTGTAGCCTCTCCCCGAAATTATTCAATCTGTATATTGAGCAAGCAGTAAAGGAAACAAAAGAAAAATTCGGAGTTGGTATTATAATCCACGGAGAAGAAATAGAAACTTTGAGGTTTGCCGATGACATTGTAATTCTGTCAGAGACCGCAAAGGACTTGGAAGAGCAGTTGAATGGAATGGACAGTGTCTTGAAAGGTGGATATAAGATGAACATCAACAAAAGCAAATCGAGGATAATGGAATGTAGTCGAATTAAGTCGGGTGATGCTGAGGGAATTAGATTAGGAAATGAGACAGTTAAAGTAGTAGAGGTGTTTCGCTATTTGGGGAGCAAAATAACTGATGATGGTCGAAGTAGAGAAGATATAAAATGTAGACTGGCAATGGCACGGAAAGTGTTTCTGAAGAAGAGAAATTTGTTAACATCCAGTATAGATTTAAGTGTCAGGAAGTCATTTCTGAAAGTATTTGTATGGAGTGTAGCCATGTATGGAAGTGGAACATGGACGATAAATAGTGTGGACAGGAAGAGAATAGAAGCTTTCGACATGTGGTGCTACAGAAGAATGTTGATGATTAGATGGGTAGATCACACAACTAATTAGGAGGTATTGAATAGAATTGGGGAGAAGAGGAGTTTGTGGCACAACTTGACAAAAAGAAGGGACCGGTTGGTAGGACATGTTCTGAGGCATAACGAATTTAGCGTTGGAGGGCAGCATGGAGGGTAAAAATGATACAGGGAGACCAAGAGATGAATACACTAAGCAGATTCAGAAGGATGTAAGTTGCAATAAGTACTGGGAGATGAAGAAGCTTGCACAGGATAGGGTAGCATGGAGAGCTGCATCAAACCAGTCTCAGGACTGAAGACCAGAACAACAACAACGATCACTTTTACTTCTTGAGGCCCCTTTCAAGTAGTGCAAGTTTAATTATAACCACAACTAAGTCTACAGACCACAAGTGGACCACCGGGACCATGCGACTGCCGTGTCATCCTAAGGGAGGATGCGGATAGGAGGGGCGTGGGGCAGCACACCGCTCTCCCGGTCGTTATGATGGTATTCTTGACCGAAGCCGCTAATATTCGGTCGAGTAGCTACTCAATTGGCTGAGTGCACCCCTTAAAAATGGCAACAGTGCATGGCGGCCCGGATGGTCACCCATCCAAGGGCCGACCACGCCCGACCGCGCTTAACTTCGGTGATCTCAAGGGAACCGGTGTATCCGCTGCGGCAAGGCCGTTGCCTTTAATTGTAACCACCCTGTTTATTATATAAAGTCAGTTATTCTCTGCATCTGGCTGTAATACGTACATCAATGCGCTGTCCGTAAATTTCGACTAACACTCCGCTTTCAAGCGTGCATTTTGCAATGTGTGTGAGCATTTTTAAGCGCACAGTTCGACAATATTACGCTGACAGCGATGGACAGTATTACACCACACCCGCTTTGACTGATAGGTATTATGACGCCAGTGGGATACCTTTAGTAAGATTTCATCCTTTCTTCTTTTTGAGTCATTTGCTTTCTGAAAAGTTTGATCCAGCTTGCCAGGAATTCCTGTACGGTTCAAACCTCTTTGTCTCAGTGTGCAACTTGCGCCACACGTACTTACTTATTAGCTGGATGTAATCCTACCTCTGTCTCATCCTGCAGCTTTTACCCCCCTACAATTGTCTCTAGTCCAGTGGAAGTTATTCCTTCATACTTAAACAAATGCCCTATCATCCTGTTCCATCTTCTTATCTGTTATTTATAATGTCCCTTTCTTCATCGATTCTACGGATAAACTCATCATTCCTTTATCAGCCTATCAGCATTCTTCTATAGCACAGCATCTCATACGCGTCCGTTCTCTTCGTTTCCTGTTTTCCCCAAGTCCGTGACTCTCTACCGGAAAATGTTGTGCTCCAAACGCTCACTCACAAAAATTTCTTCCTCAGATAAAAGCCGACTTTTCGTTCTAGAAGACTAGCTTTGGTCAGAAATGCCTCTTCACTTCTGCTATTCTGCTTCATATATCCTCTTTGTTTTCTCCATTAAATGCTATTTTGCTTCCAAGGTATGTAAATGCTTACCTCCGTCTATATCGTGTGCACCAGTTTCAACGTTATACTTATTCCTAACACCATTTTTCCTACTCCTCATTTCTCTTGTCTTACTACGATTTACTCTCAAGCTATAGAGTGTACTCTGGTCTTTATCTGATAGTTTCTGTACTTCCTTCTTCCGGCGGTAAATCGAAGTTACTTCCGTAACTCAAATTTTGTTCGCAGTTACCTTCCTAGTACCTATGATGTCAGTTCATCTTCTTTGATTAGCCTTTTTGGAGATAGAGAAGTTCATTCATCTTCAACTAAAATGCCTATTGTGGTGTTGCTTATCACAGAATTTATAGCCTTTGCGACTTTTAAACACGACTTATCATTCCACATTATTCCAGTATCCCTCTTCTTGTACAGTGATTCTTGCTTGCAAGTCTATTACGCTGCAGTTTACTATTCATTATTACTAAATGTTGATGCTAGTTTATATCTGCTTCTGGGTTTTCCCTACAACCAAATATATGATTTGAGACTCTGTGACCAAGATATAATTTAGCTGGATGTGGTGTTACAGCCAGACACCACACTTGCTAGGTGGTAGCCTTTAAATCGGCCGCGGTCCGTTAGTATATGTCGGACCCGCGTGTCGCCACTATTAGTGATTGCAGACCGAGCGCCGCCACACGGCAGGTCTAGAGAGACTTCCTAGCACTCGCCCCAGTTGTACAACCGACTTTGATAGCGATGGTTCACTGACAAATTACGCTCTCATTTGCCGAGACGATAGTTAGCATAGCCTTCAGCTACGTCATTTGCTACGACCTAGCAAGGCGCCATTACCAGTTACTATTGATGCTGTAAAACATGTATCGTCAAGAGCGACGTTCACCATTTATGGATTAAAGTTAAGTATTCCACCTGCTACGTCAGTTTTTTCTAAAGTCTAATTTCCTTGTCCTGTTCCAGACCTCACGCCAGCCTGCGTGAGCTATAACGCGTGCCTTTCGGCTTCCTTTAGTATACCGGGTTGGCTGTCTTGCCAATCCAATACACTGGAATCATCCTGTCTCTCCACGCCTTTTCAAAGTATGTCACCTCCTCCCCCAGTTTTGAACTGTACTCACTATTACTACCTGAAATTTGCTGACACAAACGCAAGCACTCCTCGCCTGTTAGGGCTATCACGACTGAGCCACTGCTACCTGCCAATCAGTACGAGGAGCGATCTATGATCGTGGGAAATGTGATCAGCGTGTCGGAAATCCCTCCAGCCGTTATCCCCAGTAGATGAATCGTGATGACGCCACTGCTTCTTTATTCAGTCAATGACTCATTTGTTCTCGCGAAGCTGAGTGGACTGTGTTACAGACCTTCTTGCCTCAGAAAAATTCGAGGAGGTACCGGGAATCGAACCCGGGTCCTTCCACACCTGCGGCAGCGACCCTAAAGGATTTTTTCCCCTCTCCTTTATCTATCTTTTTCTTCGTAATTCTTCGTTATCAGTTCTGTGTGGATGTCGCATGACACCTCTTTTATCACACTGATAAAACCTTTACTCACTTTTCTTATTACAGAGGGTGTGACCAGTGCCCCGACAGAATGCGCTGAGCTAACGCGCTGCTAGCTCCGTTATACCTTTTTCTGATGCTGTTGGAATTACCCTTTATTCGCCTTCTCAGATTTCCTTACTTTCTGTCAATTCCATTTCATTAGCTCTCAGCCGGCCGGTGTGGCCGTGCGGTTCTATGCGCTACAGTCTGGAACCGCGCTACCGCTACGGTCGCAGGTTCGAATCCTACCTCGGGCATGGATTTGTGTGATGTCCTTAGGTTAGTTAGGTTTAAGTAGTTCTAATTCTAGGGGACTGATGACCTCAGATGTTGAGTCCCATAGTGCTCAGAGCCATTTGAACCATTTCATTAGCTCTCACTATACCTGGGACGATCCCTTCCATTTACATTTTCAGATTTTTTGGTATCCCTATCACGTTCAGAGTTCTAACAATTTATGCTGCGACTCGCACGCTGTTATCTTTTCTATAGCTATTCAATCTTTTTCTCATAATTACCTCCCCCTTGGGGGTTCCGTCCGGTAGGTCCGAATGAGAGACTACTACTCGATCTTATGTCAATAGGGAGGTCATCATGACACTTTTTCAGTTACGAGATATACATTATGTGTCTTTACTGTGTGGTTTCCGTTGCCTTCTACACTCTCATGCCGTTGATGATTGATGATTCTTCCCCATTTTAGTGGCAGTTTCCCACACTAAAGGCAAGAGTTTGAACCGAAACTTACTCTGCTCGTCCTCCCTATTTGACAATTTTTATTCAGGTTTTGATCAGGGTCTCCGATCGAGCCCGGACCCTAACACGAGCTTATTTTAAATACAGATGAAAACTTGCGCGTATACGATGGCAAGTGGATGTGTCTAACGCTCTACGAACTTTCCAGGTCAAGATCTAAACATAGCACACCCAGAGATGGTGCAGTCACCGTCTCTAGGAATTTGAAAAAAAAGAAGGAAGATTGGGTTTAACGTCCTGTCGACATTGAAGTCATTACAGTAGGAGCAGAAGCCCGGATTGTGTAAAGAATGGAAATTGGCCGTGCATTTGCCTGGAACGATTTAAGGTAATAATAAAAAACAAAAATCTGTATGACCAGACGCGGGTTTGTAACGTCGTCCTCCAGAATGCGAGTCCGGTGCGCTAATTAACTGCGTTAGACTTTGAGATACGCCGAATCATTAGCAGGAGGCACATGGGAGGCATGGGGGGGTATCGTACGGACAGCAAACAGTTTCTTTACTGTAAAACAGTAAATTACACGAAGCGAAATGTAGTGTGAGGAGGGCTATGCGAGAGTTGTTCAGTGAATTCGAAAGTAAAGTTCTATGTATTGACTTGCCAGAAAATCCTAAGAAAGTTTGGTCTTATGTCAAAGCGGTAGGTGGATCAAAACAAAACGTGAAAGCGGTAGGTGGATCAACACAAAATGTCCAAACACTCTGTGATCAAAATGGTACTGAAACAGAGGATGACAGACTAAAGGCCGAGATATTAAATGTCTTCTTCCAAAGCTGTTTCACAGAGGAAGACTGCACTGTAGTTCCTTCCCTAGATTGTCGCACAGATGACAAAATGGTAGATATCGAAATAGATGACAGAGGGATAGAAAAACAATTAAAATCGCTCAAAAGAGGAAAGGCCGCTGGACCTGATGGGATACCATTTGGATTTTACACAGAGTACGAGAAGGAACTTGCCCCTCTTCTTCCAGCGGTGTACTGTAGGTATCTAGAAGAGCGTAGCGTTCCACAGGATTGGAAAAGCCCACAGGTCATCCCCGGTTTCAATAAGGGACGTCGAACAGATGTGCACAACTAAAGACCTATATCTATAACGTCGATCTGTTGTAGAATTTTGGAACACGGATTATGTTCGAGTATAATGAGTTTTCTGGAGACTAGAAATCTACTCTGTAGGAATCAGCATGGGTTTCGAAAAAGACAATCGTGTGAAACCCAGCTCGCGCTATTCGTCCACGAAACTCAGAGGGCCATAGACACGGGTTCCCAGGTAGATGCTTTGTTTCTTGACTTCCGCAAGGCGTTCGATACAGTTCCTCACAGTTGTGTAATGAACAAAGTAAGAGCATATGGACTATCAGACCAATTGTGTGATTGGATTGAAGAGTTCCTAGATAACAGAACGCAGCATGTCGTTCTCAATGGAGAGAAGTCTTCCGAAGTAAGAGTGATTTCAGGTGTGCCGCAGGGGAGTGTCGTAGGACCGTTGCTATTCAATATATATATAAATAAATGACCTCGTGGATAACATCGGAAGTTCACTGAGGATTTTTGCGGATGATGCTGTAGTATGTCGACAGGTTGTAACAATGGAAACTTGTACTGAAATGCAGGAGGATCTGCAACGAATCGACGCATGGTGCAGGGAATGGCAATTGAATCTCAATATAAATAAGTGTAATGTGCTGCGAATACATAGAAAGAAAGATTCTTTATCATTTAGCTACAATAAAGCAGGCCAGCAACTGGAAGCAGGTAATTCCATAAATTATCTGGGAGTAGGCATTAGGAGTGATCTAAAATGGAATTACCATATAAAGTTGATCGTCGGAAAAGCAGATGCCAGATTGAGACTGAGAATCCTAAGGAAATGCAGTCCGAAAACAAAGGAAGTAGGTTACAGTACGCTTGTTCGGCCACTGCTTGAATACTGCTCACCAATGTGGGACCCGTAACAGATAGGGTTGATAGAAGAGATAGAGAAGATCCAACGGAGAGCAGCGCGCTTAGTTACAGGATCATTTATTAATTGCGAAAGCGTTACGGAGATGATAAACTCCAGTGGAAGACTCTGCAAGAGAGACGTTCAGTAGCGCGGTACGGACTTCTGTTGAAGTTTCGAGAACATACCTTCACCGAGGAGTCAAGCAGTATATTGCTCCCTCCTACGTATATCTCTCGAAGAGACCATGAGGATAAAATCAGATTAGATCCCACACAGAGGCTTACCGACAATATTTCTTTCCACGAGCAATACGAGACTGGAATAGAAGGGAGAACGGATAGAGTTACTCAAGGTA
The DNA here is from genome assembly GCF_023864275.1 of Schistocerca cancellata. NCBI lineage: Eukaryota > Metazoa > Arthropoda > Insecta > Orthoptera > Acrididae > Schistocerca > Schistocerca cancellata. The sequence continues at coordinate 1,112,158,440 of NC_064627.1, forward strand.
CCCTCCGCCACACACCATCAGGTGGCTTGCGGAGTATAGATGTAGATGTAGAAACGGAATGAATTTAAAACAGTGAGCGAGTGCGCACGTTTGTATGCGTGTGTAATCTGGCTAAAATGTACGTTATCTGTATGAAGTCGTTATGGAAACCAAGATGAAATGAGATCATCACGACGACATCATGTAGTTGCACATGGTGCTCGTGGCCCAGAAAATAATGTTCCTCTAACACCTCCAACTGCTGATGAACCTGCCGTGGTTCGATACCTACCGGAACCATCTAGTGTGTTTACTCGTATTTTTACTAAACTATGTGAGACTGATGCAGTATCCAACACATTGTTCAGGAGGAAGTCACGTTTCGTAACCACCCTCAATGTCCCTGGACCTTACCACTTCGCGAAAGGCGAATTTTACATGTGATTAATAATAAAAAAAACAAAAGAGACGAATAGTTCGGGCTACAAAAGTGCTGACCTCATAAAAAAATGGTTCAAATGGCTCTGAGCACTATGGGACTTAACATCGGAAGTCATCAGTCCCCTAGAACGTAAAACTACTTAAACCTAACGACATCACACACATCCATGCCCGAGGCAGGATTCGAACCTGCGACCGTAGCGGTCACGCGGTTCCAGACTGTAGCGCGCAGAACCGCTGACCTCATAAAAGTACACCATGTCGACGTCAGAGAAACCACACATGGTCGTGTCAAGAGAATCGGGAAGCGCTTTGAAGTCATAGGTGGATTTTATGAAAATCAACTTATCCCTTATTCATTCGCCTTTGCTTGATACCTCCTCTAAGTATTCTGACAGATGTATTGTTAATATCAATAAATACTACGCTAGTACGCACATGTTATACGGGCTGTGTTGTTCGAATTAGTTCATACTACCACCTCCTAAAATAGTTACCATTTCTCCTGAAAGATCTTGCACATATTAAGATACGCATGCGAAAATTTAGGGGTTATGAAGCTCTCAGATCTAATTGGATATGAATACACATTTCATGTTAAGTTGCATAAAAGCCGTATGCAATGTATATGAAAGCTGTAGTTAGTAATACTCGGCAGAGATGGAAGGATTTTAATTTGAATATCTTCCGTTTCTTTAGTATTTTCCTATAGTTGTAAGGCTATGTATAATTTGTGTTCCCTGCGTTTTCTGTAACGTTATTACTGAGCTGTGCCGGTTTTTTTTATTTGGTCATCAGTCTACTGACTGGTTTGATGCAGCCCGCCACGAATTCCTTTCCTGTGCTAACCTCTTCATCTCAGAGTAGCACTTGCAACCTACGTCCTCAATTATTTGCTTGACGTATTCCAATCTCTGTCTTCCTCTACAGTTTTTGCCCTCTGCAGCTCCCTCTAGTACCATGGAAGTCATTCCCTCATGTCTTAGCAGATGTCCTATCATCCTGTCCCTTCTCCTTATCAGTGTTTTCCACATATTCCTTTCCTCTCCGATTCTGCGTAGAACCTCCTCATTCCTTACCTGATCAGTCCACCTAATTTCCAACATTCGTCTATAGCACGTACGTCTTCCATAATCAGTACCGGGGAGGCCTGCCGCAGGTGCACCGCCGCACTTGTTAGCTGTGGCCGAAGCGGGAGTCCAGTGTGATCAGCTGTTGTACGAACGAGACAGGGAACACGCGGTCCGCTGCAGTGCCCCGGGTAGCAGCCGGCCTGTGTGCCGGGGTTGTGGTCGCGACGGCTGACCTACGAGCGCAGTCCTTAGCTGAGCGTGTAGATTTGAGTGCCAGGTGTTCATTTGTCTGCCAGCTGTCGGTGCTGTGTGTGGAGGGCGGCACCTGCGTGGGTGTCGCGGAGTAACCGGCATCGGGTGCAGGCTGTCAACCTGTCATTACCTCTATGCTGCGCACCGAATACGACGCCCGGGTGGGCGCTGTAGAGCAAGAAGTTTAAGCTGTCTGCTTCCCATTTTCTCGCTGCTGTGAGTGGAGTAAGGCTCCCGGGTACATGCTACGCCTATCACGTCCCACTTAGCGACAACGTGAAAGTGAGGGGATCGCATTAACGAGGTGCTCAGCTGAGCCTGCAAGGTGTCGATCGTATGTGTGAGCGACGGTGTTTGGTCACTCACTGTGGTTCGTACGGCGTCCTTGCCATGTTCCTGTCGATCCTTGAGTTGCGTTAGTGTTCCATCGGTACATGGGCCAGCGTCCTTGTTAAATTGTGTAGACGGGAGCTTTCGCCTTTGGTAAAAGTGAGGGCCTGTTTTACACGGTTAAGCTTCATTCTCGTTCGCCCTTGTTTCTAGACATTAGTGGTAACTACATATGACGGTAGTATCTGTTCCCGAAAGAAAACTTACCGTGGATGACCATGCAGCTTTGCTAGAAATGAAACGATAATTAAATGGACACCCTAGCTGCAAACAGGCGTTGATGTACTTTATTGGGGACATGTTGAAAATGTGTGCCCCGACCGGGACTCGGACCCGGGATCTCCTGCGTACATGGCAGACTCTCTATCCATCTGAGCCACCGCAGGCACAGAGGATAGTGCGTCTGCAGGGACTTATCCCTTGCACGCTCCCCGTGAGATCCACATTCCCAACATGTCCACACCACTTGGTAGACTTGGTAGATTAATCTGTCACCAGTAATGAGTGTGATGGGCAAACATCTATTAGGCGCACTACGAATGTAGTGGTGTGGACATGTTGGGAATGTGGATCTTACGGGGAGCGCGTAAGGGATAAGTCCCTGCAGACGCACTATTCTCTGTGCCCGCGGTGGCTCAGATGGATACAGCGTCTGCCATGTAAGCAGGAGATCCCGGGTTCGAGTCCCGGTCGGGGCACACATTTTCAACATGTCCCCGATGAAGTACATTAACGCCTGTTTGCAGCTAGGGTGTCCATTTAATTATCATTTCATTATTAGTGGTAAGTTAGGCTTTGAGATGCCCAGCTTAAACCGCAGGGCAGGACAGGTAGTTTAAATTGTGGAAAGGGACCAAAATAAGGGGCTGTCAGCTACACTCGAACATACAACCTTATTATTTGATCAAACATTACAAGAGCCCAAAAAAAGTTTTTTAAACACAGAGCTTTAATCTTTCGGACTTAATTACCGGCTGAAAGCCATTTTAACTTACAAACGGCTGAAGGTCAATAACGTAAAACGCAGACATAAACAGAAATTTAAAGGGCAAGCCTTAACTTACAACAGTTCTTTATTTAGGATGAAGGCCCAAAGAATTCTAAGATTTTCGGAGCAAACAATTTGAATTCAAAATCGGCTGACACCCCAACACTTAAGGCTAAACGACATTAAAAAAAAAAAAACAAAGGCCTTACGTAAAACAGTTCTTAATTAGGCAAAACTCAACCAAAACAGAAATTTAAACTGAAAAGCCTGATCTTAAAACAGTTCCTTAGTTAGGATGAAGGCCCAAGGAATCAAACACTTCAAGAGCAAATAAGTTAAATTCAAAGGGGCTGAAGGTCTAACTCTTAAAACTCCATAACATTAATTTTTTTTTTAAATACCAAAGGCCTTACGTGACACAGATCTTCAATTTAGGCTGAAGGCCTTAAGAGCAAAACAACTCAAACTCAAAATCCGCTGAAGGCCCAAAACTTAAAATTAAACAACATTAAAATTTTTGAAATGCTGAAGGCCTTACGTGAAACAGTTCTTTGAATTAGGCTGAAGGCCTAAAGAATCTTACGCCTTAAGGGCGAAACAACCTTAATGTTTAAAAAAATCGGCTAGAAGCCATACAAGTACAAACAACAAGAACAAATAAAAAAAGTCAAGGGCGCTCAGATGTTCGAGGGTCGGCCTGTAATTCAAACACTGACGCTCGCTTAGGTGAGACAGGCAGTCGGGCCAACCATTCACGATCCGACGACAACCCAACCGACCGACACTCGGCGGACCCACCGACAAAATAACTTCCACTTCACCCAACCAGGCTACAACAGGGAGTTCAACGGCACAACGTAGAAGATACTGGCGCCCACAACCAATCACACATGGAGCTGTCAGACTACACACCGTGCTGGACAGCAACAACACGATGAGGAAACTACACTGCTTGAAATTTACGTCAACGGCCAGGGCAGGTAACCAGAATGTTAACGGCCACAAGGCAGAAGATTCCGTTGGTGCACTTCAATTCAAATAACCAAATACAGTGACATTCCACCGGAGGCTGGCTAGAATTTTCCAACTTGAAAACCATGTTGTTGCTCGCGGGAATATCCCAACAGCCGCCAGCGAACTCCAAACGACACAATTTGAACAGTCTTGACTTGCTTGTAGATTAAATAAAAATACTTTCGTGTCCAGGGTCTGTGAGCCACGGACCTCGTAGCAATGGGAAGAGCTCCACACACTATGACACTGCGTAGAGACCGCCAGCGGCCCCGGCCAAACAACATCCCGTGGAGAATTCCTCGCTGCTCCACGCCAACCGACCGACTGCCTAGCCCCCGGAAACGGTGAAAGGACCAGATATACGTTTGACGATGAGATGGCCAACCGAACGACCAACCAACGGTCGTCCTGCTCCAATCTCACTCCGTCGCACAGTTCATGCACGTCGCCAGCGGTCGGCGAGCACTGGCTGTCAGCGCCTCACCGGAGCTCCGTCCCTGACTTCACTGCTGCTGCGTCCCGACTGCACTGCTGGTACCTCTCCAACTGACTCCCCGATGCACGACTACCCGGAAATACTATCGGTCGCGCCAGAGATGGTATGACAGTGTACTTATCGATACGCGCTGCTGCTGCCGCTTATGGACAAGTAAGGCAGGAAGTTAGTGACGCCAGTAAATGGGATAAGAAAACGAGGAGGCAGTACCGTGATAGAAGATGACGAACAGTAAATGGCATGAACAAGAGCCGTGCACAGCTCAGGCTTGTCGTTTGTTTACCTACGTCCGTAACCATGTGTTTTAAGTGATGCAAAGAAATTTCATATGTTATTGAGATGTTAAATTATGAAGCCTTCTGCCGTTCCAATACCTTTAAATTTTAATTGGGCTGGTAGTTCTGAGGTTGTCTGTCAGATGGTTCGATGTATGTTACTGATTATAGGGTACCAGCATTTGATTCTGTAAAGTTCAGTGCACCAGTTGCCCCATCATTGTGTAAACAGTTCGATGTGTGTCAAGATAATTGTCGTGGATGTGATGGATGTTCTTTGTGCAGAGGTTTTGCGTTATCATTTACTTTCAAGAATTTGCTGGTTGCTTGTAAATGTCTTTCAAGGTTCACAACGAAAATACCCCACTAGATGTGAAGCTGCTGTTTTTACAAAATTTAAATCACTGTCATAACATACTTTGTTCTAATACTGGTCATAAGCACTCAGTTCTATCAATGAATCAGTGTTTGTTAATGGTATACGAGGTGTGTGAGAGAAATATAAAACAAAATATTTTTTTCAAACAACAATATTTTCCCCTTTAAAGCAGTTCCCTTAGGCAGCTATTCGCTGGCGAAGTCGTTTCAGTCTTGATAGCAGCATTGCAATACCTTTAACATGTCGCTCACGTTCTTTCGAGTATTCTCCAGAGTCCCGAAATGACGTCCCTTTAAGACATCTTTAAATTTCGGGAACTTAGGTCAGGTGAACGGGGGACTTTGGAACAAAAGGAATCCTTCTGAGGTGAAAAATTCCGTGATGGAAGTCGCCGTGTTCCGTGGTGCGTTGTCTGTAATGCCAGGTCTCATTCGATTCGCCCTTTTTATTGAGCCTTTAAAGGACATCTTCGTAAAACACTTGGTTGACTGTTTGTCCTGGAGGAACAACCTTACATGAACACGCACGCGATGTCGTCGATCTTTGAAGCTGAACTGAGCGAGGTTCCTCTTCAACGCGTTCTCGGCCTTCTAAAAATGATTTTCCCAACGAGAAACTTGTGCTCATGATAAGAAGTGTTCCCCGTATGCCTGTTTCAACTTTTCAAGCCTCACTCGCGGGTTCCCAAAGTTTAAAACAAAGCTTGTTGGCAAAACGTTGCCCTAACTTGCGCTATTCCATTTCCATAACTAACACAACAGACACACAACATCAGTGACGACGCTCTCCAAAATCACATGATGGCCGTACGGAGCTGAAACTCGGACTGAGCATCTGGGAGGTATGAACACACCGGTCCATAGAAGGAGAACAACACAGTGCTACTACATCTCTCTCAGTGTTGTCTGTCTCATTCCTTTTCTGATACACCTCTTGCGTATGCCTCAGTTTTGTTATTCGTTTTTAAATAATGAGTACAACAGATTACATCTATATATTTTGCTACTTGCTGTAAGATCAAAGGTAATTTTTCCTATGTCAGAATGTGATTAAACATATTTAGTTACTAAACTGTTGTGATCGGGCAGGCTGAAATCGCTGTTACAGTCTCGTTTGACGCTCAGATTTTCTTTCCATTAATAAACCATGTATTGCCATTTGTCCTGTAAAACCACCAGCACCTTCCACTCCTCCAACCCTACACTCCCATACTTGCAGGTCATATGTAGTATACAACTTCAATGAAATCAAATGGGTTCAAATGGCTCTGAGCACTATGGGACTTAACATCTATGGTCATCAGTCCCCTAGAACTTAGAAGTACTTAAACCTAACTAACCTAAGGACATCACACACATCCATGCCCGAGGCAGGATTCTAGCCTGCGACCATACGGTGGCGCGGTCCCAGACTGTAGCGCCTAGAACCGCTCGGCCACTTCGGCCGGCCTCAATTAATTCAAAAGAAATGTTTCGGCACCCAATGTCGAGAAATAATAGAGTGAAACACGAATGTGAAAAGCTAGCGCTAGTGCACTGAGTGGAAAAATGTAGAAGTTAATGTCTAGTTTCAAGCACAATCACTTTAGCAGGTTTTTTTTTATTGGGAACATAGTGGACAAATGCCGTGTGTGTCAGAGCTATAATGCTAGCTGGCACTTGCTATCTGTGAAATGAAAATAAAAATAATGTCACGATTCAGTGGTTCAGATTCATGCTGCGTAGGGGATACTGTAAACTTCGGTAGTTAGCCACTCGGCAGTGGCACTTATCGCGTTAGTTCATGCTTTTAAGTTCTGTTCAGCCAGTTGCGTAAAAATAAAATCACAGTTAAAGACACTACTCCACTTAGTCATCATGACTGTACCACAGGACTGCTCCCAACGAGCAGTCTGTCCCAAACAAGCGCTGCTTGCGTCACGTGAATACTCACCAAATACACTCACCCTCAGACTCTAAAACAAATCATGAATGCTAAATTTAATACTTCTTAATGAAATACCTTTTGCTTGTTAACTCCCAATATATTAATCAGTTCAAAATATTCAGTTGAGCAAAATTTACTGTGAAAAGGTGATAATTTCCTTTCTGTAGCAACGACGGTAGTGCCGCATGGCAACGGCAGTCGCATTTATAGTTTTTCAATTTCAGAGTTTGAGGTTCTATCTAAAAATTGTTTAAGGGTTAGCAGATTTAGTTATACTGTGGTGTGTTGGCAGAAGAGCCAACACTGTGTTGCTAGAGGAGGCCGAAATGCACGCGTTTAAGCTCACGCAGACTGGCGTGAGGTCTGGAGCAGTTAAGGGAATTAATAGTAGCAAATAAAGTACGTAGTTGATGTAATACTTAACTTTAATCCATAACTGGTGTACATCGCTCTTGACGGTACATGTTTAACAATCTCAATATAAACTGGTAATGGCGCCTTGCCAGGTCGTAGCAAATGACGTAGCTGAAGGCTATGCTAACTATCGTCTCGGCAAATGAGAGCGTATTTGTCAGTGTAGCTTCGCTAGCAAAGTCGGCTGTACAACTGGGGCGAGTGCTAGGAAGTCTCTCTAGACCTGCCGTGTGGCGGCGCTCGGTCTGCAATCACTGACAGTGGCGACACGCGGGTCCGTCGTATACTAGCGGACCGCGGCCGATTTAAAGGCTACCACCTAGCAAGTGTGGTGTCTGGCGGTGACACCACATTCTGCAGTTGATTTTATCATCTTTTGAGGTTTGCGTTCACGTTTCTTGTACAAACATAGTTGACGGCCATCTCGCAAAGGCGGGTATAGAAAAATGGTTCAAATGGCTCTGAGCACTATGGGACTTAACATCTATGGTCATCAGTCCCCTAGAACTTAGAACTACTTAAACCTAACTAACCTAAGGACATCACACAACACCCAGTCATCACGAGGCAGAGAAAATCCCTGACCCCGCCGGGAATCGAACCCGGGAACCCGGGCGCGGGAAGCGAGAACGCTACCGCACGACCACGAGCTGCATCACACTGGACTCGCATTCGGGAGAACGACGGTTCAATCCCGCGTTCGGCCATCCTGATTTAGGTTTTCCGTGATTTCCCTAGATCACACCAGGCAAATGCCGGGATGGTTCCTTTGAAAGGGCACGGCCGACTTCCTTTCCCATCCTTCCCTAATCCGAGCTTGTGCTCCGTCTCTAATGACCTCGTTGTCGACGGGACGTTAAACACCAATGTCCTCCTCCTCCTCCTCCTCCACCACGAGCTGCGGACGCGGGTATAGAAAAGTTGGTCTCTAAGTTTAATGTAATTCGTGTTCGTCCACAATTTAGTGCCAAACATGTAACACTGACTTCACTGATGAAATATACCGAGCGAGGTGGCGCAGTGGTTAGCACACTGGACTCGCATTCGGGAGGACGACGGTTCAATCCCGTCTCCGGCCATCCTGATTTAGGTTTTCCGTGATTTCCCTAAATCGCTTCAGGCAAATGCCGGGATGGATCCTTTGAAAGGGCACTGACGATTTCCTTCCCCATCCTTCCCTAACCCGAGCTTGCGCTCCGTCTCTAATGACCTCGTTGTCGACGGGACGTTAAACACTAAATCTCCTCCTCCTCCTCCACTGATGAAATAAGTAGCAAGGCTCCTCAGATTCGAAATTTCTATAGTCTGACACCGAGAAAGTATTAAGTTTGCCTCTGACAGGGTTAATACAATTAATAAAGGGTAACAGTGCCACGGTCTTGCCGCAGTGGTAGCACCGATTCCCGTCAGATGAGCGAAGTTATGCGCTGTCGGGCTGGGCTAGCACTTGGATGGGTGACCATTCGGTCTGCCGAGCGCTGTTGGCAAGCGGGGTGCACTCAGCACTTATGAGGCAAACTGAGGAGCTACTTGATCGAGAAGTAGCGGCTCCGGTCTCGTAAACTGACATACGGCCGGGAGAGCGGTGTGCTGACCACATGCCCCTCCATATCTGCATCCAGTGGCGCCTGTGGTTTGAGGGGGACGCAGGTACCGTTGGGCCTTCCAAGGTGGGTCCGGACGGAGTTCAGTTTAGTTTAAAGGGCAACAGTTGTGTTCAGCGTAATTTCATCCTAAAAACCGCTAGGTTTACTTACATCATAGCGACACCAATGAAGCATTCAGCAGCTATCTTGAACCACAAAAACCGAAAATCTCCTTCGCAATGGTCACTCGGTGTCGACTGCTACTGTAGGTAGGCTGTTTATGTTTTCTTATTGGCAACGTTACGTAGCGCTCTGTGTGAAAATCACTGGCTGTGCTGTGTGCAGTCTGTGGCTAGTTTGCATTGTTGTCTGCCATTGTAGTGTTGGGCAGCGGCAGCTGGATGTGAACAGCACGTAGCGTTGCGCAGTTGGAGTTGAGCCGCCAGCAGTGGTGGATGTGGGGAGAGAAATGGCGGAGTTTTGATATTTGTAAGAATGGATGTTATGAACTGATATATATGACTATTAAGGTAAATACAATGTTTGTTCTCTATTAAAATCTTTCATTTGCTAACTATGCCTATCAGTAGTTAGTGCCTTCCGTAGTTTGAATCTTTTATTTAGCTGGCAGTAGTGGCGCTCGCTGTATTGCAGTAGTTCCAGTAACGAAGATTTTTGTGAGGTAAGTGATTTGTGAAAGGTATAGGTTAATGTTAGTCAGGGCCATTCTTTCGTAGGGATTTTTTTGAAAGTCAGATTGCGTTGCGCTAAAAATATTGTGTGTCAGTTTAAGCACAGTCTTGTATAATTGTTCAAAAGGGGACGTTTCATACTACCTATAAATTACGTGTTTTAGCTAAACCATCAGTATGCAGTAGACTTCAGAATTGCCTTTTGGAGGAAACTGGGTGGGCTGTGTCGACCCAGGCAGCACAGAAACGTCTCTACACCATCAGTTTGGCCTCAAGGCGTAAGTTAGGATGAACGGAACAACCCCTTGCCCCCTCTCCCAACCTTCAGAACCGTGGTGCACGAAGAAAGTGGTCAGCTCAACACATGAAATGGACCGGGGATTAATGGTATCTTGTTTTCTTCATCAACGGCTGCAAGTTTCGCCAGACGTCTGATGATCGTGGCAGAAGAGTATGGGGGCGGGGGTGAACTTTGCACGTCTTGGACATTCACTCCCACTGTTTAATTAGAGAAGAGTTACTCATGTTTTGAGCCGGAACAGTGTACAGAAGTCGGGTGTCTCTCATCGCCGTCTCGAAGTACATCTGATGCCTGTACAACATCGGGACAGGATCCTCAAACCCAGTGTCCAACATTACAGCCAATATTTCTGTGGTGTCACCGCCAGACACCACACTTGCTGGGTGGTAGCTTTAAATCGGCCGCGGTCCATTAGTACATGTCGGACCCGCGTGTCGCCAATGTCAGTAATCGCAGACCGAGCGCCACCACACGGCAGGTCTAGAGAGACGTACTAGGACTCGTCCCAGTTGTACGACGACTTTGCTAGCGACTACACTGACGAAGCCTTTCTCTCATTTGCCGAGAGACAGTTAGAATAGCCTTCAGCTAAGTCCATGGCTACGACCTAGCAAGGCGCCATTAGCCTTACAGTGCTTGTATTTAAAGAGTCTCATTTGTATCGTCAAGAGCGATGTACCACAATGATGGATTAAAGTTAAGTATTACAACAGCTACGTACTTTTCTTTATAGCATTCATTACGTATCCTGTTTCAGACCTCACGCCAGCCGGCGTGTGTAACGCGTGCATTTCGGCTACTTCCGAGTGGCGTGGCTGTCTTGATACGCCACAACAATTTCGGCGGTAGGTTGTCTTTCAAGACGACAATGCCTGGGCACAAGAAAATGTTCAAATGTGTGTGAAATCTTATGGGACTTAACTGCTAAAGTCCTCAGTCCCTAAGGTTACACACTACCGAACCTAAATTATCCTAAGGACAAACACACGCACACCCATGCCCGAGGAAGGACTGGAACCTCCACCAGGCTCAGCCGCACAGTCCATGACTGCAGCGCCTTAGACCGCTCGGCTAATCCTGCGCGGCTGCCTGGGCGCGCTGCAGCCACCTTGTCGACACGTTCTCTCAGGAGGAGGCAATAAACCGAATGGAATGGCCGGCAATATTAGGTGGCATGAATCATTATGAATGTGCTAGGGACCTGCTGAACCTTCCGATGAATAAACGCAGGACCCCTCCTCACACGTGGTTGACGTCAGAAGGGTCGCTGTTGAGTTGTGGGATAGGAACGTCTGACCACCTTGAGCGCAACATCTCAAAGCTAGTTACAAGGATGTTACATCGGGAGTTGTGGAGCAAAAGAGTACTGAATGTCACTCATCAGCTGAATTTGAGTTCATAGATATGCACTTACGAACAAACCGCCTGTTCTGGTTATGTTTTGCTTTTATTTAATCGTAAATCTATTATTTAGTTTTCTTAAGGGTTATTGTTTTATTCCCTGTTTCCCTTGAACGCGGGGTGATTTTTTCCACCGTGTGCAAACTCTAGGGATTGATCAATGAGAGGATACGGAATAAAATGGGCCCAATGAATTTATGTTAGGTAATCCATGGTTTCCGTGCTTCATTGAATCATACACTCCTGGAAGTTGAAATAAGAACAGCGTGAATTCGTTTTCCCAGGAAGGGGAAACTTTATTGACACATTCCTGGGGTCAGATACATCACATGATCACACTAACAGAACCACAGGCACATAGACACAGGCAACAGAGCATGCACAATGTCGGCACTAGTACAGTGTATATCCACCTTTCGCAGCAATGCAGGCTGCTATTCTCCCATGGAGACGATCGTAGAGATGCTGGATGTAGTCCTGTGGAAGGGCTTGCCATGCCATTTCCACCTGGCGCCTCAGTTGGACCAGCGTTCGTGCTGGACGTGCAGACCGCGTGAGACGACGCTTCATCCAGTCCCAAACATGCTCAATGGGGGACAGATCCGGAGATCTTGCTGGCCAGGGTAGTTGACTTACACCTTCTAGAGCACGTTGGGGGGCACGGGATACATGCGGACGTGCATTGTCCTGTTGGAACAGCAAGTTCCCTTGCCGGTCTAGGAATGGTAGAACGATGGGTTCGATGACGGTTTGGATGTACCGTGCACTATTCAGTGTCCCCTCGACGATCACCAGTGGTGTACGGCCAGTGTAGGAGATCGCTCCCCACACCATGATGCCGGGTGTTGGCCCTGTGTGCCTCGGTCGTATGCAGTCCTGATTGTGGCGCTCACCTGCACGGCGCCAAACACGCATACGACCATCATTGGCACCAAGGCAGAAGCGACTCTCATCGCTGAAGACGACACGTCTCCATTCGTCCCTCCATTCACGCCTGTCGCGACACCACTGGAGGCGGGCTGCACGATGTTGGGGCGTGAGCGGAAGACGGCCTAACGGTGTGCGGGACCGTAGCCCAGCTTCATGGAGACGGTTGCGAATGGTCCTCGCCGATACCCCAGGAGCAACAGTGTCCCTAATTTGCTGGGAAGTGGCGGTGCGGTCCCCTACGGCACTGCGTAGGATCCTACGGTCTTGGCGTGCATCCGTGCGTCGCTGCGGTCCGGTCCCAGGTCGACGGGCACGTGCACCTTCCGCCGACCACTGGCGACAACATCGATGTACTGTGGAGACCTCACGCCCCACGTGTTGAGCAATTCGGCGGTACGTCCACCCGGCCTCCCGCATGCCCACTAGACGCCCTCGCTCAAAGTCCGTCAACTGCACATACGGTTCACGTCCACGCTGTCGCGGCATGCTACCAGTGTTAAAGACTGCGATGGAGCTCCGTATGCCACGGCAAACTGGCTGACACTGACGGCGGCGGTGCACAAATGCTGCGCAGCTAGCGCCATTCGACGGCCAACACCGCGGTTCCTGGTGTGTCCGCTGTGCCGTGCGTGTGATCATTGCTTGTACAGCCCTCTCGCAGTGTCCGGAGCAAGTATGGTGGGTCTGACACACCGGTGTCAATGTGTTCTTTTTTCCATTTCCAGGAGTGTATTTTGTTACAGAGACTGCGATGTAATACGCGCTGTAGCACTCAGCCACAGCTACAGGAGGCATGGTTTACTTCTACAGGGTGGTACTGTTCCTCATACGTCACGCCCCAGTGCCCTCTCCTGCCATGATAATTGGTAATGTTCTGTCCGATTCACATCTCTTGCTGACTCACCTTCTAGTGGATGTGATACAGCGTTGTACACAATGACTCCGTATTCGAATTGAGAGCTTGCCGACATGGTGTTTACTTACGGGAAGGCAAATGGCAATGGGCGACGGGCAAGAGACCCATCGCCGCAGCCACAGCATTCAGTGTTTGCAACAGTGTTCGAACGTTTGTCGGAGGCAGGAAATCATGAGCGACGTACCCGAAATATTCGGACAATAGACTTGAAGGAAAAAGTGATTAACACTGCGGAAGGCGACCGCCGTGTCAGTACCAGGCAGTTGGCCCGCCAGTACAGGGAAAGCCAGACGACCGTGCGGAACATTCTACATGACAATTGTTACTAACATTATGACTTGCAGCGTGTACAGCGCTTACTGGCGACGGACTTTCCACATCGGGAGCAGTTTTGTCACTGGTTTCTTCGCCAGGCAATCACGATTCCGGGATGTGTCATATGTGGAATGGTATGCAGAACCCCCAGAACCCCTGGTGACAGCGAATTTTCGAGTGACTTTGCTTCCCACGCTGGAAGAAGTACCATTGATAATGCGAAGAGTTTTCTGGCTGCTACATGATGGTACTCAAGCCCACTTCGCCGTCAACGTCCGGAGCATCTCAGTCATGTCTTCCCTGACCGATGGGCTGGATGGGTCCAGTTACAGTTCGCCAGATCTTAAAACATGTGATTTCTGGTTACGGGGCCATCTCAAAGGTCTCCTGTGTGCAGAGCGCATTCCAGACGTGGAGACACTGGAGCAGCGTATCCAAGACGCCTTTGACGCTATTTGGATGCAGCCTGGCTATCGTGAACGGGTGAGACAGAACATGCTACGGCTCGTACACGCATGTGCTGCGGCAGGTGGAAACCATTTTCAACACATACTGTGACTGTGGCTGCATGGTACAGGGCGTATTAGACGGCAGTGTCTATAATAAAGTATGATTGCCAGAGGTTGAAGACACCGCTACACTTGTAAGGTTCTTTCATTTAGAACACGACAGGTTTCGGGCTGTTATACGCCCATTTGCAGGTGTTGTACTGGAAACCGCAGGAGACGGGAGATGATAATTTTTACACGCAACAATACATATAAGGCAAAGGCCTTGCCGCAGTGGCTACACCGGTTCCCGTGCGATCACCGAAGTTAAGCGCTGTCGGGCGTGGTCGGCACTTGGATGGGTGACCATCCAGGCCGCCATGTGCTGTTGCCATTTTTTCGGGGTGCACTCAGCCTCGTGATGCCAATTGAGGAGCTACTCGACCGAATAGTAGCGGCTTCGGTCAAGAATACCATCATAACGACCGGGAGAGGGGTGTGCTGACGCCACGCCCCTCCTATCCGCATCCTCCACTGAGGATGACACGGCGGTCGGATGGTCCCGGTAGGCCACTCGTGGCCTCAAGACAGAGTGCTTTTTGTTATGTGTCGACAGAAGTGCCGACACAGTGTTATTGAGAAGGGCCGAATAGGCACGCTATCAGCTCACCCAGAATATCGTGAAGTCTGAAACAGGATGATCAATGAATGCTAATAAGAAAAGAACGGAGCGTCTCATACTTAACTTTATTCTCTTGTGTGGTACATCTCTATGGTGAATACAAGTAAGACTCTCTCTTGATATGGTTAACTGCGCCTTGCTAGGTCGTAGCTATGGACTTAGCTGAAGGCTATTCTAACTGTCTCTCGGCAAATGAGAGGAAGGCTTCGTACGTCTAGTCGCTAGCAATGTCGTCCGTACAACTGGGGCGAGTGCTAGTCCGTCTTTCTAGACCTGCCATGTGGTGGCGCTAGGTCTGCAAGTACTGATGGCGGCGACACGCGGGTCCGACATGTACTAATGGACCGCGGCCGATTTAAGCTACCACCTAGCAAGTGTGGTGTCTGGCGGTGACACCACACTTTTCTTTTAACAACACACATAAACGATGAATTCCATAAAAAAATTTAAAAACCGCCGGTCGGGCTGGATGCTGTAAAACGCGAGTCAGTGCCAAAGTGACACCAGACAGTACTACAGACGACTGCCTGGCTAAAGAAATATGCAAAGAATACCAGGACACGTCTTACACTGGGTGCTGCGACCCGAGCGCCGCGGTGGGCGACTACAAGACGCGGTGTGCTACCAGCGAGCGCAGTGCGTTGAGTAGGGTACGCGAAGGAGGAAGCAAACTGGTAAGCCAGAGTGGCAAAAGTAATGCCATCTGTTGACGGGAAGAAACAACGCGGGACCACTAGCCCGGCCGTTCACAGTTCCAACTAGTGATTTACATTTACAATGAGAAATGAAAGAAACGTTATATAAAAAGTTACATAAAAAAACGTCAAATACGCATTATGCGTCGTAAAGGAACATGTGAACAGGGAAGTACGGAACTGTAATAAAACTGAGTGGAAGCTGGTGACATAAAATTTATGTATAAACCGTAAAACGCAATGAAACTTTCCGCTTTACACGAGGGGCAAGCAAATCAATTTTCTATGTGAATGTAAAGTGACTCGTTCCTTGTCATTACGATGTATCGTGCAAAATAATCCAGGTAAACCTGTCTGCACTGGAAGCCAGTGCACGTTAGCTAACGAGTACCGTGTTTGTACACTGTCCCGTTATTTCTCTTCAAATTAAGATTCTTTCTCGCCTCGTTGTTTCTGATCTTATATTTTCACGTAATAATTAGTTACTGCAGCTTCAGCTCAAGAAGAAAGCTTGCTTTTGGAGATCACGGCTATTTCCTTTAATTATGTTCTTTCGTCTGGTGGTTTTGTTCATGATTACAGAAAGTCTTGGCCATCAGTCAAATTAATTTCATTTCATTTGTCTGTTGTCAAATATCAAGACACATGTTTTTAACTACCATAATTAATTTTTAATCGAAAATCTTACAAACGCCTGATTTATCGTACGCCGTCCCGCGTCTTCAATAGCTGTAAAATTGAGCTTGTTATACCTAAAAATTTTAAGCTCCTCGTCTCTTTGGGTCATTTGATATCGCAGAATTCTAACAGATCTCGAATAAAGTTTTGTAAATTTTAGACTTTTGTATCATATACGCAAAAATGCAAGGAACATTGTGTATTTGGGGTGACCTGTTATGGTACACTTGGTCAACGTCCGTGTCCACAGAAAAACATATGGTTCATGAGTCCACCTTGATGCAGAATACTTCATTTCTTGCACTTCTTTCGGCGAGGATTCGCCATAGAAATCTTTTTAATTCTGCAAAGATAGGAAATTCAAAAAAGAAAAAAAACATTGAAATACACTCTCGATTAAGTTTGCTAGCGATTATAAACTCCCACCTTTGAATACTATTTATTGTTCTATTCTCAATAGCACCAAATAGTTACGTGACGTGTTTCATTATACAATAACCAATCTTGTCGTGTGACATTCAGTAAACTAAATTTTAGTTAAATTGCCTTCCATTGTTGTCATAGCATAGAAATGTTACTTTCAGGCTAACTGAGGCAAACACACCACACTGACAAAAGTCCTCACATTAGATATTAAAAAAAAAAAAACTGCACAATTGTTTTCGATATTCGTGAACGAAATGTAGGGAAACGTGTCAGAATGGAAAATACGATGACGTCACTGTATTACCCTATATTTTCAGAACTGAAAAACTACTGATGAAGATGAGGATCTCTGACAGTAGTTTGTAATAAATAATATCTTGCTTCAAAGAAGAAGCCATTAATACCACACTCAGATGAACTATTTCATCTCAGTCTTTGTCTACGTTGGCCAGTCTACACGGCCGTCGGTCAGGAAACCTCTCTATTCGTAGTTACACGTAGTATCATGTACCAACGTCTTTGCTGAGCCGATACTGCAGAAGGAATTGCAACACGTTGCCAGTTTAGGACAGTGTAGCTATTTCCTGTTCCCAGGCGCCAGTACTCGAAACGCACTGCTACCCACTGTCTTGATCAGATGTTTCCCAGAGCGTGACAAAACCTGTGCCTTGTTGCTACAGGAGCAAAGCCTCGATTTCGTCAGTAGTTGCTGTACGTGTGCCACCGTACCAGTCTGAGGATAGGCTGGTGTTGGATGTTTGCTTTTGATAATTCGCCTTTGATGTTCTGTACGCATTTATTACCTCTTACAATATACACTCCTGGAAATGGAGAAAATAACACATTGACACCGGTGTGTCAGACCCACCATACTTGCTCCGGACCCTGCGAGAGGGCTGTACAAGCAATGATCACACGCACGGCACAGCGGACACACCAGGAACCGCGGTGTTGGCCGTCGAATGGCGCTAGCTGCGCAGCATTTGTGCACCGCCGGCGTCAGTGTCAGCCAGTTTGCCGTGGCATACGGAGCTCCATCGCAGTCTTTAACACTGGTAGCATGCCGCGACAGCGTGGACGTGAACCGTATGTGCAGTTGACGGACTTTGAGCGAGGGCGTATAGTGGGCATGCGGGAGGCCGAGTGGACGTACCGCCGAATTGCTCAACACGTGGGGCGTGAGGTCTCCACAGTACATCGATGTTGTCGCCAGTGGTCGGCGGAAGGTGCACGTGCCCGTCGACTTGGGACCGGACCGCAGCGACGCACGGATGCACGCCAAGACCGTAAGATCCTACGCAGTGCCTTAGGGAACCGCACCGCCACTTCCCAGCAAATTAGGGACACTGTTGCTCCTGGGGTATCGGCGAGGACCATTCGCAACCGTCTCCATGAAGTTGGGCTACGGTCCCGCACACCGTTAGGCCGTCTTCCGCTCACGCCCCAACATCGTGCAGCCCGCCTCCAGTGGTGTCGCGACAGGCGTGAATGGAGGGACGAATGGAGACGTGTCGTCTTCAGCGATGAGAGTCGCTTCTGCCTTGGTGCCAATGATGGTCGTATGCGTGTTTGGCGCCGTGCAGGTGAGCGCCACAATCAGGACTGCATACGACCGAGGCACACAGGGCCAACACCCGGCATCATGGTGTGGGGAGCGATCTCCTACACTGGCCGTACACCACTGGTGATCGTCGAGGGGACACTGAATAGTGCACGGTACATCCAAACCGTCATCGTTCTACCATTCCTAGACCGGCAAGGGAACTTGCTGTTCCAACAGGACAATGCACGTCCGCATGTATCCCGTGCCACCCAACGTGCTCTAGAAGGTGTAAGTCAACTACCCTGGCCAGCAAGATCTCCGTATCTGTCCCCCATTGAGCATGTTTTGGACTGGATGAAGCGTCGTCCCACGCGGTCTGCACGTCCAGCACGAACGCTGGTCCAACTGAGGCGCCAGGTGGAAATGGCATGGCAAGCCGTTCCACAGGACTACATCCAGCATCTCTACGATCGTCTCCATGGGAGAATAGCAGCCTGCATTGCTGCGAAAGGTGGATATACACTGTACTAGTGCCGACATTGTGCATGCTCTGTTGCCTGTGTCTATGTGCCTGTGGTTCTGTCAGTGTGATCATGTGATGTATCTGACCCCAGGAATGTGTCAATAAAGTTTCCCCTTCCTGGGACAATGAATTCACGGTGTTCTTATTTCAATTTCCAGGAGTGTAGTACGCGGTGTACGATTGCGCAGATTAGCAACCAAAGTTTTTTCGCAAATTAAAAGAAAACTCATTTCATTTGGACGCTAGATACTTTTTATCCAAAGGTGCAGTGATAGAATATAGCCTGTATGTTAAAAGGGCTGCATGTGGTGAAAACTTGTACCTATTTATGCTCATTGAAAATGCTTAATATAAATTGCGACAAACGCGTATGCGAAACATAAATTGAATTTTTTTCAGTTTCACACAGACGCAGCATCAAAAGCATTAATATAATAAACTGAAGAGCCAAAGAAACTGGTACACCGACCTAATACCGTGTAGGACCCCCGCAAGCACTCAGGAGTTCCGCAAAAAGACGTGGCATGGACTCGACTAATGTCTGAAGTAGTGCTGGAGGCAAATAACACCATGAATCCTGCAGAGCTGACCATAAAGCCGTAAGAGTACGAGGAGTTGGAGATCTCTTCCGAACAGCACGTTGCAAGGCATCTCAGATATGCTCAATAATGTTCATGTCTGGAGAATCTGGTGGGCAGCGGAAGTGTTTAAACTCAGATGAGTGTCCCTGGAGACATTCTGTAGCAATTCTGGACGTGTGGGATGTCGCAGTGCCCTGCTGGAATTGCCCAAGTACGTCGGAATGCACAATGGACATGAATGGATGCAGGTGATCAGACAGGATGCGTATGAACGTGTCACCTGTCAAAGTCGTATCTAGACGTATCAGGTGTCGCATATCACTCCAAATGCCCACGCCCCACACCATTACAGGGCTTCCACCAGCTTCAACAGTCCCCTGCTGACATGCAGGGTCCTTGAATTCATGAGGTTGTCTCCATACTCGTACACATCCATTCCCTCCATACTATCTGAAACCTCATCTGAACAGGCAACGTGTTTCCAGTCATCAACAGTCCAATGTCGGTGTTGACTGGCCTACGTGAGGCATAAAGCTTTGTGTTGTGCAGTATTCAAGGGTACATGAATGGACCTTCGGCTCCGAAAGCCCATATCGATGATGATTCGTTGAAAAGTTCACAAGACACTTTTTGATGGCCCAGCACTAACATCTGGTGCAATTTGCGGAAGGGTTGCACGTGTGTCACCTTGAACTTTTCTCTTCAGTCGTTGTTGGTCCTGTTCTTGCAGGATCTTTTTCCGCCGGCAGCGATGTCGGAGACTTGGGATGTTTTTCCAGATTTATGATATTCACGGTACACTCGTGAAATAGTCGTATGGGAAAATCTCCATTTCATCGCTACCTCGGAGATGCTGTGTCTCATCACTCTTGCGCTGACGATAACACCACGTTGAAACTCATTTAAATCTTGATAACCTGCTACTGTAGAAACAGTAACCGATTTAACAACTGCACCAGACACTTGTCATCTTACACAGGCGTTGGTGACCGCAGGGCCGTATTCTGCCTGTTTACATATCGCTATGTTCGCATGTGTATACCAGGTTATTTGGCGCTTCACTGTATTTCTGTCAACTGAGGATTGATTGGTCTATATTTGAAACAGATACTGCGAAATATTCGGAACACATTGCTCAAACATAGAAGTAAGTATGGGTTCAGAAATGCTCTATTTTCTATAACTCTTGAGAGTACGTTACGAACAGGAATCTCATAGGAACAGAATGTATCAGCATATCACCTGAAATTATTTCTTATATGTGTGTGTGTGTGAAATCTTATGGGACATAACTGCTAAAGTCATCAGTCCCTAAGCTTACACACTACTTAACCTAAATTATCCTAAGGACAAACACACACACCCATGCCAGAGGGAGAACTCGAACCTCCGCCGGGACCAGCCGCACAGTCCATGACTGCAGCGCCTTAGACCGCTCGGCTAATCCCACGCGGCAATTCTTATATTAAAGTTTCAAAACGCCCTCCGCTAAGATTCATACGTGCATGATCCCGTCATTGTAGCGAATGCCTTTATCCCTGGAATACTGCTTGTGGTTTTGTAGCTTGTTATGACATTTGCGCAGTGACACTTTTCCTCTTGCACCGAAATTGGATACACAAGAGTTTTCCACCGCTCTCACAAATTAAGATCTAGTGGATTTACGTTCGAAGAACGTTGAAATTAGGAAATTGATCCATTCTTTTCCATTCCATCCTTCTGCCATTTTTCTAGATTTCTTATGCTGAAAGTCAACTGTCAATCCCCGCACTAAGTCTCGATTCTCTGTAAGCCTTCGCTACAATTTCTGGCATTACGACATCCGTAAGAACATCATCACCACGAAATATCTACAATCGTCTGGCGGTATTCACCAGAACACGTATGTTTATAAAGAATAGTAATGGCCCAATACCACTGCCATCGGCGGAAGCCGAACTTGGTTTCTTCGATCACGAGACTGTGTTGGCAATAGTCATGTTCTTCTTCAACCTTGATTATTCAGAGAGACTACGCTGTAGTGTAGGAGTTGGGTATAGTGGGATGCGAGCTGAGGGTTGTGCAGGTGGTAGCTCAGATTTATAAGTAATAATTCATTCTGGAATTTGAACGCAACAAATTCTCCTTGACAGCAAGTAATACAACTAAACTTAATCTGAGGTCCAATTACAGTTCTTGGAGGCAGGGCATGAAATTGAAGGACAAGGATACAAAACTGCTTCAGAAGAATACGACAGAATTTAAATTACACTTCATCATAGTAAGGAAAATGGGCCAACAACAACAGTAGTTTACAATATATGATCATTGGGCACAACCACCAAAATGGCCAATGGAAAACCACAGATAACCACTTGGAACAAGGAAAAAAAAATCAGCAGCAACTTTTTGACTTAATTAGGGCCTACTGACATTAGTGCTCAACTGAATCTAGATCTAAGAGCACTTTCATCACCAGCGACTCGCCAAAGCAATGATACTGTCACCTGGTACACCATTCGCAAATGTCACAATTACAATTATCTGTAGACAGCACATACACTCCTGGAAATGGAAAAAAGAACACATTGACACCGGTGTGTCAGACCCACCATACTTGCTCCGGACACTGCGAGAGGGCTGTACAAGCAATGATCACACGCACGGCACAGCGGACACATCAGGAACCGCGGTGTTGGCCGTCGAATGGCGCTAGCTGCGCAGCATTTGTGCACCGCCGCCGTCAGTGTCAGCCAGTTTGCCGTGGCATACGGAGCTCCATCGCAGTCTTTAACACTGGTAGCATGCCGCGACAGCGTGGACGTGAACCGTATGTGCAGTTCACGGACTTTGAGCGAGGGCGTATAGTGGGCATGCGGGAGGCCGGGTGGCCGTACCGCCGAATTGCTCAACACGTGGGGCGTGAGGTCTCCACAGTACATCGATGTTGTCGCCAGTGGTCGGCGGAAGGTGCACGTGCCCGTAGACCTGGGACCGGACCGCAGCGACGCACGGATGCACGCCAAGACCGTAGGATCCTACGCAGTGCCGTAGGGGACCGCACCGCCACTTCCCAGCAAATTAGGGACACTGTTGCTCCTGGGGTATCGGCGAGGACCATTCGCAACCGTCTCCATGAAGCTGGGCTACGGTCCCGCACACCGTTAGGCCGTCTTCCGCTCACGCCCCAACATCGTGCAGCCCGCCTCCAGTGGTGTCGCGACAGGCGTGAATGGAGGGACGAATGCAGACGTGTCGTCTTCAGCGACGAGAGTCGCTTCTGCCTTGGTGCCAATGATGGTCGTATGCGTGTTTGGCGCCGTGCAGGTGAGCGCCACAATCAGGACTGCATACGACCGAGGCACACAGGGCCAACACCCTGAATCATGGTGTGGGGAGCGGTCTCCTACACTGGCCGTACACCACTGGTGATCGTCGAGGGGACACTGAATAGTGCACGGTACATCCAAACCGTCATCGAACCCATCGTTCTACCATTCCTAGACCGGCAAGGGAACTTGCTGTTCCAACAGGACAATGCACGTCCGCATGTATCCCGTGCCACCCAACGTGCTCTAGAAGGTGTAAGTCAACTACCCTGGCCAGCAAGATCTCCGGATCTGTCCCCCATTGAGCATGTTTGGGACTGGATGAAGCGTCGTCTCACGCGGTCTGCACGTCCAGCACGAACGCTGGTCCAACTGAGGCGCCAGGTGGAAATGGCATGGCAAGCCGTTCCACAGGACTACATCCAGCATCTCTACGATCGTCTCCATGGGAGAATAGCAGCCTGCATTGCTGCGAAAGGTGGATATACACTGTACTAGTGCCGACATTGTGCATGCTCTGTTGCCTGTGTCTATGTGCCTGTGGTTCTGTCAGTGTGATCATGTGATGTATCTGACCCCAGGAATGTGTCAATAAAGATTCCCCTTCCTGGGACAATGAATTCACGGTGTTCTTATTTCAATTTCCAGGAGTGTATAAATCAACCACGCTCGCGGCGTAATAACAACATAATTTTCTGAACAAGGTCACATACAAAATCAGTCACACTAACAGACTTGAATTAATAAAACCACTGTAGCTTTTGCCGAGAGAAAACACCACATGCCTTGCGTGCGCACAGAATAACCTCAACACGCCGCGCTGAACACACAGACTTTCCGTTTGCAATATTAACGACAACTGATCGTAGAGAATGCGCAGCCTGTACTCTTAACTGCACACGGTGTTGTAGCTGACCGAAATACTGCTGTCAGTCACTAAAACACCACGATAATTTTGCTCTTGTATTGTGAAAGCGTTTCCACTGGAATCGCCACACTCTCGCCCAGAGAAAGATACCAGTCGCCGCACTGGGTTGCTTGTGTTCATACAGTGCTCACGTTCCACTCTGACTGTTAGTTCCAAACTCGGCTCCTGGGTGCATCAGCTTTGCAGAAGGCTTCTTGGCTGTCCACAGACAAACAGCCTTTACTCTCCCTGTCCCCACAACTGCAACTTCGGCCATGCTATCCCTTCGGTCTGCTATGGTGACTGAATGAGTTAGGCCAATGCCAAAATTGTGGCCTGGCACCTTGCCCATTCCGATGTTCATCTGTCTCTAAAAATTAAAGAACACCTTCGAGGACGTCACCTTGATAGTGATTAAGCTGTCGACGCAGAAGTGAGGTCGTAACTCTGCCAACCAATTCAAACATTCTACAGCGAAGGCATCAACAAACCGCTGTCTGATTGGGAGAGACGAGTTCGTCGCCAGGATGACTTTCAATGGAATAAATGTGTAGACATGAAGAATAAAGACGTAGAGTGCTAATAACGTTTGTTTCATTTAAAAAGCTTAAATAGCTTTCACATAAGAAATTCGGAGGTATTACTTTTCAGCACTTCCTTGTACATCGCCTGCCATTATTAGCAGAAGTGTTCGGTAAGTGGCCGTAGTATACATTTCTACAAAGTCAGTTTCGTTTCCTAGTTAGGAGAGAGTACTGCAGAATGCCAGATACCGACGACGTATTCGAATTCTGCAGGGACTCGTCATGTTCTCTGTGAACGAATAGTCACCGTCCCAGTATCTGAAGGACACACTTTAACCACTTTAATTTGGAATTCACTTCAAAGAAAATGAAATACGAATACGTGTATCAGGGCAATCAATTTCTTTTCTCATGGCGTAGGGTTTTCTTGCCCATTAATTTGTACGGCAGATAACGATTACGCTGTCATTCCGTTAATGCAGTGTTAAGTAACTCTACGTACGCATCGTTATAAATCCTTTACTCCTTTGCTACATATGTCAAGCAGCAATCAAAATAATTTAATTTTATGCTTTATGTTTACTTGTGCTCACAGCTCTAAGAATCACCAACTCGTTCCACCTGGACTGTTGTATGTACTTAAGAGGTAGTACCAGATTGTATCTGTAGTGCCAGTGACACAATTTAAAGATGTTCTACAGTAACGTGTCATGTTATCCTAATTACAAACTTGAAATAGTCAAACCGAATGAGAATGGTGGCCTTTATTTCAAAAAGATTTAATTTCTTTTTTACAGACAATAGACCTCTACAACATAGTCAGTGCTAAGTGTTATCAAAGTCAAATGCATATGACACGTTCCTAAATAAAAGCATATATAGTGCCATGAAATATAATTTTTTAAAACAATGGCATACTTTTATATAACACTGCGACATATTATATTGTTTAAGACATGTGTCTCTGTGTTAAGGTGAACGTAGTTTGAAGCTTATCTAAATGCGGTCACATATGTAGTTCCCGTTGCTAAAGTTACAACGTACGTCTGTATCGGCATACATACTCGGCAGAAGACAGTGATGCGCGTGGTAGTGGGAAGAAGGTACTTACCATGGTATCACACTTTCGGATATCTTGCGGTTCAAGTCACGTATTGGGTGCAGGAAGAACAACTTGTTAAATACCTCTGTGCTTGATGAATTTGGTCTGACATTGTCTTCACGATGTCAACAGCAGTAGTACGCGGGAGTCTTCACTTAGTATTGATCCTTGAAACTTTGGAAGTAAACATTAAAGGGATAACTACCGTCTGCCTTGAAACGTGTGCTAATTCACTTTTTTCAGCATTTTCGTGACGCTCTGCAGTGAATGAAACAAACCTCTAACTATTCGTGCTGACCTTCTTTGTGTACGTTGAGTACCCGTACTGGGCCTAATTGGTATGGCTCCCACACATGTGATTTGTAAGCAATGTTCTTTGTAAAATGACTGCATTCCTCCATTATCCTGCCAATGAACGGCAGTCCGCAACATGGCGTACCTACGAGTAAGACGATGTGATCATTCCATTTCGCATTCAGTGCCACTGTTTTCCAGTGTTCTGTAAACATCATAACCTTACATTTCTGGTTATTTTAAACAATTTGCCATAGTTGAACTACTCACAAATCTTATCATTATCTACGTGGATATTTGCTCACCCTTTTCACAAATGGTTCAAACGGTTCTGATCACTATGGGACTTAACATCAGAGGTCATCAGTCCCCTAGACTTAGAACTACTTAAACTTAACTAACCTAAGGACATCACACACACGCATGCCCGAGGCAGGATTCGAACCTGCGACCGTAGCAGCAGCGCGGTTCCGGACTGAAGCGCCTAGAACTACTCGGCCACAACGTCCGGCACCATTTCCACATATTAATAGTATTTCGTTATAGATAGGTTTATAATTTTCTAAAAGTCTGAAGTTACTATTACTGTTTTCTGCCATATCATTAATATACTTTATGACAGGAGTCCCAGCACACTTATATGGAGTACACCTGAAAATACACTCCTGGAAATTGAAATAAGAACACCGCGAATTCATTGTCCCAGGAAGGGGAAACTTTATTGACACATTCCCGGGGTCAGATACATCACATGATCACACTGACAGAACCACAGGCACATAGACACAGGCAACAGAGCATGCACAATGTCGGCACTAGTACAGTGTATATCCACCTTTCGCAGCAATGCAGGCTGCTATTCTCCCATGGAGACGATCGTAGAGATGCTGGATGTAGTCCTGTGGAACGGCTTGCCATGCCATTTCCACCTGGCGCCTCAGTTGGACCAGCGTTCGTGCTGGACGTGCAGACCGCGTGAGACGACGCTTCATCCAGTCCCAAACATGCTCAATGGGGGACAGATCCGGAGATCTTGCTGGCCAGGGTAGTTGACTTACACCTTCTAGAGCACGTTGGGTGGCACGGGATACATGCGGACGTGCATTGTCCTGTTGGAACAGCAAGTTCCCTTGCCGGTCTAGGAATGGTAGAACGATGGGTTCGATGACGGTTTGGATGTACCGTGCACTATTCAGTGTCCCCTCGACGATCACCAGTGGTGTACGGCCAGTGTAGGAGATCGCTCCCCACACCATGATGCCGGGTGTTGGCCCTGTGTGCCTCGGTCGTATGCAGTCCTGATTGTGGCGCTCACCTGCACGGCGCCAAACACGCATACGACCATCATTGGCACCAAGGCAGGAGCGACTCTCATCGCTGAAGACGACACGTCTCCATTCGTCCCTCCATTCACGCCTGTCGCGACACCACTGGAGGCGGGCTGCACGATGTTGGGGCGTGAGCGGAAGACGGCCTAACGGTGTGCGGGACCGTAGCCCAGCTTCATGGAGACGGTTGCGAATGGTCCTCGCCGATACCCCAGCAGCAACAGTGTCCCTAATTTGCTGGGAAGTGGCGGTGCGGTCCCCTACGGCACTGCGTAGGATCCTACGGTCTTGGCGTACATCCGTGCGTCGCTGCGGTCCGGTCCCAGGTCGACGTGCACGTGCACCTTCCGCCGACCACTGGCGACAACATCGATGTACTGTGGAGACCTCACGCCCCACGTGTTGAGCAATTCGGCGGTACGTCCACCCGGCCTCCCGCATGCCCACTATACGCCCTCGCTCAAAGTCCGTCAGCTGCACATACGGTTCACGTCCACGCTGTCGCGGCATGCTACCAGTGTTAAAGACTGCGATGGAGCTCCGTATGCCACGGCAAACTGGCTGACACTGACGGCGGCGGTGCACAAATGCTGCGCAGCTAGCGCCATTGGACGGCCAACACCGCGGTTCCTGGTGTGTCCGCTGTGCCGTGCGTGTGATCATTGCTTGTACAGCCCTCTCGCAGTGTCCGGAGCAAGTATGGTGGGTCTGACACACCGGTGTCAATGTGTTCTTTTTTCCATTTCCAGGAGTGTAGTTCGACTTCTGTTGACGACTCTCATGCAACATAAAATGCTGCGTCGTCCCTACCAAGAAATTCTCGATCACAAAGTTTGCCTGTTACTCTGTATAATAGTACTGCTGTTAATAATCGTTGTACCGAGCGAAATGCTTTTCTAAAGCCAGGAAATACACTGTGCACTCCCACTGATGGGACCACTGTCAAAAGCCTGGATAACCAGCATCTGGAGCACGGACCGCTTTGAGACGGGCAGAAAGAAAGTCAGTGAGGTTCTGGGAGGTATCGAGATGGATGTGGAGCCATGCCGACTCGACGTTTCCCGGTTGAGGATCCATGGTGCTAACGACCCGATGGAAACGGTCCCGCCGATTTACGATAGGAGTTAAATCCGGAAAGTTTGGCCACCAGGAGAGCACGCTCAACTCGTCCTGGTGCTCTTCAAATCATGCACGTGCCCTGCGAGCTGAGTGACACGTCGGCTTGTCCTGCTGTTAGATGCCATCGTGCCGAAGAAGCACAAACTGTATGTAAGGGTAGATGTATACTGTTGCTAGAGATTGCCCTCCAGTATGACTAGACGCCCAGCGAGTGACACGAAAATATTCCCCAGACCATAACGCTCCGTCCTCCAGCCTGGACCCTTGGAAAAAAAATGGAAATTTGTGGTAATGTCTTACGAGACGAAACTGCTGACGTCATCGGTCCCTAGGCTTACTCACTACTTAATCTAACTTAAACTAACTTACGCTAAGGACAACATACACACCAATGGTCGAGGGACGACTGGAACCTCCGACGGGGGAAGCCACGCGAATCGTGACAGGATGCCCAAGACCGCGCGTCTAACATGCGCTACTGGACCGTTCTGATGATTGTTGCTGAGTGTTCGCTTTCAGGCGTTTCACGCCCTACACGCCAAGAGCTGTCTATCCGATGCAGTATAAAGTGTGATTTATCTGAAAAGACCACTCAGTGAACGTCCAGTTGCCATATTGGCGTGCAAATTCCAGCCTTCAAATGTTCAAATGTGTGTGAAATCTTATGGGACTTAACTGCTAAGGTCATCAGTCCCTATGCTTACACACTACTTAACCTAAATTATCCTAAGGACAAACACACACACTGTGGTGTCACCGCCAGACACCACACTTGCTAGGTGGTAGCTTTAAATCGGCCGCGGTCCATTAGTACATGTCGGTCCCGCGTGTCGCCACTGTCAGTAATTGCAGATCGAGCGCCACCACACGGCAGGTCTAGAGAGACGTACTAGCACTCGCCCCAGTTGTACGACGACTTTGCTAGCGACTACACTGACGAAGCCTTTCTCTCATTTGCCGAGAGATAGTTAGAATAGCCTTCAGCTAAGTCCATGGCTACGATCTAGCAAGGCGCCATTAACCATTTCTATAGAGAGTCTCACTTGTATCATCAAGAATGCTGTATACAAATGATGGAGTAAAGTTAAGTGTTACCGCAGCTACGTACTTTTCTTTATAGCATTCATTACGTATCCTGTTCCAGACCTCACGCCCGTCTGCGTTAGATTATAGCGTGCATTTCGGCCTCCTCTATCAACAAGGTGTTGGCACATTTGCCAACACATCACACACCCATGCCCGGGACCAGCCGCACAGTCCATGACTGCAGCGCCGTAGGCCGCTCGGCTAATCCCGCGCGGCTTCCAGCCTTCGTCGCCGATGAATAGCAACCAGCATGGGGGCATGAACCAGGCGCCTATTGCGGAGGCCCATACCGAGAACGTTTGCTGAACTGTCGTTGAGGAGATGCTGTTCATAGCCTCTTGGTTCTCCTGGGCGGTCAGTTGCTCAACGGTTGCACGTCTAGTCCTCGTACACATCCCCGCAGCCGTCGTTCCCCCTGTCATCTATGGCCCACGGTGTACCACAGTTAACTCGGCACCAGTTTTCGATAACGCTACTTTGGCACGCACGGTATATTTTTACCACGGCGGTACGCAAAAAATTTAGGACCTTAGACGTTCTGGAAATGCTCTCACCCTTGGCACGAACGTCAATGGTCACCCCCTTTTGTAGGTGAGATACACTCCTGGAAATGGAAAAAGAACACATTGACACCGGTGTGTCAGACCAACCATACTTGCTCCGGACACTGCGAGAGGGCTGTACAAGCAATGATCACACGCACGGCACAGCGGACACACCAGGAACCGCGGTGTTGGCCGTCGAATGGCGCTAGCTGCGCAGCATTTGTGCACCGCCGCCGTCAGTGTCAGCCAGTTTGCCGTGGCATACGGAGCTCCATCGCAGTCTTTAACACTGGTAGCATGCCGCGACAGCGTGGACGTGAACCGTATGTGCAGTTGACGGACTTTGAGCGAGGGCGTATAGTGGGCATGCGGGAGGCCGAGTGGACGTACCGCCGAATTGCTCAACACGTGGGGCGTGGGGTCTCCACAGTACATCGATGTTGTCGCCAGTGGTCGGCGGAAGGTGCACGTGCACGTCGACCTGGGACCGGACCGCAGCGACGCACGGATGCACGCCAAGACCGTAGGATCCTACGCAGTGCCGTAGGGGACCGCACCGCCACTTCCCAGCAAATTAGGGACACTGTTGCTGCTGGGGTATCGGCGAGGACCATTCGCAACCGTCTCCATGAAGCTGGGCTACGGTCCCGCACACCGTTAGGCCGTCTTCCGCTCACGCCCCAACATCGTGCAGCCCGCCTCCAGATGGCGCTGCGGTCTGGGAAACTCTATAGTACGATATTTTCCACATATCCACCGTGCGTAGCAATAATATGGCGTAGTCTCTGAATGAAATTACCCGAAACCTTTGACAACGTTTCTGGCGGAATGGCTTCACATGGAGATGAGATGTACTGCTTCAGCTGTTCAATTGTTTCTGGATTCTGGCGGTACACCTGGTCTTTCAAGTGTCCCCACAGAAAGAAGTCACAGGGGTTCATGTCTGGCGAATAGGGAGGCCAATCCACGCCGCCTCCTGTGTGTTGCGGATAGCCCAAAGCAATCACACGATCATCGAAATATTCATTCGGGAAATTAAAGACGTCGGCCGTGCGATGTGGCCGGGCACCATCTTGCATAAACCACGAGGTGTTCGCAGTGTCGTCTAAGGCAGTTTGTACCGCCACAAATTCACGAAGACTGTCTAGATAGCGTGATGCAGTAATCGTTTCGGATCTGAAAAATAGGCCAATGATTCCTTTGGAAGAAATGTCGGCCCAGACCAGTACTTTTTGAGGATGCAGGGACGATGGGACTGCAACATGGGGCTTTTCGGTTCCCCATATGCGCCAGTTCTGTTTATTGGCGAAGCCGTCCAGGTAAAAATAAGCTTCGTCAGTAAACCAAATGCTGCCCACATGCATATCGCCGTCATCAATCCTGTGCACTATATCGTTAGCGAATGTCTCTCGTGCAGCAATGGTAGCGGCGCTGAGGGGTTGCCGCGTTTGAATTTTGTACGGATAGAGGTGTAAACTCTGGCGCATGAGACGATACGTGGACGTTGGCGTCATTTGGATCGCAGCTGCAACACGGCGAACGGAAACCCGAGGCCGCTGTCGGATCACCTGCTGCACTAGCTGCGCGTTGCCCTCTGTGGTTACCGTACGCGTTCGCCCTACCTTTCCAGCACGTTCGTCCGTCACCTTTCCGGTCCGTTGAAATTTTTCAAACAGATCCTTTCTTGTATCGCTTTTCGGTCCTTTGGTTACATTAAAACTCCGTTGGAAACTTCGCCTTGTTGCAACAACACTGTGTTCTAGGCGGTGGAATTCCAACACCAGAAAAATCCTCTGTTCTAAGGAATAAACCATGTTGTCTACAGCACACTTGCACGTTGTGAACAGCACACGCTTACAGCAGAAAGACGACGTACAGAGTGGCGCACCCACAGACTGCGTTGTCTTCTATATCTTTCACATCACTTGCAGCGCCATCTGTTGTTGAAAATTGTAACTACTGTAATTTCGAAAGTTTGTCCGCCTGAATATGTACTGTTGTCCCAAGCATATTGCAACAAACGGTGTATCTGTATCGCTGCTCGTTTAGTTTTTATTGCCGTTTCAAATATACCGGTCATTTTTGAAACACCCTGTACGTCCGCTGCGCCTGTTATAATTATGACGAATACTTTTGCTTAAACTGACTGTGGACTACCGAGCGGGGTGGCGCAGTGGTTAGACACTGGACTCGCATTCGGGAGGACGACGGTTCAATCCCGCGTCCGGCCATCCTGATTTAGGTTTTCCGTGATTTCCCTAAATCACTCCAGGCACATGCCGGGATGGTTCCTCTGAAAGGGCACGGCCGACTTCCTTCCCAATCCTTCCCTTATCCGATGAGACCGATGACCACGCTGTCTGGTCTCCTTCCCCAAACCAACCAACCAACCTGACTGTGGACTGTATCCCGCCGGCAGTCGCGTAGCGACTGGCGTGAGAGTTACGGTGGTTAGAAGGAAAAACACATCAGTCACCCTGATGATGACATTCAACGGAGCTCCCAGAAATCAAACGTCCAGATGATGTGGCACTCAATAAATTATACCCCGAAGCGAACAGAGAGCTGCGCTACGTTAGAAGTAGCCTATCTGCGAGCCTCTTAAATGTTTAAAAGTGAAAGTTATCCTGTACAATCAAAATTGCAAAACTAAATTAAATTTTTAACAAAAATATCAACTGTTTAGAATAAAAGAAGTTTACATCTTTATCGCAAATGTAATGTAGAATCAAACGGGTAGATTCTTAAATGTAGAAATCTGAAAAATTTACTTTTCTCCATTAGAGCGGCTTGTATCCCCGACTGTAAAAAACTGATTCGGGTAAACCCTAGCTAATTTTTGGCATAGAACCCGAATCTGCAATAAAAACTGGGCATTCTCTTTTGAAGATAAAGCCATTTTCTTCGTACACTGCGTATTTTTTCGAGATATTTAGTTGTTCCGAATAAAACACACACTCAGAATATGACCTACGCTCTTATTCTCGACAGTCTTTTATCTTTGGCAAGCGCTCATTTACTGTACAGTGTTATCTGAAGTGGTTTTAATTCTGTCACTGACTTACACTCGAGACGAAAGAAGAAATACTACTGTCCCATATGCGTACGAAAGACGATGGAATGTAGAAAACTATGTTGCATTCTCACGACAACGCTAAGGCTGGGAGCGAATGCTGAATGCTCACGTCATTATCCAGTGTGGAGTCGCGGAATGATTTAGGTACTGACACAGTGTTGAAAATGGATTGTTAAAAGGTGCAGAACTTAAAAATAAATCTTTTTGAAGAAATGGAAAGTATCATGCATAACATAAAACGTGGGTAGCACGTATCCTACGAAAAATGTGAGACAACCGCAATGAACGTTTTCAGGTCAGTCTGGGTTTGAGGCCGCATCGTCAACTACAAAATTCCGACGTTTCGGCGACTATTGCAAGACGCCTTCCCCAGGGTGTACTGCTAACTTTCATACTTGACAATGCAGCCTCAAAACCAGAAGAATTTTTTTGACTGTGACAATGGTCGCTGCAGCCTACGTTTAGATACAGTGTTTTTAGATGATTCTCAAGCATGCGAGACGACTGAAAATAAATTTTACTGCCATTCACTCTCTACTGGTGGAAATTCTGCTAACTAGAAAATAAGTTCCAAACAATAAAACCGACTCATTATCCAATGAATACGCTGAAATCTGTGTGTAATGTTGTGCTTGCACGTAAAAGTTCTAAAGATTTAAACACAAACACAATCTCATCAAAATTATCTGGACACCTATTACTGGACATGAAAGTGGTCTGCGGCGTCTCTTCGCCTTTGTGATGGCCTGAGCTCTGCGAGAGACTTGCAACGAGGTGTCTTTCGAGGAAAGGCAGCCTATTCTTCCTCAAGAGCGGAACCAGGGGAGGCACTGATGTTGCACGCAGCGGTCTGGAGCAGAGTCGACGTTCTAACCAATCGTGAGGTTGTTCCGCTGAGTTAAGTGTGCGACTCTGGGCAGGGCAGTATATTTCAGGAACGTTATGAACCACAAACCACCGGCTCACATACGTTGTTTTATGACAGGGTACACTGTCAAACGCAGATAAAATCGCCTCCGAACTGTTTCTCTAATGCGGTAAAATTTGTTCAAATCCTTCCGCATTTAGCGTTTTCCTAAGCGCTGTAAGGGGACCACACCCTAACCACGAAGCCGGCCGAAGTGGCCGTGCGGCTAAAGGCGCTGCAGTCTGGAACCGCAAGACCGCTACGGTCGCAGGTTCGAATCCTGCCTCGGGCATGGATGTTTGTGGTGTCCTTAGGTTACTTAGGTTTAACTAGTTCTAAGTTCTAGGGGACTAATGACCTCAGCAGTTGAGTCCCATAGTGCTCAGAGCCATTTGAACCATTTTGAACCTAACCACGAAAAACAGCCCCATATCGCATCACCACCACCCGTCTGTACTTTAGAGCTGGCATTGCACATGATCGCAGGTAATGTCCTCCACGCTTTCGCCAAACCCAAAACCTTCTACATCTACATCTACATCTACATTTATACTCCGCAAGCCACCCAACGGTGTGTCACGGAGGGCACTTTACGTGCCACTGTCATTACCTCCCTTTCCTGTTCCAGTCGCGTATGGTTCGCGGGAAGAATGACTGTCTGAAAGCCTCCGTGCGCGCTCTAATCTCTCTAATTTTACATTCGTGATCTCCTCGGGAGGTATAAGTAGGGGGAAGCAATATATTCGATACCTCATCCAGAAACGCACCCTCTCGATACCTGACGAGCAAGCTACACCGCGATGCAGAGCGCCTCTCTTGCAGAGTCTGCCACTTGAGTTTGTTAAACATCTCCGTAACGCTATCACGGTTACCAAATAACCCTGTGACGAAACGCGCCGCTCTTCTTTGGATCTTCTCTATCTCCTCCGTCAACCCGATCTGGTACGGATCCCACACTGATGAGCAATACTCAAGTATAGGTCGAACGAGTGTTTTGTAAGCCACCTCCTTTGTTGATGGACTACATTTTCTAAGGACTCTCCCAATGAATCTCAATCTGGTACCCGCCTTACCAACAATTAATTTTATATGATCATTCCACTTCAAATCGTTCCGCACGCATACTCCCAGATACTTTACAGAAGTAATTGCTACCAGTGTTTGTTCCGCTATCATATAATTATACAATAAAGGATCCATCTTTCTATGTATTCGCAATACATTACATTTGTCTATGTTAAGGGTCAGTTGCCACTCCCTGCACCAAGTGCCTATCCGCTGCAGATCTTCCTGCATTTCGCTACAATTTTCTAATGCTGCAACTTCTCTGTATACTACAGCATCATCCGCGAAAAGCCGCATGGATCTTCCGACACTATCTACTAGGTCATTTATATATATTGTGAAAAGCAATGGTCCCATAACACTCCCCTGTGGCACGCCAGAGGTTACTTTAACGTCTGTAGACGTCTCCCAATTGATAACAACATGCTGTGTTCTGTTTGCTAAAAACTCTTCAATCCAGCCACACAGCTGGTCTGATATTCCGTAGGCTCTTATTTTGTTTATCAGGCGACAGTGCGGAACTGTATCGAACGCCTTCCGGAAGTCAAGGAAAATAGCATCAACCTGGGACCCTGTATCTAATATTTTCTGGGTCTCATGAACAAATAAAGCGAGTTGGGTCTCACACGATCGCTGTTTCCGGAATCCATGTTGATTCCTACATAGTAGATTCTGGGTTTCAAAAAACGACATGATACTCAAGCAAAAAACATGTTCTAAAATTCTACAACAGATCGACGTCAGAGATATAGGTCTATAGTTTTGCGCATCTGCTCGACGACCCTTCTTGAAGACTGGGACTACCTGTGCTCTTTTCCAATCATTTGGAACCTTCCGTTCCTCTAGAGACTTGCGGTACACGGCTGTTAGAAGGGGGGCAAGGATTGCCACAAGTTATGGCACGGGTCATCACTGCACATCAGTTGTGCCCCCGCCATTCACTGTCGAGTGGCGTCGGTCTTTGCACCACCTCAAGACTCGCTTAGTATTGGCCCTACTCTTTTGAAGCCCCTACTTACCGCGATTGTCCTGGCTGGAGTGCTGGTAGCACTTTGGAACTCACGATATTCCCTGCCCTGGTTTCACGCGACTTTTTACTCGTATAAAGACGCTGAGTACTGTTCGACGGACCCTGTCCTTCAGTAAATGAGGTATTCCTGGTCTTGGTTTATCTGAGATTGTTCTTCGACGTTTCCACTTCACAATCAGATCATCAACAGTCGACTTTGGCGGCTCTACAAGGGTTGAAATGTCGCTGCCGGATTTGTTACACAGGTGACATCCAACGACTAGTCTACGTTCGCGATCACTGAGCCTTCCTGGTCGACCCATTCTGCTTCTCTACATGCAACACAATCCTCCCGCCTCATTTCTACATTCTTATGTTCAATTCCACACCATACTGAGGTGTCCGGGTACATTTGATGAGATAGTGTACACGTATGGCGTCTGTATCTCTGATTCAGAATGTAATTTGGTAATGCTCTATGACTTACAACGATCTATATTTCTATACCTGTAGGGTGTCTGGATTGTTTCAATTTTGTTTTGTGTCTGTGTATGATACAAATGTCTGTATAAGGGGCCGTAGTGCACTTTTTGCTGGAATATGCTGTGAGTAGCTTCGTTGTTTGTAATATATGATTTCCTCATCTCATTATGATATAAAGTGGCACACTATAACAATTTTTTACCAAAATGAAGCATAGAGCACACAGCTAAGGACATCCACATTTCTACACTTCCTTCAAGGCTTTCTTCAAGAATGCCGCATCCAGCGATGTGCCTGTGGCATCTGTACTTGGATAGAGCGCTAAAGAAGAGGTCACAAACTATTTAAAAATATTTTATAAGCTGGCTATCGTAACCTGAGTGGGACACATGGTTGTCATGTTTGGTAACAGAACTACGCGAAGCTGTTGTACCTAAAGTGGACATAAATGTTCAGCTGCAACTACGAAGTACTCTTTTCTTAAGGGGCTCCGGAAAGGCTCAAAATCATGAAAAGTTCAATTTTTACTTTTTTGCGTTTTCTGAATCTGCAGACTATTACCTTTTAATAGATATATAATTTATTCAATTCCGAAGACTACAACTATTTTTAAATTTTTTTTGAAATGTGTTCTACATGGGCGTGACCCACTGTGGCGCTGTTAAACTGCTGTCAAATGGTGTTATTATTAACGTCCGTGTTCATCAGGTACATTTTAGTGATGTGAGATAAAGTATGTGTTGTGGCTAACCTGTGATGGTTCAATATATATCGCTGGTGTGATTGTCGATTGTTTCATGTTTATTTACTCCGTCGTTATCTCGAAAATATTCGTAATTAATTATGTGTCTTGAGTCTCTGTTTTGTTGAAGTATAATAATGAGTAAAAGTAAAGTTATTAGAAATCCTCTGAAGGCTTTTAAGAAAAGGAGAAATGTTGGAAAGCCAAAGGTATGTGTTATTACTGTAAACAATAAAGACGATAACCAAGTGAGTGAACCTAACTTGCTTTAGACAAGGAACGCCTTCGGGCTGCAGACAGGGCTGTAAAGAGTCTAGAAATACAAGCAAGAGTAAACAGGAGGAGGAACAAGAGGAAGCTGGAGGAGGAGTTTGCAGAGGATGAAGATAATCCATCCTATGGACCTGGAATGCACTAAAAAGTTAATCCAATCTTTGTCGCTCGATTCCCAAAACTTTTATTTTCTCATACTAATTACATGTTTTCTAAGGATCTTCCAAACATATTTGTTTCAAACTTCCAGTAAATGTTACACAGTACCTTCTGCATAATTTAACAAAGCCTTTTTCCAAAAAACTGTATAATTTTGAATATATATATATATATATATATATATATAAATTGCAAAAAAATGTTGTGAATTTTCATTATAATTGAAAAAAAATCATATTTAATAACTGAACTAAAATTTTGTAAATCCCTGTGTTAAGTTGTAGCCCATATTCCAATAAATAATCTGTAAAAAGTTCAACTTCCTACCTCAAATACTTTGTGAGGAAAGATGTAATTTATAAGCGTTATTTTAACATTGCAAGTATAGGGCGTTCCGGAGCCCCTTAAGACAGCGTACTTTCATAACGCGCACGTTAAGGCGTGAAAACTATCGACTACTGAATCCAATATGGCACTTGCCAAGCGCCCCGCTTCGATAGCAGTTCCTACTGTCTTCGATGAAGCCTTACAAGCTGTTGGATACCCGTAAACAAACCGAGCCTGCGATACGTGATCCGGTAGTGATAGGTTTGTTGCTGTCAGGCGCGGCTCGAGGGCACCGTCGCCAGATTTGGCGGCAGGGGCGGCAGCGTGAGTTTGGTCCCCGGGCTGTGGCCGGCGCGGGGCGTCCCCCGGTGCGTGACCTCCACCTTGGGACGCAGCTGGGCGGCGCGGCGGTGAAAGTGCGGCGCGCGCCGGCTTAGAAGCGGCGGCCGGGCCCCCCCAGCGCCCAGTCGCGCCTCCGACGCCGACGCCGACACCTCACAGCCGCGCAGCGCACCCAGCAACTCACCGCAGCAGGTAGGCAGTGACGAGACGTCTGAAGTAACAGTGCTGCGATACCTGCACGTCGCACTGGCGTTTTCTGTTCCCACTAATTCACGTATCCTACAGGGTGTTTCAAAAATGACCGGTATATTTGAAACGGCAATACAAACTAAACGAGCGGCTAGAGAAATACACCGTTTGTTGCAATATGCTTGGGACAACAGTACATTTTCAGGCGGACAAACTTTCGAAATTACAGTAGTTACAATTGTCAACAACAGATGGCGCTGCGGTCTGGGAAACTCTATAGTACGATATTTTCCACATATCCACCATGCGTAGCAATAATATGGCGTAGTCTCTGAATGAAATTACCCGAAACCTTTGACAACGTGTCTGGCGGAATGGCTTCACATGTAGATGAGATTTACTGCTTCAGCTGTTCAATTGTTTCTGGATTCTGGCGGTACACCTGGTCTTTCAAGTGTCCCCACAGAAAGAAGTCACAGGGGTTCATGTCTGGCGAATAGGGAGGCCAATCCACGCCGCCTCCTGTACGTTTCGAATAGCCCAAAGCAATCACACGATCATCGAAATATTCATTCAGGAAATTAGAGACGTCGGCCGTGCGATGTGGCTGGGCACCATCTTGCATAAACCGCGAGGTGTTCGCAGTGTCGTCTAAGGCAGTTTGTACCGCCACAAATTCACGAAGAATGTCCAGAT
This sequence comes from Schistocerca cancellata, assembly GCF_023864275.1. Taxonomy (NCBI): domain Eukaryota; kingdom Metazoa; phylum Arthropoda; class Insecta; order Orthoptera; family Acrididae; genus Schistocerca; species Schistocerca cancellata. Next base: position 1,112,197,305 of record NC_064627.1, read on the forward strand.
AGCGTGATGCAGTAATCGTTTCGGATCTGAAAAATGGGCCAATGATTCCTTTGGAAGAAATGGCGGCCCAGACCAGCACTTTTTGAGGATGCAGGGACGATGGAACTGCAACATGGGACTTTTCGGTTCCCCATATGCGCCAGTTCTGTTTATTGACGAAGCCGTCCAGGTAAAAATAAGCTTCGTAAGTAAACCAAATGCTGCCCACTTGCATATCGCCGTCATCAATCCTGTGCACTATATCGTTAGCGAATGTCTCTCGTGCAGCAATGGTAGCGCCGCTGAGGGGTTGCCGCGTTTGAATTTTGTATGTATAGAGGTGTAAACTCTGGCGCATTAGACGATACGTGGACGTTGGCGTCATTTGGACCGCAGCTGCAACACGGCGAACGGAAACCCGAGGCCGCTGTCGGATCACCTGCTGCACTAGCTGCGCGTTGCCCTCTGTGGTTGCCGTACGCGGTCGCCCTACCTTTCCAGCACGTTCATCCGTCACGTTCCCAGTTCGTTGAAATTTTTCAAACAGATCCTTTATTGTATCACTTTTCGGTCCATTGGTTACATTAAACCTCCGTTGAAAACTTCGTCTTGTTGCAACAACACTGTGTTCTAGGCGGTGGAATACCAACACCAGAAAAATCCTCTGTTCTAAGGAATAAACCGTGTTGTCTACAGCACACTTGCACGTTGTGAACAGCACACGCTTACAGCAGAAAGACGACGTACAGAATGGCGCACCCACAGACTGCGTTGTCTTCTATATCTTTTACATCACTTGCAGCGCCATCTGTTGTTTAAAATTGTAACTACTGTAATTTCGAAAGTTTGTCCGCCTGAAAATGTACTGTTGTCCCAAGCATATTGCAACAAACGTGTATTTCTATCGCTGCTCGTTTAGTTTTTATTGCCGTTTCAAATACACCGGTCATTTTTGAAACACCCTGTAGGTTAATACTGCGTCCCCCTTTATATTACACCACCAGCCTATTACAGTCTCGTAAATGAAGTTATTCCCGTATGACTCCTCACCTTATCGTGGCGCCGGCCGGTGTGGCCGTACGGTTCTAGGCACTTCAGTCTGGAACCGGCTGACCGCTACGGTCGCAGGTTCGAATCCTGCCTCGGACATGGATGTGTGTGATGTCCTTAGGTTAGTTAGGTTTAAGTAGTTCTAGTTTCTAGGGGACTGATGACCTCAGAAGTTAAGTCCCATATTGCTCACAGCCATTTGAACCAATCTTGTCGTGGCTCTTTCAAAACGTACTTCCACACGCCCTAAGCGGGTTACTACAGCTTCGGAGCTGCATCTACGTAAGCCTCATGCGAGCAACTATGGAGTGCGTGGCAGAAAGTACTTTTTACCGCTACTATCTTTCTCCAGCTTTATTTTGAGTCACCAGTCTTTTGACCGGTTCGTAGTGGGCAGATCGCTATGAATTCCTCTCCCGTACCAACCATTTCATCTCGGCGTAGCGCTTGCAGCCTACGTCCTCAAATATTTGCTGGGTGTTTCCCAGTCTGTGTGTTCCTGTATAGTTTTCACTCTATACAGCTCCCTCTAGTACCCTGGTGTGTTAACAGGTGTACTTCCATCGTCCTTTCTTCCTCCGCAGCTCGTGGTCCAGCGACTAGCGCTGCTGCCTCTTGATCGCGGGGTCCCGGGTTCGATTCTCGGGCGGGTTGGGATTTTCTCTGCCCGGGGACTGGATGTTTGTGTTGAACTCATCGTCATCATCATCATCATTCGTACTGAGGCTCGAATGGATTGTGAAATAAATTGGACTGTGTACACATTTGCACTTTGTACGAACGCTGATGAGTGCGCAGTTGGGCGCCCCACAAACCAAACTTCATCGTTGTCCTTCTTGCTCTACATGAAACGTTTTCGTAGTTACTAGTATAGCTGTATAGTGGAAAGACAATGAAAATTTGTGCCGGACCGGGACTGGAACCCGGATTCCCCGCTTACTGCGACCGGTCGCCTTATCATTAGGCTATCAAGGTCACATCCAAACTTCCATGTGTCGTCAGCCATGTGTCTACAGCCTGTAGTCGTACACTCATTATATACATGCCCGTACAGGCGATAAATTGTAACTGAAACTGCTTACGAGAAGCCAAAAGATGGGAGAAACCTCGAAAAAATCGTATAAAAGCTTCATATTATTACATATGATTGGTACCATCTACGGCTGTGAAATAATTCGTTTGTTATAGCGACGGCAATGTCGAGCATTACTCAAAGATACGCACGCAGGCACAAATACACCCGCTGTAACTGAACTCCGTCCGAACAAACCTTGGAAGATATTCATGATAAACAAATCCGCCACAGTTGTAAAATACACTATTGACCAAAATCTTGCACGATAGAAGTCGCTACACACCTCGATTTCCGTCGTGGAAGACTTCGGTTGGTAAAGTATTTTACAAATGTGGCGGACTTATTTACCATGAACGTGTTTCAGAACAGTTATGTCTCACAAATAAGAATTTAAACCTTGGAACGCCCCACGATGCAGACCGACCTCGTGTCATGCTCAGTCGATAGGCACCACTGGATACGGCTGTGGAGGTCAGCGTGCCCTCTCGCGGACGCTGTCAGCTTACGTGACCGGAGGCGCTGCTTCCCAGTCAGGTAGCTCCTCTACTGACCTCACAAGGGCTCAGTGCAGCCCGCGTGTCAACAGCGCACGGCATATCTGGACGGCCGGCCATCAAATATACACGCTATTCGATATATCAACCGACTACGGGATACATTTTTAGTTTTATTTTTGTTCGTTTAACATCTTCAATTAGCAACACTAGCCTAGACGAGAAACCTCTTAGAATAATCGATAAATAAGATGACGAGAATATGATAGATTATAATGCATTTTGACCTTTTCTACTTTACTGTTTTTACTGTCTTCAAATGCACGCATCTCGTGGTCGTGCGGTAGCGTTCTCGCTTCCCACGCCCGGGTTCCCGGGTTCGATTCCCGGCGGGGTCAGGGATTTTCTCTGCCTCGTGATGGCTGAGTGTTGTGTGCTGTCCTTAGGTTAGTTAGGTTTAAGTAGTTCTAAGTTCTAGGGGACTGATGAGCATAGATGTTAATTCCCATAGTGCTCAGAGCCATTTGAACCATTTTGAACTGTCTTTAAACGTGCTTCTAAAACTTCCGTCCCGAAAAGTGCTAACGGTTTTCAAATCAAACATGTGTGCAAATTTTTGTTTTTAGATAGCTTTCTTGATGGCTCTAATATGACACATTGTACCGATATTGATCGAAATTATTCAGAAAGAGACTGAAAGTTTTTAAAATTAAGTTTCCTACGTATACAAATCACGTTCGGTACAACAATAGTTATTCATTTCTGCAAAAATGCGCTACACGAAGAGTAAATAGTTGATCGATGGTCTAGGCCGCATTTGTTTTGTATACTGAGCATATAAAATGCACACTAAGCATTCAGAACTTTCTACGACTCTCGTTTCTTGACTGGCGGTCACGTACACTAAGCAAACGCGATTTATACGTATGTCTACGCAGTGGGCCGTGTGAGGTGGCGTAAGTGTCATAGCAGTGCACACTTTTTATTGAAAGTGGGCGCAAAATTTCCATCGTGATACAGGCTTACTGTAGCTTTCCACGTCTACTCGCCATGTTACTCCAACAAAGCTAGCGATCCGCCTCTTCAACCCCGTATTTCATAACGAGACGGCGAGTGAGATATTGTCAAGACTGCGTGCGATACAAACAGGCGGGCAGGTTTTTAAAGCGCTCGTCTTACACTGTTCTTTGTGCCTGTCGGTTCTCCTTTAAAGTCACGTATGCCATCCGGTTGCTGTGTTAACCATTCACCCTTTGCGCGTCGTCTGATTCGAGTTATAAATACTGTCGAAGAGACAATCTTTAATCTTCCATGTCACTGCTGGCCGGGATGACCGAGCGGTTCTAGGCGCTACAGTCGGGAACCGCGCACCGGCTACGGTCGCAGGTTCGAATCCTGCCTCGGACATGGATGTGTGTGATGTCCTTAGATCAGTTAGGTTTCAGTAGTTTTAAGTTCTAGGGGACTAATGACCTTAGAAGTTAAGTCCCATAGTGCTCAGAGCCATTTGAACCAACTTCCATGTCACTCGATTCATTTTTTGGTTAGTGGCTATCCTGACACTACAATTAGTGTTGCAGTTTCCGTCATTCTGCCAGCTGGTTCAGGTGGATGGCGACATGATTTATGGGAGACCGAGCAAAGTTTCGCGCGCTACTGCCGATTAATCGTCTGCTCAAAAGCTTCTTCCCGAACAATAGACGAGGCTCTGCCGCTTGGTTGCTTTAATTTATAAACTGATCATCCGTAACAAGTTAAGCTGAGAAATATTAATTGCTAGCATGCTAATAGTAATGATACATCTGAAGAACAATCAGTGTAAGTTATCTGCGGAACAACACTAAAAACACTCCCGTTTAAGGAACGAATTATTTACGAGTGTCTTATTTCGCGCCTGATTCCATCTGTGGCATGTTTCTTTTTGGATTTGTGTGTTTCTCTGAAAGCAAAAAGAAAAAATTTAAGAAATGCGAAATATTAGAAGGAAGGAAAGAGCCTCCAATTATACTAATATTCGACTCTGAGTACTCAGGTTTGGATTTTCTGCAGTCTGTATAATTTTGACCGTAAAGATCTGATACACCTTGTGTCTGGAACTTGATCTGTGCGGAGCGCTTGCCCAGTGTATTCTAAAACCCCATCATTCTTCATAAATTCGAATGATGCTTTTGATAATTTGTACTGCATTCGAATAAATCATCAGAGAAGCGTGAAATTTTTGTCATATGTGGCTAACAGTACTGCACAGAAACGATTAGAGCTTCAAATTATCGATTTACATACTCTCTCTTCCTTTTGTGATTTTGAGGCCAATAGCCGCAATACCCCATTAAAAAAAATGGCACATTTTCAGTGACACGTGCTTTAACTAGATTCTGGAAGTAATTCAATTCCGAATAAAATAAGATAACTTCTGGCTTAACTAATCGCAAATCCAGCCCGCCTGAGCGTAATAGAAGCCTGTTTTCCGTCAGATCACATTGCAGTATGTAAATACAGGAACACGTACCTGCTACAGCCGATGAAGACCACAGAAAAATAGGATATTATTAAATTCCTGTTACATATCCCTAGGACGTGTCGAGGGCGCTGGAAAGGTCACCATTTGAATATGAATGTACGGAGCAACGTATCGAATTTTTTTCTTAACCATTATTTCTCAGCACTACTTATCTGCAACACCCTTACAAGCTTTTCAGGCTGTTTCTGATCATCCTGCAGAGGCCTACAACGTAAGCCTATCTTCAGTGCGTGGCAGGTGGGGGGGAGAGAGGGGGCAGTGTCTGGTTCCATGCAACATTAACTGAGACGTAAAAAAAAAAGTTCCACTCTTCCATGTCTAATGGGTGAAACAGTGAATGCGATTTGTTATAACTACAGCAAATTTACTATCATAATTAACTTGCTAGTATGCTAACTTGGTCAAATACCAGCTGCAGCGGCGGAACGGGAAGCGGAACGTATTTGGACGAAGAGTCAGTCTGCAACACATCACGAGAATACTGTATATTTCACCTGAACCTTGATGCTGAACATTGTTTCCGAATTAGTTACTGGGTTCCCAGTGCAGAAATTACCACTCTGACACTAAATAGATATCGCTCGTTTCCTCTCGACATGGGAATGCGGAACACGCCTTTATACGTGTCTGTTCATGTATTCGTCTTGGGACATATGTTTCTACTCCAATAAATTTACAGGGTGTTTCAAAAATGACCGGTATATTTGAAACGGCAATAAAAACTAAACGAGCAGCGATAGAAATACACCGTTTGTTGCAATATGCTTGGGACAACAGTACATTTTCAGGCGGACAAACTTTCGAAATTACAGTAGTTACAATTTTCAACAACAGATGGCGCTGCAACATAAACATATCGATGTATTGAAGTACCTCAACATTAATGAAATCAAATCTGAATGTTGTCTCAGAAATATGTCACCTACTTTACAGAAACACAGTAGAATATTACTGGTATCGAGAGGTTGAGTTGAGGTGCCGTAATGGTTACGTAATTCAAGTACCATTACAAGCTGTAACACATTATAGTTCCAGGGAAGCCAAACGAATGGATAAGAATTAATTTGGCAACAGGAAAGAGTCATTTGTGGAAATTTATCACCATTCACAAAAATCTTGGAAGAGACTGGGCCTTTGAAATCACAGAGAGCTGCTAAGATTGCTAAGATTCACAACAAGGATTTATTCGCACAGCTGAATTTGAGGAGAGGGTTTTAAATATCGAGGTAGATGATTCATCAGTACAGAGCTTGTCATCATGGTCGTGAAATGCACGCTTCGAAGAATAAAGTGTTTTGAGTTTTGGTAGAGCCTGAGTCACAGCCGTACCATTATGTACTTTAGAGTAAATAGGATGGAAGGCAAAAAAGGAGCTATGGGGCCAAATGATTTTGCAGCTGGTGTTCAGTTGTGTCTTAGGTACGTGAATTGGTGACCGTCACTTTGAACAGCTGCTCTGAGTTTACTTTGTTACTTTAAGATGTAAGTTGTTTATGTCAATAAAAACGTAAATATTAATTCCTGACCATTATTTTCTTATCTCAAAAGTCCAATTTAGGCTCCTTTACCATCTGGATGAATTTTACTCTTAACGTTCAGGACGTACTGCGGAGAATCTATTCAGCAGACATGGCCTCATCCCTGGTCAAAACGTCGGCTTAATTCGCTCATAGTTGTTTAACAATACGACACAGCGTTACACTGAGGGAACGTTTATGTTAACTTTCAGACTTTTTCCGGTTGTAGAGCTTCCATTAGCCTTTCTGGAAGCAGAAACCTAGTTATCAACGCGCACACGGTTCTAAATGGAGACATGGATACTAAAAACTATCCTTTCTAAGGTTTCACCCTCCAGTGAAATTCTAGCACTATAATAACCTCCTCTTGAAGAACCAGTTTCGTCTGAATGTGAATACCTTTTTGTAAAATAAATTTTTTCTCGAGATAAAAAAAGGAAGTAAGATTAGTATTTAACGTGTCGTCGACAACGAGGTTATGAGAGAAGTGGCACAAGTCCAGAGCAGAGGAAGATGAAGAAGCAAATCGCCCGTGAACTATCAAAGGGACCTTCCCGGCATTTGCTTGAACTGATTTAGGATAACCACGAAAAACCTAAATCTGGATGGCTGGAAACGGATTTGAATCATCGTTCTCCCGACTGTGTGCCTAGTGTCCTAACCCTGTGAAGAGAATATGAGCTACGATGACATTTGTCATGAGGATTTTGTAGCTGGTACAGGTCACTTTCCAAGGAATAAAAACTCTATCTTAAAACTGATGTAACAAGACACTGGATCCACTCTATCGAACTATGGGCGTTGGTCGTTCCACGGACTCTCGGCATTTTGCGGTCACCGAGCACCGCAAAGGCGCTGGAATATTTCCTAGGCGGCGGTCGCTTTGTGAAAAGCCACCGACCTTGTGCCGTGCTAACCGGAACTACACGCTACATCCCGGTTGTTGCCGCCCACGGAAAGGAGACATAGGGAAAAACCTGCTGTTATCACAATTAGCATGTGAGTAAGGAGCAGGTCGTACCTTGCACGTCAATAGCGTTCCTATAAATTGCTTTTGTTGCATATTTACGCTCGTTGATAGCGGACGTTACCAGTGTTTGGAAAGCTAACGAACCGGAAGCAAATGGGTTCGTCTTTTACTGGCACATCAATGGCCCTAACGTATAAGGTGGATGCGCCGTTCATTTGCCAAATTAAGTCAGCAGTTAGATGACACGCCGTTAGCTTGTGTATACCATTAGTAGCTATTTCTGTTTCTCATGAAAGAGGTCACAGTAATCTTCTCTAGAAGCTTTCGAACAATAATGGCACAGAAACGAGGAAATACAAGTGACTCATCGCCGAAAGCCGGCAATAAACCGGTAATGAAAGTTAGTGAGATGTTCTGCTTCGAATCACTCAGAGATGAGCGTTCCGTGACCGAGTTCGCTTAATTCGTAAAATAAGGAACTCGACCCAAATCTGGGCTAGCGGCTGACGTCGCGCATTAGTTGAGGAACTGGGCACATTTTAGTTGGTTAATTTCATGGTCCATGGATTATTTTGCACGATAAATCGTCTACATTCACATCGAAAATTAATTTGTTAATTTAGCTACATGCTGGAAAATTATAAAATGTTTTTATGTTTTATTTATATTTTTTAATGTACAGGTGTGATTTAATAATTGCCACCCACTAGTTTGCACAATGCAAAAACAGAAACTCTTTTACGGAACAGAAGGAGTTGTCGAGGAAAACCTTTTCCAGTTTGTTTTCAAATTTTACTGTGCTATCCGTCGGACGTTTAATATCACTGGGTAAGTGATTAAAAATTTTAGTTGCAGTATTGTGCATCCGATTTTTGACAAATCAAAACATAAGATGGGGCACTGAATGTCATCTTTCTTCCTGGTATTGTTATTAAGTCCATCGTTGTTCTTTTTGAACTGTAGTGGTTTATTTACGACAAACTTCACGAGAAAATAAATAAACTGTGAAGCAATAATCACAATGACGAATTCCTTAAACAGATGTCAACTAGGTGATCATGGCTGAGCACCACACGCATGCTAATAAGCGCAAATGCGGCTGAACTAAGTTGTTTTAGGAGTTTCAAAATGTGTTTTGTCTAGTTTACGTTCTTATCAGTACGGACACCTGAGAATTTAGAAGTTTCCATCTTATTTATTATTCCTCCACCATGTGTCACACTTGTCATTGGTGTAGTACCGCTACATGTACAGAACCGAATATGTTGTGTCTTTTTAAAACAGGCAGTTGGACCATTCGCAGACAAACGAGTCAATGATACTTTGAAGAACTTTGTTTACCTTTTCTCCTTTCTCTTTATGTGTGCTTGGACTGATTAGCATGCTAGTGTCATCTGCAACAACAACTAATTCTGTTTGTTGTATATTAGACGGAAGTTCGCTTACATATTTGAGTTACAGTAGTAGACCTAAGATTGAGCCTTGTGGAACCTCATATATCATTTCTGCCGTCAGAATTGCGTCCCCAAACTATAGTGGTTAAATTACTAAGTACAGCTTTCTACATTCTATTGGGTGGATGCCACATTATCCACTGGTTCACCATACCATGAATTCCACAAATCTTAGATACTGGAGAATACTGTGATTCACACAGTCAAATGCCTTAAATAGGTCCCAGAAAATGCCAACCAGCGCTATTGCATTTTTAACGGTTGTAAAATTTGGCGAATGAAGACCAAATAGTCTTCGTTCCATACTTGTTTTCCGTGCTTTCCCTAACTCAATCTAGGGGAATATCGGAATGGTGGCGTTTCCTTTGCCATGATTTAGTGTTAGGCCACTATTGATTCAGCTACTGACAACAATAAGCTCTAACCTTCCTTAAATAGTTAGATAGAATAGCAGTGGTAAGACGGCTTTCGGAATACATTTAGTAAGAGAAACTGATATGGTTCCATGCAATTCCTGAACGCCACAATGCACATGAATGCCTTGGGCTATGATCCGATATCTTCGAGGTATTGTATGGCGTAGAATTATATGGCATTTTTATTTATCCATAAAGAGCTGAAATTTAATGTCCTGCATATATTTATTAGACGCAGTTATTTATGTCTTGGTTGATTGTTTTTCAACGATGTACACAATAAGTTGCAGTTTCTCTTAAGATAATGAACCCGCCATTGTTGAAATACTTCGGGTTAAGTGTTCGTAACACTCTTTGTAGAACGTCTCTGAAACTAGTATCAGTGATAGAGGTGTTCAGATTTCGCTTTTTGTTGCTTTCGCCGCGCGGAGTGGCCACGCGGTTTGAGGCGCCATTCACGGATTGCGTGGCCCCTCCCGCCGGAGGTTCGAGTCCTCATTCGGGCAAGGATGTGTCTGTGTTGTTCTTATAATAAATTAGTTTAAGTAGTGGGTAAGTCTAAGGACCGATGACCTTAGCAGTTTGGTCCCTTAGGAATTCACACACACTTTTTGTTCCTTTCCGGAAGTTAAAGACAGCGTCAGTGCGATGCATTATGCATTCTGTTAGCCATGAGCGATGGATTATCACACTGAACCCGTGTTCCCGTACCATAACGTCAGACTATTTAGTAGATTTAAAGCGGGAACTGTAATAATTGTTCTTCGTTGAAGTTGCTGGAACACAACGGGAAGCCGAGAGAAGTACTTGTCGAATGTGCACCTGTGTTATGTGTATGATTACGATTTGTGATATGCAGATTAGTAATGAATTTGTTACGGATAGCTCTGAAAATGAAGTAAGGGAAAGGATACAAACCGGGGCTTACTTCCAGTGGCGTAAGACCAAGGGTGGCCTCTGCGTTTATTGTTCCCAGTCATGATCATCAGTGCTACCACACGACCTGGCTACATGAGATACTGCCCGGGAGGTTGGGATTTAATTCTAAACGGTCAAAGATTGATAAAATGTCACCATTACGGTTCCATCGGCAACCTCCACATTGACCAAAAACGTGTTAAAGAGCGGTACTGACTTCTAAAACTTCATCGTGACAGTTTGAGCTCATACCACACTGAATGTCTGAAAAGAACAGAAAAATACCACAACAGATCTGCATTACTTGTGATGGGTACATGATTGGAGCGATATTAGGTGGAATAACTGCTCAAGCCGAGCCAAGGGGAAGACCAGCTTAGATTTATTGGAAGCGTCCTAAGAATGTGCAATTCACGCATGGAATAGGTCGCTTAGATAGTAACCTTTGCGGCCAATCCATGAGTATCGTGCGTCGGTCTGGAATACTATCTACTTGAAACGTGTCAAGAGATAGTAAAGTCTCACGGAACAGATGCTAGATTCTTTATGAATTTCCTTAGGTACAATGAAAGTGTTATAGAAATACCCAACGGACCGCAGTACGAGGTGTTTCAAAGAAGAATATGTGCATTACGCACATCATACTCAAAAAATTCCGAGTATCTAAAATACGAGTAAAATGTTAGTATTTCTTCGAAAATACATCTTGCATAATGACCACGACACTAAAATTAGTGGTGGTGAGCTTTATAAAGAGGATCACGGATAATATTTCTTCTGACGTACCGTCTGCAAGTGAAATAGTAAGTGGAAAGCCGATGGCTCTGAGCACTATGGGACTTAACATCTATGGTCATCAGTCCCCTAGAACTTAAAACTACTTAAACCTAACTAACCTAAGGACATCACACAACACCCAGTCATCACGAGGCAGAGAAAAATCCCTGACCCCGCCGGGAATCGAACCCGGGAACCCGGGAGTGGGAAGCGAGAACGCTACCGCACGACCACGAGCTGCGGACGGAAAGCCGATGCTAATGCGCTACGTTCAGTCTGCCTTGCAGAGTGCAGACGTAGATACGCATATAGACCTGATTAATCCGTTGCAGCAGAATCTTCTCACGAAATTCCAATCACCAACTTTCTCCTCCAAATGCGAAAATATTTTGTTGACACCGACCTACAAAGGGAGAAACGATCACCACGATAAAATGAGGGAAATCAGAGCTCGTACGGATAGATATAGGTGTTCATTCTTTCCGCGCGCTATACGAGATTGGAATAACAGAGAATTGTGAAGGTGGTTCGATGAACCCTCTGCCAGGCACTTAAATGTGATTTGCAAGGTATCCGTGTAGATGTAGAATCGAAACGTGTTGGGTTATGATTAAAGGATTCTGTCTGAAGAAAGTCGCTGTGGTTCACGTCAAACATCGCCCTTCAGACTCGAGACCCTAGCTTCATTAAAAATAAATTATTTCCATCTTATATGTGCTTTTCTCTTAGATATCATAGTGAAAAATCTAGAGAAATTTAGATACGTGGGAGGTTCCTTGTTTTCGTTCCACCCAACCGTGCTATAAGAGGAGACATATGATACAGCAAGTAGCTATCTTGCAAGTAAACTCAGCGTGTCGATGACGTCACTGAGTATATCCTTCAGCTAGCGGCATGGAAAGCCGTTGGGCGGGGTCCCGTGGTCACACCGTGTGCTGGTAACAAGAAAACTTGTCCCCGCAGCGGACTAGAAACTCCAGGCTAGCTCGTTTTATACGCCTCAGCACGCGAGGAAAGGTTTTGCTTTCCTTCTCGTGCATTTATTATTACTTTTTGTTTCGCTCTGGATCTGATACCTCACGTACGTTTTTTCCCCTTTCCCACTTTCTAAGCTCTTTTCCAGTTCGAAACCCTTCGACCCGATTGAAAGAGAGACCGATTTACCTCATTATTCCGTCGAAGCTGACAAATTACGTTGAACGTGGCCAAAATAGCCTTCGGCAGCTCAGCTGCTTACATTCGTTTGTCTATTTATTGCTGTTACATCGACACCCAACCTCCAGAGTTTCTACACTTGACGTTCAGTATTCACTGACTTAGCAAATGTCATAGCGGGGCACAGATGGAGCAGGTATGTTGTATGTGAACCACACCTCCCCTACAGCTGTACAGGAGACATCTGAGAAGTAGTTCTGCAAGTGATTTGTGTAACCTGCAACGTTATCGTGAGCTGACGCCGTTCGAGTGAATTATGGAGGTCAGTGCTCGACGGATGGGACTTTCGATTTCGACAGTGGTGCGGGAATTCGGCTTCACGCGCTCGACAGTATTTAGAGTGAGTCGTGAATGGTTGAATAATGGCGTTACATTCCACAACAGACTAACTACCGACAGTCCAGCCTCCCTCGATGAGCATGACTGGCGGCAAATGAGACGGGTTGTCAAAAGTGGCAGAAGGGCAACAGCGCAAAAAATTACGTCTGGATTCAACACAGGAAGTGCTAGACACGTCCTTCAGTGGGCAGACCGTACGAACGTAGGTTCCATGTGGCATGGGAGCTGGCACCGCACACGGGCACCACTGTTAACCCAAAGTCATTGGGCACAACGGCTGCATTTGTTGCTAATCGCCGGCCGGTGTGGCCAAGCGGTTAAAGGCGCTACAGTCTGGAACCCCGTCACCACTACGGTCGCAGGTTCGAATCCTGCCTCGGGCATGGATGTGTGTGATGTCCTTAGGTTAGTTAGGTTTAAGTAGTTCTAAGTTCTAGGGGACTGATGACCTTAGATGTTAAGTCCCATAGTGCTCAGAGCCATTTGAACCATTTGTTGCTAATCTCCAGGGATGGACACTGGGGTAATAGCGTAACATGATATGGTCTGACGAATCATGATTATAACGGCAAGAGGGTGTGGTCCAAGGCGTTGGTGTCTCTGTTGTGCTGTGAAATGCAATTTCCTGCCATGGAATGGATCCCCTAGTTGTTCTGGATGGTGTCTTGAAGGGAGGATGTAAGATGAACATCAACAAAAGCAAAACCAGGATAATGGAAGGTAGTCGAATTAAGTCGGGTGATGTTGAGGGTATTACATTAGGAAATGAGACACTTAAAGTAGTAAAGGAGTTTTGCTGTTTGGGGAGCAAAATAACTGATGATGGTCGAAGTAGAGAGGATATAAAATGTAGACTGGCAATGGCAAGGAAAGCGTTTCTGAAGAAGAGAAATTTGTTAACATCGAGTATAGATGTGTCAGGAAGTCGTTTCTGAAAGTATTTGTGTGGAGAGTAGCCATGTATGGAAGTTAAACATGGACGATAAATAGAATAGAAGCTTTCGAAATGTGGTGCTACAGAAGAATGCTGAAGATTAGATTGGTAGATCACATAACTAATGAGGAGGTACTGAATAGGATTGGGGAGAAGAGGAGTTTGTGGCACAACTTGACCAGAAGAAGGGATCGTTTGGTAGGACATGTTCTGAGGCATCGAGGGATCACCAATTTAGTATTGGAGGGCAGCGTGGAGGGTAAAAATCGTAGGGGGAGACCAAGAGATGAATACACTAAGCAGATTCAGAAGGATGTAGGTTGCAGTAGGTACTGGGAGATGAAGAAGCTTGCGCAGGATAGAGTAGCATGGAGAGCTGCATCAAACCAGTCTCAGGACTGAAGACCACAACAACAACAGTTGTTCTGGAAGGGGATTTGGACGGTCCGCGGTATGATGAGCTGCTCGGGGACCACCTCCATCCATTTTTGGCCTTCCAGCACCGTGGTGATTCCGCGGTATTTCAAGATGATAACGCGCCGCCACATTGCTCCCATGTAGACCGGAGATGGTTCCGGGAACCTGCACGGGACGTCAAAACACTCAGATGGCCACCCCGGAGCTTAGATTTGAACACCATCGAGCATATCTGAGATGTCACAGAACGTAAGCTCCGTGCCGTGGGTCATGGACCCGTGGACACAACAGAACTGGCTGCCGGTCTTGATTTCAGCTGCTCCAGATGGGTACCAGTGACTCGTAGACCCACTTCCACTCCAGAGGACTCTCCACGCGGTATTAGGCACGTGCCCATGACATTTGGTAAGTGAATGTGTACTGAGCTAATATGCACAAAATTCCTCATTACTAATTCACAATTTTGGTGTTATTTACTGCAAAAATAACGATACTTTAAACGTACAACCCACATGACGAATTGAATGGAAAGGGGTGAAACCCCATCACTAAGTAATAAACAACCACCGAACTCAGGCATGCTGGAAGGGTGTCTTGTAAGCATTTAGAGTTTCGATAGTCCCTCTTTATACCTCTAAACTTAAGTTATTACTGAATATAAGTAGGCTTCCCCGGATGGTGTCGTAATGAGTAAAGCTCTTCTTGGTGTTGTACCGTGTCATTGTATAAAATACTTTAATTGTAATTTATAACACCGACATTTCGACCGTATTATAATGGCCTTCCTCAGAGCAATACCTGTCGTAATACGGTCGAAATGTCGGTTTAAGATGAAACTGGTCATATACAATCACAATCTGAGAAGAATAGTGGTGTCTACACCTACAAAATACAAGAAAAATAGTACCCTTATTAAACATTATTTAAGTTGTCAGTGCCTCACAAAGGAGTGCAATATGCATGAACAAAAGTTTTTGATTATTTGCCCTACATCCTAAAAGTCTGATAGATTGCAAAGTAATTTTTAAATCTAACGTAAAATCATTTCTTCTAGAGAACTCTTTGTAATCCGTTGACGAATTATTTAAGAAGTGGTAGCCTGTCAAGAAATACGTTTACGTTTAGTCGCACGTGTAGGACTGAAAAATAATATAGTCATTAATGTTAAAAATAATCATGTATACATATCACGCAAATGGGTTGGTTTCACATTATTTCGACAGAAAATTGTTCAAATGTCTTATGTAATGTGTAACTAGCTGACTAACTCTTGGTGATCAAGAACTAATAGCAGACACTTGTAACACACGCTGCAGTATTCTGAAAAATACTATCATGGTAACTTCACTTTCCCCTGAAAAATAAGGAATTAGCAAACAGAAATATGGCAGTATAAACTAGTTTATTCAAGTTTAAATGATATATGGCAGTAATCGAGGGTACAGAAAAGTAACCGAACCAAGGTTCTACACTAATTCTAGGGTGCGGGTTCTTCAATTTTGGTTGTGATCCATATGTAGTCCCGAAAATTTAACACTATCGACTTATTGTCTTTTCGTTGCAAGTAAGATGTCAAATAACAGGCGAAACCTGCTTATAAGCACTGAAAACTTTATGGTAGATATTGTATAAATACTACCACCCTTCCCCCTCTCCAACGTGTCGGATCTACAGAAGCTCTCTCAGGACCTTTGTCAACCGGAGTCGACTGACGAGAAAATTTTTCGGAGAAAATTCGTGCCTGGTTATTTATTAACTGACGCCGCCATTTATTATTTCCTAATTTTATGGGCTTTTGTAATTTCTTGTAACTCAATGTTGCAGTTACTAAGCATAATTTTAATATACTCAGATTCAGTGCCAAGGAAGTCCCAATGGATCCTCCTGATAGAGATGTATTCGCTGTATGCTGTATCTTCACGTGGGATTATTAAATCAAGAATCGAAAATAAGTACATTCCAATACGTGGTGCATGAGATGCGTCAGGGCATCTCTGGTTTATGTACGAGTAGATACACTACTGGCCATTAAAATTGCTACACCAAGAAGAAATGCATTTGATAAGCGGGTATTCATTGGACAAATATATTATACTAGAACTGACATGTGATTACATTTTCACGCAATTTGGGTGCATAGATCCTGAGAAATCAGTACCCAGACCAACCACCTCTGGCCGTAATAACGGCCTTCATACGCCTGTGCATTGAGTCAAAGAGAGCTTGGATGGCGTGTACAGGTACAGCTGCCCATCCAGCTTCAACACGATACCACAGTTCATCAAGAGCAGTGATTGGCGTATTGTGACGAGCCAGTTGCCCGGCCACCGTTGACCAGACATTTTCAGTTGGTGAGAGATCTGGAGAATGTGCTGGGCTGGGCAGCAGTCGAACATTTTCTATATCCAGAAAGGCCAGTACAGGACCTGCAACATGCGGTCGTGCAGTGTCCTGCTGAAATGTAGGGTTTCGCAGGAATCGAATGAAGGGTAGAGCCACGGGTCGTAACACATCTAAAATGTAAGGTCGACTGTTCAAAGTGCCATTAATGCGAACAAGAGGCGACCGAGACGTGTAGCCAATGGCACCCCATACCATCACGCCGGGTGTTACGCCAGTATGGCGATGACGAATACACGCTTCCAATGTGCATTCACCGCGATGTCACCAAACACGGATGCGACCATCATAATGTTGTAAACAGAACCTGGATTCATACGAAGAAATGACGTTTTGCCATTCGTGCACCCAGGTTCGTCGTTGAGTACACCATCGCAGGCAGCCGGCCGGAGTGGCCGTGCGGTTCTAGGCGCTACAGTCTGGATCCGCGTGACCGCTACGGTCGCAGGTTCGAATCCTGCCTCGGGCATGGATGTGTGTGATGTCCTTAGGTTAGTTAGGTTTAAGTAGTTCTAAGTTCTAGGGGACTGATGACCACAGCAGTTAAGTCCCATAGTGCTCAGAGCCATTTGAACCATTTGAACCATCGCAGGCGCTCCTGCCTGTGATGCAGCGTCAAGGGTAACCGCAGCCATAGTCTCCGAGCTGATAGTCCATGCTGCTGCAAACGTCGTCGAACTGTTCGTGCAGATGGTTGTTGTCTTGCAAACGTCCCCATCTGTTGACTCATGGATCGAGACGTGGCTGCACGATCCGTTACAGCCATGCGGATAAGATGCCTGTCATCTCGACTGCAAGTGATACGAGGCCATTGGGATCCAGCACAGCGTTCCGTATTACCCTTCCGAACCCACCGATTCCATATTCCGCTAAGTCATTGGATCTCGACCAACGCGAGCAACAATGTCGCGATACAATAAACCGCAATCAAATGGCTCCGAGCACTATGGGACTTAACATCTGAGGTCATCAGTCCCCTAGAACTTAGAACTACGTAAACTTAACTAACCTAAGGACCTCACACACATCCATGCCCGAGGCAGTATTCGAACCTGCGACCGTAGTGGTCGCGCGGTTCCAGACTGAAGTTTCTAAACCGCAATCGCGACAGGCTACAATCCGACCTTTATCAAAGTCGGAAACGTGCTGGTACGCATTTCTCCTCCCTACACGAGGCATCACAACGACGTTTCACCAGGCAACGCCGGTCAACCGCTGCTTGTGTATGAGAAATCGGTTGGAAACTTTCCTTATGTCAGCACGTTGTAGGTGTCGCAACAGGCGTCAACCTTGTGTGAATGCTCTGAAAGCTCATCATTTGCATATCACAGCATTTTCTTCCTGTCGGTTAAATTTTGCGTCTGTAGCACGTCATCTTCGTGGTGTAGCAATTGTAATGGCCAGCAGTGTAAATGGTTCAAGAAAAAACAGTGACTCATAATCCACAGTTACCAGACACTGCAGTTCGAAGGAAACATGAGATTTCCCTTCCCCTTCTTCCTTTCGAACGACAGCCAATCGCGAGCCTTGTCTGGGGATGTAGGACGTTCGCTGAACTCCTTTTATGGCCCGCAGCCCCTCACTGAGACAACGTGCCTATCAATTAAAGGCGACTGCTTAACCAGGGAACTGAACGCACCGGCTTTCACCGAACTCAGTCTTCAGCTGTCAGCCTCGCCGCTGCGGTTTACGGAGCTAGGTATTCTCCGCACGATGCACCGACGCACCCAGTTTCTCGTAAAGAGTTGCTACGTTGTTTCAACTATCTGAAGTAATAGCTGTCCTTATATTGAGAACGAAGAAGGAGAATTCTCACATTCTCCACTAACATCGGTTCACACCATGTTCCACAAGCTAAAGGAGAATCTAATTTTAGATTGTATGCCAGAGTCCACTTGCTCTGGTGGAACATGGAGATTTCAGGAAGAATCGCAGCTGTTACCGTTCCGCCTTAAAAGTGACACATTTTATAGAATGCGAAGTCAGCTGCTCACAGATGCTTGTGGCGCTATGTGTGGCCGCAGACACTGTCGCTGATATTCATGGATATTTCTCAGTGGATGTTGCTGAACAAACTCAGATTGAAGACATTTAATATTTACAAAACTGACATACGGATAGACTTATTTAAGAACTGAAGTGTTGGCAGAAGAGCCAACACCTTGTAGCTAGAGGAGGCCGAAATGCACGCGTGCAAGCTCACGCAGATTGGCGTGAGGTCTGGAACAGTTAAGGGAAATTGTAGTAGCAAATAAAGTACGTAGTTGAAGTAATACTTAACTTTATTCCACAAGTGGAGAACATCGCTCTTGAATGTACATGCTTTTAATATCTCAATATCAATTGGTAATGGCGCCTTGCTAGGTCGTAGCAACTGACGTAGCTGAAGGCTATGCTAACTATCGTCTCGGCAAATGAGAGCGTATTTGTCAGGGTAGCATCGCTAGCAAAGTCGGCTGTACAACTGGGGCGAGTGCTAGGACGTCTCTCTAGACCTGCCGTGTGGCGGCGCTCGGTCTGCAATCACTGACAGTGGCGACACGCGGGTCCGACGTATACTAACGGACCGCGGCCGATTTAAAGGCTACCACCTAGCAAGTGTGGTGTCTGGCGGTGACACCACAAGAACTATTTCAAGGATAGGCGTTAGCGTATACATGGTTAGTCTGCAATTTATAATTAAGTGATGAATGGGCTTCATGTGGTTCCAAAGTTCTGCAGCGACCGTAAACCATAAAATTACCAAGTAAGCAGCAACCAGTCGCAAAAACGTGTTTTCTTTATTTACTTTTCCAAATTGGTTTCAACTGATTAACAGTCATCATCGGTGCTTTGAACGAATATGTGCCCTGAGTAGTAATACCGTCTTAAGCAGAGGTCAAAGATAATGTTTTATCAATCCTATCTGGTACGGATCCCACACCGGTGAGCAGTATTCGAGCAGAGGGCGAACAACTGTACTGTAACCTACTTCCTTTGTTTTCGGACTGCATTTCCTTAGGATTCTTCCAATGGATTTCGTAACGGTTGCTGGTGTCGCTGCCACGATGAAAATAATTAAATGGAATAAGTGTGCGAAGAGCATTCTATGTTCATCGCAGGGCCAAGGCGTGTCACAAACGACTCAGGAAAGGACGGGTGTCCTAGGCAAATGACCCTCGATCCGTGATGCCACACCGCATTACCGGTGTCATTGTCCACCAGGTGGATGGCCTCATAACTGAAGACCGTCGAATTCCATTGGCAGTCGCTGCTCAAGAGGGCGTAGCGAACGCCGGAATTGCGACGGACATGCAGTGCTCGCCATACACTTGTGCCATTCTTTATCGAATTCCCTTTCCCCGCAGTCCTACCGCTGGAATCGAACGCACTTCACCCCTTTGCTGTTTTCTTGAGTCCTCTGTTCCTCTGTTTTCAAGGACAGTCGACGCGTGTTCACGCTTGCCCCGGCACCATGTCGGTGTGTCCGTGACCCTCTAGTGGTGAGTCTGGAGCCCAGGTGCCCTTGTAGGGGACCACACCTTCTTCCGCAGGCAATGGCACTGCGGTTCCTTCAGCAGTTTTCATTGTACGGCCTCCAGCCCATGTCGTTTTGGATGCTCCTTATACAGGGCTATTACAAATGATTGAAGCGATTTCATAAATTCACTGTAGTTCCATCCATTGACATATGGTCACGACACACTACAGATACGTAGAAAAACTCATAAAGTTTTGTTCGGCTGAAGCCGCACTTCAGGTTTCTGCCGTCAGAGCGCTCGAGAGCGCAGTGAGACAAAATGGCGACAGGAGCCGAGAAAGCGTGTGTCGTGCTTGAAATGCACTCACATCAGTCAGTCATAACAGTGCAACGACACTTCAGGACGAAGTTCAACAAAGATCCACCAACTGCTAACTCCATTCGGCGATGGTATGCGCAGTTTAAAGCTTCTGGATGCCTCTGTAAGGGGAAATCAACGGGTCGGCCTGCAGTGAGCGAAGAAACGGTTGAACGCGTGCGGGCAAGTTTCACGCGTAGCCCGCGGAATATTGGCTCATGCCACAACTGGAGACCGACAGCGCCGACTTTATCTTTCAACAGGATGGTGCTCCACCACACTTCCATCATGATTTTCGGCATTTCTTAAACAGGAGATTGGAAAACCGATGGATCGGTCGTGGTGGAGATCATGATCAGCAATTCATGTCATGGCCTCCACGCTCTCCCGACTTAACCCCATGCGGGGTGTGGGGTGGGGTTATGTGAAAGATTCAGTGTTTAAACCTCCTCTACCAAGAAACGTGCCAGAACTGCGAGCTCGCATCAACGATGCTTTAGAACTCATTGATGGGGGCATGCTGCGCCGAGTGTGGGAGGAACTTGATTATCGGCTTGATGTCTGCCGAATCACTAAAGGGGCACATATCGAACATTTGTGAATGCCTAAAAAAACTTTTTGAGTTTTTGTATGTGTGTGCAAAGCATTTTGAAAATATCTCAAATAATAAAGTTATTGTAGAGCTGTGAAATCGCTTCAATCATTTGTAATAACCCTGCACATCACTACGAGTTTTGGCGTAATTTAAGCTAAATGGTGTGTTCCTATTTGCTTCGAGCCCTGATAAAAACAATCGGAGACCTTAGTTCTTGTACTCACCCTTTACCTTCCACTTTGATTCATCGGGCCGTTCCGTCATTATAATTTTCACGAACTTTTGCGAACAACAAAATTTTGAAACTGAGGTAAGTGTGTATGTGACTACGTGCGACACAATGAGATGTATAGTGTAACATATGTAATTCAGATAGTTTTTGTTTTCAAAAATACCCTATATGTGGCCGAAATACTCACTCCAGTAAAATTACTTTAAGTGTCAATATGAATAATTTACAAACGTTCGAGCATCTGCGAAAATTAAGTTCGAAATGGGTAAAGAAATGAAGGGAGTGACAAATCCAGATGCGCGTATAAAATGAAATGATAAAAATTGGCCGGCCGCTGTGGCTGAGCGGTTCTACGCGCTTCAGTCCGGAACCGCGGTGCTGCTACGGCCGCAGGTTCGAATCCTGCCTCGGGCATGGATGTGTGTGATGTCCTTAGGTTAGTTAGGTTTAAGTAGTTCTAAGTTCTAGGTGGGTAGATCACGTAACTAATGAGGAGGTATTGAATATGATTGGGGAGAAGAGAAGTTTGTGGCACAACTTGACTAGAAGAAGGGATCGGTTGGTAGGACATGTTCTGAGGCATCGAGGGATCACAAATTTAGCATTGGAGGGCAGCGTGGAGGGTAAAAATCGTAGAGGTAGACCAAGAGATCAATACACTAAGCAGATTCAGAAGGATGTAGGTTGCAGTAGGTACTGGGAGATGAAGAAGCTTGCACAGGATAGAGTAGCATGGAGAGCTGCATCAAACCAGTCTCAGGACTGAAGACCACAACAACAACAACAAGTTCTAGGGGACTGATGACCACAGACGTTAAGTCCCATAGTGCTCTGAGCCATTTGAACCATTTTTGACTGATGACCTCAGATGTTAAGTCCCATAGTGCTTAGTGCCATTTGAACCATTTTTGATAAAAAAAATGAAATGACGGAGTACATCGCCGAATGTACATCTTAATTTGCTATAAAAACAAGTGTACCATACGTAATTTGACACTGTATGCAAAGATATAATGCATGATACCCGTAAACATTTGCGATTGAATACTAAACGATATGAAATAGTTCATTGCTGTCTGAAAAAAATCTTTCGTTTGTTGACATGATGGGATTACATTTTCTTGGAGACATATTTGCGCCTCAGATTTATCTTCGATAAGGATAGAAGCTGAAGCAATGAATTCAAATGCGCGTCAAGGGGTGGACCTCGGCGCTAGAGTCCTGCTTAGTAGTCAGATGTGTTTATCCACTACACCACCGTGGCACCGTGACTAACACAGCTGGCTAAATAAGCGGGAGAGCCGGGTCCAAGTCGAGGTCTTGACACAAATTTTAATTCATTACTTGAGCTTCTATTCTTATCTAAGATACCGTTAAGACTCAATATGTCTCCAGGAAAATGTAATTCCATCAGATCAATAGATCACCTACACTTGAGGCACAGGCCGGATTTCTCCATTACGTCCGAAGCCGCAGGCTAGTCCAAAATCGGAGAGCCTCGGCAATACTGATGATTTAAGACGGGGATAAACAATATGTGCTGACGTGTGGATTTAAGTTTTGGTTAGGAAGAGCACTGACTGTGATGGTCCGTGCAGCTATGTCAGCTGCAGTGATACGGTGGTGAAATGCCTGAATAAATAAAAGACCAGACCTCGTTTCGAGTCCAGGCTTTGACACAAATTTTAATTCATTATATCAGCTTCTATCCTTATCGAAGAACTGTCCTGTGGTTACCATTCCCTCCAGCCCCATTGCTTCTCTTGTACAAGAGTACACTAACCTAAACTCGTGGTGATCGGTGCATGGCAAGATAAATGCTGGAACACTAAAGTGCTCTAGCAAGCTGATATGCCGTCAGAAATATTGAGGGAATGGTCAGTTTTGTGGGACGTTGACTGAAACGAGCGTCTGCTAACTACGTAGGCTGCTACATACCGTCGTTTGTTCTCACAACAGCACTTACGAGTAGACGTCATAAACATGCAGAACGCGTGTTTGAAACGACTGCATCCCTTTTGCAGGACGTTGATTGAAATTACGCCTCTCTCTTTACAACCGGCGCGGTGCGGACATAGAGGACAGTGTGCAATTTGCATCGGGAACGCGTTACGTCGTCCAGCCCGAATAATTCAGCCGCCACTTCGCGTACTTTCCTTTCCAAATACGCGGAAGCGAGCTATTTTCGAACAAGAACGCCTTTCTCTACTGCAGACTGTTAGCGCGCTCATAGTGTGATGTATGCCCCGATTATCTCACACACTAGGCAAACGATATTTATATAGCATTTGCAGCGATATAACCACAGCGCAACAATGCTTTTACATCACAATATCTCATCTTCCTTGATGCTCAGAATTTGCCTTTGGAGAGTGTTATAATGAGAGAAAATTTACATCGTATTAGGCGTAATGAAACAAAGAAATTGACCTATTAAAAATAACAGTACCGCTCTTATGAATTACTTTTGCCTCCTTCTTTCCCTCTTCCCATCCCAGGTCTCTCTGCCGCATGTGGTAGTCGCGCGGTCCAAGGCGCCTTGCCATGGTTCGTGCGGCTCCCCCCGTCGGAGGTTAGAGCCCCCACCCCTTGGCCATGGGTGTGTGTGTTGTACTTAGCGTAAGCTAGTTTAAGTTACATTAAGTAGTGTGTAAGCTTAAGGACCGATGACTTCAGCAGTTTGGTCCCATAGGAACTTACCACCACCACCATCTTTCTCTTTCTCTCTCTCTGTATCTACATATCTATCTTCAGTTTCCTCACGTTGTTGGTATCTTCCGTTAAATCTGTTTAAATTAAGTAAGTAATTCAAACGAACACAGGTAATTTTTTTCCAGCTATCAATGCCACTGTTGTCTTACTCCTCAATCCTTGTCCACTTTCTCCATTGCTGTTCCCATACAGGAGTAATGCTGATGCCTATAACTGTATAGCACCGCAAATGAATAAAATAACGGTTCCCAGCCGTCCTTCATATTTAGTTGCTTACTGATTATGGTCGCTCTTCTTGGTCAGCGGAACTAATGGTTACATATATCTACTGAACTGCTTTTGAAGGAGCGAGCGTGGGGGTTCCACTGTGTTTAGCACACTGGACTTGCATTCTGGAGGATAATGGTTCAAATCAGCATCCAGCTTGCCAGATTTTGGTTTTTCCCTAAATGCCTACAAGCAACTATCGCGATGTTTCCTTTGAAAAGGCCAGTAGATTTCCTTCCCCTCCCTTCAAACAATTCGAGCCTGTGTTCCATCTCTAACGATCTCGTTGTGGATGGGACGTTAGACACTAAACTTCCTTTTTTCCCGAAGGCACCAACTAAAGTTGCGCACTGATTAAGGCGACAAACTCATGTTAGGGCGATCAAGCTTCAAATCAAGGGACACTTATCCAAAGTTAGGTTCTCCCTGCATTTCGCAAACTTCTTCAGACACATTTCAGGATAATTTCTTCTACATCCCTTACCCATGTAACGCTACACTCAAATCGACCTTCCTTCTTTCCTTTCACTGTCAACTCTATCTACAGAAACAATTCGGATATATGCACTACAAATACAGAATAATACTTTTCAGCTTGAGTGATTCTGAAAAAAATTCACGTAGCCAACTGTATATTGCTAGTTGCAAACATTTCAGCATCAACATCAAGTATTTGAGATCTAGCACGTCCCAAGTCAACTTTTTCACTCCTACATTCTACAAGCTGAGAAAAGCCCCAATTTAAAACATGACTGATTCTTCGAACGAAGACATTAGCCCATAGAAACTCTCTATGTCCAAGCAGACGGAGAAAGGAATCCATTTGTTATTTCAATTGAATGCATGCAATATTTGAAACCTTCCTAGTATTTCACGGTGTCTCTAAATGTTCGCTCTTTGTCGCCGTAGAACCGCGGTTCACCCGGTTTAAAATGACCTGTTTTCACATCAAGTCAATAATACCGAAATTCTGTGATGCTAGCTAAGACGAAGTTTTTTAGACATTCCTCTTCGTATGTCAGTCGCTTTCAATTTAATATATATCATGACAGCTATTCATTCCCCCTGCCAATATTAGGTACCCGTAGCGCTTTACTTCCGTCGAACGTTGCTTGCTGTACAAAATCATATCTTAGGAGACTTCAATTGTTTGAAAAATCACCCTTTGCAAGTCCACATGAGCTCGAATTTCGTCTTCTGTACTTCTTTTCTTCTTTCCTCTTTCCTTCTTATCTCCTGGAACCATCCCGGAATTCGCTCGAAGTCATTTAGGGGACACCATGGGGAACCTAAGGCATGCTATCCAAACGGGTGTTAAAACTTGCCCTTCCAAGATACGAGAAATCTCTTGAAGACTGTAACAAATCGTTCATTGATGTTTCCGGCTAAGGGTGGTAGTCATTTTCTTGGAATTTTGAAAATAAATACGAGAGAGACATTAGACGTCGTCCTTACGCTAATTAGTAGTTCTAATTTTTCAGTATGGTTGGTACGACGCATTTTTCATGAGCTGCAAACCACACCCCAATCTACATCTACATCTACATCTACATGACTACTCTGCAATTCACATTTAAGTGCTTGACAGAGGGTTCGTCGAACCACAAGCATACTATCTCTCTACCATTCCACTCCCGAACAGCGCGCGGGAAAAACGAACACCTAAACCTTTCTGTTCGAGCTCTGATTTCTCTTATTTTATTTTGATGATCATTCCTACCTATGCAGGTTGGGCTCAACAAAATATTTTCGCATTCGGAAGAGAAAGTTGGTCACTGAAATTTCGTAAATAGATCTCGCCGCGACGAAAATCGTCTTTGCTGTAATGACTTCCATCCCAATTAGCATATCATATCTGCCACACTCTCTCCCCTACTAAGTGATAATACAAAACGATCTGCCCTTTTTTGCACCCTTTCGATGTCCTCCGTCAATCCCACCTGGTAAGGATCCCACACCGCGCAGCAATATTCTAACAGAGGACGAACGAGTGTAGTGTAAGCTGTCTCTTTAGTGGACTTGTTGCATCTTCTAAGTGTCCTGCCAATCAAACGCAACCTTTGGCTCGCCTTCCCCACGGTATTATCTATGTGGTCTTTCCAACTGAAGTTGTTCGTAAGTTTTACACCCAGGTACTTAGTTGAATTGACAGCCTTGAGAATTGTACTATTTATCGAGTAATCGAATTCCAACGGATTTCTTTTGGAACTCATGTGGGCACCTCACACGTTTCGTTATTTAGCGTCAACTGCCATCTGCCACATCATACAGCAATCTTTTCTAAATCGCTTTGCAACTGATACTGGTCTTAGGATGACCTTACTAGACGGTAAATTACAGCATCATCTGCGAACAACCTAAGAGAATTGCTCAGATTGTCCCCCAAGTCATTTACATAGATCAGGAACAGCAGAGATCCCAGGACGCTTCCCTGGGGAACACCTGATATCACTTCAGTTTTACTCGATGATTTGCCGTCTATTACTACGAACTGCGACCTTCCTGACAGGAAATCACGAATCCAGTCGCACAACTGAGACGATACCCATAGGCCTGCAGCTTGATTAGAAGTAACTTGTGAGGAACGGTGTCAAAAGCTTTCCGGAAATCACATTGCCTTTCTTGTATACGCTCCTGCGTGACCAACTAGATGTAAGAGACATGTCCGGAAAGTAAGTACCGATTTGGAAAAAAAAAACTCATAAAATATTTTTCGAAACCAAAATCTATTTTTACAAGAAAATACATTTGTGAAACTATTTTTCTTCATAGCTGCCACCATTTTTCAGGATTTTGTCACAGTGGAAAGCGACTTTTCTATGCTCTCTCCACAGAGAGATACCGCCAGTGAATGTAGTCAACTGATGAACTCAGTTCTTTGCGTTGTCATCGTTGTCAAAGCGCGTTGAATCCTGGCTACTCGTCGAATATGGGGTGCCTAGGAAACCTGCTTTCTCGGATCGCTGGACAACAATTCAAGCAAATCGTATCAATGAATTTTATTACAATAGTAACTTTTTGTTAGATAGCTGTGTCGCAAGCAAAGGGCAACAGACAAAGTAAACAATGTTCTTCAGTATATACAGTTCTTAAGTCGCCGTGTAACCGCTCAATGTCATTCAATACAATCACGACGTCACGCCTCGATCGACGTTAGCACTCGTGGTGTCACTCGCCTTCATACATGGCAGTGGACGTTTGAAAATTGGTGACGCTAGCTCAATGGTCGTCAATTGATTTAAATGTATTTCCCGGCTGACTCTTGATTCAATTACTGCCATGGGGGTGAGGAGAAAGAACACATCCTGGTGGTACCAGCATTATGCGGATTTAGACTTTCGATTAATCTGAATGGTTTGCAAAGTTCCAGCGATTCTATTCCAACTCTAGGCTGATGTACCGACAAGGACCATTTTCGCAGGCGGCCGGGGTGGCCGTGCGGTTCTAGGCACTACAGTCTGGAACCGCGTGACCGCTAAGGTCGCAGGTTCGAATCCTGCGTCGGGCATGGATGTGTGTGATGTCCTTAGGTTAGTTAGGTTTAAGTAGTTCTACGTTCTAGGGGACTGATGACCTTAGATGTTAAGTCCCATAGTGCTCAGAGCCATTTGAACCATTTTCGCAGATAAACATGCAAGTACGTAATGGATGTTCAGTCTCTCAATATAACATCCGCTGTAAGAAAAATTTCATGCATTTACATTTTTGGTGTCCCACAATATTGGTTGGCTAAATATTATGACGATACGTTGCATACAACTTCCACAGATATTGTTTATCATGTAGTCAAGACTACGTAATAAAGCCAAAATCGTGGATAAAATTGAAATGTAGTTTGTTTATTAACACTTCTCTTTTCACTAATTAAATATGAAATATGAATCGGGATTGGAGGTGATGATCCTATCCTTCTTTTTTAGTATTTTAGGTCCCCGTTAATTAATATCTGGTTGTTAATAAGCGAACTATTTTTTATGCTGGCGCGTTGTTTGTATCAGTTACCCGCGCAACCGTCCAAGGATAAGATTCTATTAATGTTCCGCGCACATGCGTTTCACCATTTTATAAAATGCAGAATTACGTAAACTATAGCTTTCCGTTGCACACAACTTTCGTGGGTTCCACAACCATAATAGCTTCCCAAGAGTGTTTTTCCCAGCTAACACAAAGTTCGAATTATGTTGTCGGATTCATTTTCACTTCACCCGACAATAAACGTCTCTGATCACTTCGTCACACGCAATGTATTTTAAACGTGCTTGAAGAGTCTTTAAATAATGTCCTTAACGAATTTCGCAGTCGCGTACCACTTTTTCATCGACTAGCCCGATCGCGATAACTGAAGGTAGAGAGCTCAATAATGTGTTACATGTTCTTTTATATGTATTAAAAAACAAACGCGCCCCTATATCTTTCTGTCCCGCTTGGTCTTTGCTACTTTGCTTTTTATTACTTTTCATTATATTCCTTCTTAGTAATACTGAGCAGTTATTAAAGTTTGGTATTGCTTTCCCCTTTTTAATTCTTCCCCGATTTTAATTAATATGATCCTAATTGACACGCCTGCCCGCAAAGTACCGCTATAGCTGGTCTTGGAGTGCCTAATCTTGATTCTGCTGTAGAAGTGGACCGCGGGCAGTCGGCGGGGCGCTTACGCCCTGTTCGCATAGAGGCCGCTGCCGTTGCGTTGTCGTCCTGGAGAGTGGTCGGTCAGCGTGCTATTGGCTGACGTCGTCTTCACAGCCCTCTCTGGTCTCTCGTTTCCGACTGGCGTGCCGGCCCTTGACTTTACACCGTAACACTACAAAATCGTGCTCGTATGTTAATTCGGTCCAGCACACTCGATTAGTATTCTGACAAGCTTTATCAACAGTCTTTCCTGGACAATCTGTAGTTTCCTAGAATTTCTGAAACGTAATTAAGTCTACTTCTTACATCAGCACTTCAAAAGCTGTGTGGTTCTTCTATTTCATTTCTTAGAGGTTGTCAGGACCAGATCTTTAGTTTACGGCAAATAATGGAGAAGTGTTGCGAGTGGAACAGGGAGTTGTATCTATGCTTTATAGATCTAGAAAAGGTATATGACCGGGTTGCTAGGAGGTAGTTATTGTCTGTTCTACGAGATTATGGAATAGGGGGCAAACTTTTGCAAGCAATTAAAGGTCTTTACATAGATAGTCAGGCAGCAGTTAGAGTTGACGGTAAATTGAGCTCATGGTTCAGAGTAGTTTCAGGGGTAAGACAAGGCTGCAACCTGTCTCCACTGTTGTTCATATTATTTATGGATCATATGTTGAAAGCAATAGACTGGCTGGGTGAGATTAACATATGTGAACACAAAATAAGCAGTCTCGCATATACGGATGACTTAGTTGTGATGGCAGATTCAATTGAAAGTTTGCAAAGTAATATTTGAGAGCTAGATCAGAAATGTAAGGACTATGGTATGAAGATTAGCATCTCCAAAACGAAAGTAATGTCAGTGGGAAAGAGATATAAACGGATTGAGTGCCAAATAGGAGGAACAAAGTTAGAACAGGTGGACGGTTTCAAGTACTTAGGATGCATATTCTCACAGGATGGCAACATAGTGAAAGAACTGGAAGCGAGGTGTAGCAAAGCTAATGCAGTGAGCGCTCAGCTACGATCTACTCTCTTCTGCAAGAAGGAAGTCAGTACCAAGACTAAGTTATCTGTGCACCGTACAATCTTTCCACCAACTTTGTTGTATGGGATGAGATGATGATGATGTTTGGTTTGTGGGGCGCTCAACTGCGTGGTTATCAGCGCCCGTACAATTTCCCAACCTTTGCTCAGTCCAATTTCGCCACTTTCCTGGATGATGATGAAATGATGAGGACAACACAAACACCCAGTCATCTCGAGGCAGGTGAAAATCCCTGACCCCGCCGGGAATCGAACCCGGGACCCCGGGCTCGGGAAGCGAGAACGCTACCGCGAGACCACGAGCGGCGGACTATTTGTTGTATGGGAGCGAAAGCTGGGTGGATTCAGGTTATCTTATCAATAAGGTTGAGGTTACGGATATGAAAGTAACTAGGATGATTGCAGGTACTAGTAGGTGGGAACAATGGCAGGAGGGTATCCACAATGAGGAAATCAAAGAAAAACTGGGAATGAACTCTATAGATGTAGCAGTCAGGGTGAACAGGCTTAGATGGTGGGGTCATGTTACACGCATGGGAGAAGCAAGGTTACCCAAGAGACTCATGGGTTCAGCAGTAGAGGGTAGAAGGAGTCGGCGTAGACCAAGGAGAAGGTACCTGGATTCGGTTAAAAATGATTTTGAAGTAATAGGCTTAACGTTAGAGGAGGAGAGGAGGCACCAATGTTAGCACTGAATAGGGGATCATGGAGGAATTTTATAAGGGGGACTATGCTCTGGACTGAACGCTGAAAGGCATAATCAGTCTTAAATGATGATGATGATGGAATTAATGTCAGGAAATACTATTCAGCAGCAACTACATGTCGTCAACGTTGTAGGGACCGTCAAGTGCTGGGAGGACACTTTCTGCAACAACTGTTGGTTTGTACACTCTACAGTGGTACACACTTGGTACTGTTAGGCCTCTTGCGAGGAGTCCCATTTTCGGTCGGGCAGTGTATAATCTCACATTAGCTGCTGGAGGCATGCCGAAGCGGCAACACTTGTAATATCAAGACTCTTCTGCGTCGTTTAGATGATGTTGACTGTAATGGCTTACTACTTACATATTGTTTTTTTAACGTAACCTTCATAATATACATCGAGGTTTGTCGGTATCGTTTTGTTACATTGTGTGTGTGTGTGTGTGTGTGTGTGTGTGTGTGTGTTTGTGTGTGTGTGGATACCACGACCTCTTCTTAAGAAACATAATTAATTAACGACATCCAGAAGAAACAGAATGACTCAGTATCTAAACTTCATTCTTCTTGAACATCAGACCAGTTACTTAACTTAGCCTGGTTTCTTGTTGTAATCGAGTAGCACTACGTTGTTTCTGTTGTTTATTTCCTTTATCTTGGTTTCATTCACATTCTAGGAGTAATGTTATTGTAAATGAATAAGTTGCCTTAGCCGTAATAGAACAACGATCTTTTACTATGTGGAACATGTGTGTCAGCGAAAAATCAGAGACAGATGTTAATTCCTCTAGATATTTTTGACTGAACAAATGTAAAAGGTCTGGAAGTATCTGTGAACGATTGTATTCTGGAATTATCTGTGAACGATTGTATACTGAAACTTCCTGGCAGATTAAAACTGTGTGCCGGACCGAGATTCGAACTCGGGACCTTTGCCTTTCGCGGGCAAGTGCTCTATCAACTTCTTTTTTTGTCTGCTCGGGAAAAGACGTCGTAAGACACCCGTTTAAGTTCGTCGTTGATCCATTAACCCAGTTTTTTGATTACAGAGGGCAGCTATCCCTCTGACCGGACACGCTGAGGTACCATGCCGGCTCAACTGAGCTACCCAAGCACGACTCATGCCCCGTCCTCACAGCTTTACTCCTGCCACTACCTCGTCTCCAACCTTCCAAACATTCTGCAAGGTTCGCACGAGAGCTTCTGTAAAGTTTGGAAGGTAGGAGACGAGGTACTGGCAGAAGTGAAGCTGTGAGGACGGGGCGTGAGTCGTGCTTGGGTAGCTCAGTCGGTAGAGCACTTGCCCGCGAAAGGCAAAGGTCCCGAGTTCGAGTCTCGGTCGGGCACACAGTTTTAATCTGCCAGGAAGTTTCATATCAGCACACACTCCGCTGCAGAGTGAAAATCTCACTCTGATTGTATACTGTCCAATCACAATACTGTCACCACCTGTCAAAACCTGAATAATCACCTTTAGTAGCGTGGACCTCTGCGAAACGTGCAGGAAGAGAGTCAATGATGGTGTTGAAGGTATCAACAGGGATGTGGAGCCATGCCGACTTCAGTGACGTGATCAGCTGCGCTATGTTTCTGTGTTGAGGATCCGTGGCACGACCAGATTCTTGATTAGGTTTAAATCCGGGGAGTCTGATAGCCAGGGAGTATGGTAAACCTGTCCTGGTGCTTTTTGAACCACGCATGTACTAGAGATGGGGGATCCGCTCTTGAACTGATTCATAGAGTTGAATCTTTCAAAGGAGTGAACAATCAGTGATTCAGAAAAAAAGAACGGTAGCTCCAAACGTTTCCCACGGCAGAGAGAGAGAGAGAGAGAGAGAGAGAGAGAGAGAGAGAGAGACGGAGCATATCAGCGGCGCCTCTGCTGGTCAGAGCACAGTGCACGCCACACAACACAGCCAGCTCCGGCCTCTGCCCTGCTTCTACCTTGGCTGCCTGCATTGTGCAGTGCCCCATTGGATTTAGTGTTTCACATATGCCGTGCCATCTCTGTGCATCGTCTGCCGCGTGCAGTGTCTGGCGCAGCTTAACTTCGCATCGCACTCTGTCGGCGATCGTTTCAGTCGCACGTCCTGCCCTCTGGGCAGTTGATGCGAGCAACAGGACAGAGAGCCACCTAGCGGATAACATAGGAACTACTTGCAACAACCTGCTCGCAAGGGAACGCATGATTTGTCTCGGAGCGGATGAGTTCACCGCTCCCCCCACCCTCGGAACTCGCCCGCTCAACGCTCACCCCACCATTCTCGACTCTAGCCAGAGCGTTGAGCAAAGCAACTCAGATGTCACTCTGGTCTCTGCGGTCTTAGCTCACGCAGTAATACAGCTCACGGCTCGACCTGCTCGACTCAGTGCTTCTGCATTGGAGTTCGTCTCTACTGGATATTGTTCTTCGTAGTAATACCGCTATGTATATTACATTGTTATGTTATGTATACATCATTTGTTTTTATTTTATTTTTATTTGTTTAAACTGATCAGATTAGGTTTCTGATGACTCCTCTTACTATAGGATTTTTATTATGGACACTCGAATTTACGCTTTAATTACGAGCGAACCGATAAACGTATCGCAAAATGTGATACACCAATATTTTCCTTGTTTTATTCTGCGTAAGGCTATATGCAGCACTTTCGTTTTACAGTCAAAATGGCTCTGAGCACTATGGGACTCAACTGCTGAGGTCATTAGTCCCCTAGAACTTAGAACTAGTTAAACCTAACTAACCTAAGGACATCACAAACATCCATGCCCGAGGCAGGATTCGAACCTGCGACCGTAACGGTCTTGCGGTTCCAGACTGCAGCGCCTTTAACCGCACGGCCACTTCGGCCGGCTTTTACAGTCAAATTAATTTTTTTTTTTTTTTTCTTATTCTGGTACGGATTTTGCGATTTTAGGCGTCTTCGGAAGGAAACGTTCACTTTAAAAATATATGGCTTGCGATGTATTTGTATGAGGTTAATGAAATTTTAATACATTATAGCCAAATATATTGTTAATGTAAATCTCAAGTTACAACATTTTCCGATCACCCAAAAAACGACGACAGTGCAAAATAAATCAATAATCAAAAACTTTGTCATATCGTGGAAATTTCAATAAACAATACAAAATTCTTACTCATTATCTGTGTTACTTCAAAATAAGATCAAATAAGATCAAAATACAGGTATAGTTCAGGAATAAACCAAGTTTAAAGGGCAATGTGCCTTCCATTTATTTTCTATTGTAAATGAGTGGTGAGTCATGAAAAAAAGCTAATTCATTTCAGGGATGAACAGTTCTGATCCGATCTCTGAAAAGAACAGTTTTGCCCATCTCTAGCATGTACACTGCTAGCTGCGTGACACGTTGCGTTGTCCTGCTGGTAGATGCTATTGTGCCAAAGAAAAACAAATTGCGTCTAGAGACGGAAATGATCCGTTGGGTGTTCCAGAATGACGAGACCACCCAGGAAATGTCACGAAAACATTTCCTGAGCTGTAATGCTCCGACGATTGTTGCTGGATGTCTGCTTTCAAACGTTCCACACCGTACACGCCAACTGTTATCTGTCCGACGGAGCATAAAACGTGATTCATCTCAGAAGGTCATCTTCCGCCGCTCAGTATTGCTGGTGTGCAAATTCCAGCCTTTGTCCCCGAAGAACAGCAGTCAGCGCGGGCACATGAAGCAAGCAGCTGGAGCGGAGGCCCACAAGAAGCAACGTTCGCTGAACAGTCGATGAGGAGACACTGTTGATAGCCCCTTCGTTCAGCTGGCCGGTCATTTGCTTATCAGTTGCGCATCTGTTCGCCCCCACACATCACCGCAGCCGCCTTCCACCCCTGTCATCTACGGCCCATGGTGTACCGCAGTTGGCTCGCCATCGGTTTTGATCTACATCTACATGGATACTCTGCAAATCACATTTAAGTGCCTGGCAGAGGGTTTTTCCAACCACCTTCGCTATTCTCTATTATTCCAATCTCGTATAGCGCGCGGGAAGAATGAACACCTATATCTTTCCTTACGAGTTCTGATTTCCCTTACATTATCGTGGTGATTGTTCTTCCCTATGTAGGTCGGTGTCAAAAAAACATTTTCGCATTCGGAGGATTAAGTCGCTGATTGGAGTTTCGTGAGAAGATTCCCTCGCAACGAGAAACGCCTTTCTTTTAATGATGTCCAGCCCAAATCCTGTATCATTTCTGTGACACTCTCTCAAATATTTCTCGCTAATACAAAACCTGCTGCGTTTCTTTGAACATTTTCTATGTACTCAGTCAATCCTATCTGGTAAGGATCCCACACCGCGCAGCAGTATTCTAAAAGAGAACGGACAAGCGTAGCGTAGGCAGTCTCCTTAGTAGCTTTGTTACATTTTCTAAGTGTCCTGCCAATAAAACGCAGTCTTTGCTTAGCCTTCCCCACAACATTTTCTATGTAATCCTTCCAATTTAAGTTGTTCGTAATTGTAATACCTAGGTATTTAGTTGATTTTACGGCTTTTAGATTATACTGATTTATCGTCTAACCGAAGTTTAACGACTTCCTTTTAGCACTCATGTGGATGATCACACAGTTTTCGTTATACAGGGTCAACTGCCACTTTTCGCACCATTCAGATATCTTTCCTTAATCATTTTGCGGTTTGTTTTGATCTTCTGAAGACTTTATTAATAGATAAATGACAGCGTCATCTGCAAATAACCTAAGACGGCTACTCATATTGTCTCCCAAATCGTTAATATAGGTAAGGAACAGCAAATAGCCTATAACACTACCTTGGGGAACGCCAGAATTCACTTCTGTTTTACTCCATGACTTCCCGTCAGTTACTACAAACTGTGACCTCTCTGACAGGAAATCACAAATCCAGTCACATAACTGAGACGATATTCCGATAAGATTTCACTACGAGCCGCTTGTCTGGTACAGTGTCAAAAGCCTTCCGGAAATCCAGAAATAGCCGCGATGGATTAGCCGAGCGGTCTGGGGCGTTGCAGTCATGAACTGTGCGGCTGGTCCCGGCGGAGCTTCGAATCCTCCCATGGGTGTGTGTGTGTTTGTCCTTAGGATAATTTAGGTTAAGTAGTGTGTAAGCTTAGGGACTGATGACCTTAGCAGTTAGGTCCGATAAGATTTCACACACATTTGAAATCCAGAAATACCGAATCGATCTGAAATCCCTTGTCAACAGCACTCAACACTTCATGTGAATAAAGAACTAGTTGTGTTTTACCGGAACGATGTTTTCTAAACCAATGTTGACTGTGTGTCAGCCGGCCGGGGTGGCCGAGCGGTTCTAGGCGATACAGTGTGGAACAGCGCGACCGTTACGGTCATAAGTTCGAATCCTGCCTCGGGCATGGATATGTGAGATGTCCTTAGGTTAGTTAGGTTTAAGTAGTTCTAAGGTCTAGGGGACTGATGACCTCAGAAGTTAAGTCCCATAGTGCTGAGAGCCATTTGAACCATTTTACTGTGTGTCAATAGACCGTTTTCTTGGAGCTAATTCATAATACTCGAACACAATATACGTTGTAAAATCCTGCTGCATTGATATCGCAGTTTCGCCATCCTCAGTGTACTTTAGTCACGGCGGCAGCGAACAGTTTACAAACGTACAAGGATCACCTTGAGAGCGAAGTACAGGTTCAACCTTTAGTGAGGTTCATTTGAAAGTGTTGTGTTAACGATTATGACAGGAAAAACATTAGCAGGTAATTACAAAGTACGTCAGGAGAGCGACAGGAAATGAGAGTCCGAGAAATGAAGAGATCACTCTTCTGTGGGATATATGTACACATTTCACAAAATGGCTATCGTCGACATTGAAGAAATGTTCAAAACAAACCATCAACTTGCACCATTAACATCAGTGAAAAATGGCGCGCCGCAGTGATCACAAGGATTCGCACCATCAAGATCGAAAGTGAACTTCTTGGGAGTTACAAACTGTGCAGGATGTTCAGCTAGGGATCCACTCTTAAAGATTCCATATAGGATCATATTTGTGTTACGGGGTGATAAGAACTGACGGAATGTGATGGTAGGGCAACCAAATGCTCGTGGAACTAATCGTGAAACAGGGTATCCTTTAAAGCATAGCTGAAGGAAGTGCTATAATATTTGTGTTTTCCGCATCCGCCGAGATGTTTTATATACACTGCTAGTGCTGCTACCTACCGTCTTTGGGCTGACGTCTAACGGTGGTCACAGTGAATGGAAACGTGTAAAACCTAGCTGCAGCGAATCAGTTATCCTACATTACTTATTAAAATTACGCGTCACCTCACTGAAGTCAAATTGCTTACGGCAATGTAAAAGAACCTGCAGTACCTTCAAAAACTGTCAAACGCTGAACGATGCACCATGATCGGGCTATACAAAGAAAGAAAGTAGCACTGAGGGTAGGAAGAAAGTAGCACTTGAACAGTTGGCCGGACTGCGTAAGCGAAGAAGTCAGCACTGCAGGGGAAACCGGCGCGAGCGGCAGCCGGCGTGGGCTACCGGTGGAGTCCGGCCGCGTCACTTTCCCGAACGGACCTGCCGCAGGCGCTGGGCTGTGACGTCACGCGTGGACTGCCCCGCCCAGCTGCGCTGGCACGCGCCGCGCAGGCGCCGGCGGAACAAATGACGGAGCAGCACCGCCAGCGCCACTCCGCGCTGCCACTGTGTGCACCTCGCTAATTACGCTCTACGTGGCTCTTAGCGTAGACTCGAAACTCACGCCTTCATCTGCTGACCGCGACTCCCTCTCCTCAACGCACACTGACGATTTTAGGAGATGCTCTCAAAAGGCAATATGGATCCTGTAACCTCCCCCTCACTTATGGACCTTAATGACAGTAAAAATTAAACCGCGAGTACCTAATGGAAATTCGGGAAAAGCAATCGTCACCGAAGTTAATTTGTCGGTAAAGAGGGAGGAAAGGGTTACATCTAAATGAAAGGAAAAATGCAAATGAAACTGGTGGAAATTAATTTTGAAAAGGGGTAAAGTTAATAAAGAAAGTAAATGTGCGGTCGTTACGTTAACAATTAACTGGCGTTAATTAGATATTTGAGATTTGGGGAAATTATGGTCGCCAGTCCTATGGACAATTACTATAGTAACTGAAAAAGAAAGGTTATTACACATATAATTAGCACTAGAAGCGTGGCAACTGAAGGTTGACACGTGTTGTGTGAAAACTGAATGTTTGTCAGAAGTAATAAATTTCGCTACACTCTGACTTAATTTAGCAAAAGAATTAATAAAACCGGAAAATTGAAAGTTAATTTAGTAACTCAAATTAATAGTGAACTTTGTTTCAGAAGCACTACGCAATAAAATAAAATAAGGTTAGTCTTGGGTCACCTCAACAAACATTTCAAAAGCTACTTGAATGTACGCAATTTAGAAATAAGAGATTTAACTTTGACCTTGAATTAAATGATTCAGGTCAATTAACAATAGTAACATTTAGTACGTACCAAGCTGAGCTGCAGTCACAGGTAAGATAAAATATCGTAACAAAACTCGCACTCTTAATTTGTGCTTGTGTAATCTCAATATTGTAGCCAGCTATGAATACCTTAACTAAACTTTGAAATTAAAGCAGTGAAATCGAATATTTCTTTAATGCTGGCGTTTGAATTTCAACGCCACTCGAGTTCATGTCGGAAAAGTAAGGGACTCCACTTGGTAATGCAATTGGGACAATGAGCAACAAAGGTTCATGCTAAGTTGCTGTAATTTTGATGCAACAATTTTAAAAAGTTTGAAAAGCTGAGGTCTGCCATACAGTTCTAAGACTTTACGTGCTCCCAGTCTTCCTTGTTGGTTGATTGAAGGTTTGAAGCCGTCGATCGGGGAGATGGCGACAGTCACTCATTGTCGACCGTCGCTGTTGCAGAAGCTGGATGTTGGCGCGCCTTCTTCTCGACACGGTCACCAGGCGAAACAGGCTCTTGATGTGCACCAGCTAATGCTTCTCGTCCGCGACACCGTGTCAGAAACTATCATAGCAAGTCGAGCGCAATTACATGCTGCCAAACCCCGAAAGCGCGGCAACTCGCGGGAGCGTCACACAACACACCTGCTCCACTCGCTACTCCAGCCAGACTCCCTCTCTGCCCGCGCTCCACGCGACAGAGTTAACCCTACCAAAGATCCTAAACACTTTGGTTCTCCACACGACCTATCGATGTAATGGTTCGATAGCATAGTTTTCTCTAGGCCAGACCCAGCATAAAAATACAAATAATATTTACAAAACAAACCAATTATACATCGACATAAATGCATAAATATACATATATATACAAATAGTAAAACAATTACAATATATAAAGACACATAAATGTCATATCTTCAGGTAAAGAAAAAAATTTATAGTACAATAGATGGAAATAGGAGGATATGCATTTCCGGCGTTACAACCAAAGAAGAACTACCAGGAGAATGGAAAACAGCTTTAATTTGTCCAATACATAAGAAGGGCGACAAACTGAAATGTGACAACTATCGAGGAATCACCCTGCTTAACGTCTGCTATAAGATTCTGTCCAATTGCTTCATACATAGAATTCAGCCAGTGGCAGAATCGGTGATTGGGGAGTACCAGGGAGGTTTCCGGCGAGGACGTTCAACAGTAGATCTCATCTTCAGTCTCCGGCAGCTCGCTGAGAAACTGGATGAATATGGTAAAGATTTGCATATTTTATTCGTTGATTCTAAGAAGGCCTATGATTGCATACATCGCAAGAGCCTGCTCAACTGTTTAAGGGAGTTTGGCATAGCAGAGAAAGTCATCAATCTGATAAAGATCCGTCTGAACGAAACACGTGCAAAGGTGAAGATGGGAAATCGCGTAACTGAGGAGTTTGAAATTGTGACAGGACTCAGGCAAGGAGATGGGTTGTCCCCTATCCTGTTCAACTTTGCCCTCGAGAAGATCGTACGCGAGACCTTCCAAGAGAACGAAGGGATTGAAATCGAAGGAAAGAGACTGGCATACTTAGCCTATGCAGACGACATCTGTTTACTCTCTAGGTCGGAAGAGGAGTTGCAGCAAATGACCAAAACACTAAAGGAGGCTGCCAGCAAATTTGGGCTAAACATAAACGAAGCCAAGACAGAGTACCTCGTTATGACGCGTGGTCATTGTCAGATTGCTGGTCATCTACAATCACTGCAGGTGATCCTACGAGAGAGTGCCAGAATTCAAATACCTAGGGGCACTTTTCACTGAGAACTCGTCATGTGAAGCAGAGATCAATGCCAGAATACAAGCAGGAAACCGATCTTACCACAGCCTACCACAACTGCTTCGGTCCAAATATCTCTCCAGACAGTTCACGATTCGATTGTACAAAACCCTGATCCAGCCTGTTGTTCTATATGGCTGTGAGACATGGAGTAGCCGGAAATAGGACTTCCATAAGCTCCTTGCGCTTCGGTAGATCTTCGTTCCGGTTCTGGATGCAGATACAGGTGAATGGAGGATCAGATACAACCAAGAGCTTGAGGAACTATACCAGCATCCCAACATAGCAGGAACCGTCAAAGTCAAACGAATGCAGTGGGCCGGCCATGTGACCCGGATGGAGGATCACAGATGGCCTCGGAAGCTCCTGGATTGCACACCTACAGGAAAGAGACCGCCAGGGACACCCAAGAAGCGTTGGAGGGATGGACTCCATGAAGATTTAAACCAAGTGTCAATAGATGTGGACGGATGGCGGATAGCAGCAATGGACAGAATACGGTGGAGGAGGAAACTTGTAGATGCGTGCGGTCCACTGGGCGTGATCACGTAGTAGTAGTAGTAGTAGCAGTAGTAGCTTTCAAAAGGACGTCACAGACCAATCACTGCTTACTTAACCAAGGATCATTATCTGTTGTCGGAATAGCATTTCGCTTTCATGTCCGCTAGTGACGCGTTTCAAAAAAGAAATTCGCCATTTACAGTCAAAATAGCTGCTAAATAGGCTTCAGGAGCCTCATTTAAAACTTTTAATAATATACACTACTGGCCATTAAAATTGCTACACAACGAAGATGACGTGCGACAGACACGAAATTTAACCGACAGGAAGAAGATGCTGTGATATGCAAATGGTTCAAAAATGGCTCTAAGCAGTATGCGACTTAACTTCTGAGGTCATCAGTTGCCTAGAACTTAGAACTAATTAAACCTAACTAACCTAAGGACTTCACATACATCCATGCCCGAGACAGGATTCGAACCTGTGACCGTAGCGGTCGCTCGGCTCCACACTGTAGCGCCTAGAACCGCACGGCCACTCCGGCCGGCTATGCAAATGGTGCACGAATGGCA
Organism: Schistocerca cancellata; assembly: GCF_023864275.1. Classification (NCBI taxonomy): domain Eukaryota; kingdom Metazoa; phylum Arthropoda; class Insecta; order Orthoptera; family Acrididae; genus Schistocerca; species Schistocerca cancellata. The sequence continues at coordinate 1,112,238,106 of NC_064627.1, forward strand.
AAACGTCATCTTTTTCGGATGAATCCAGGTTCTGTTTACAGCATCATGATGGTCGCATCCGTGTTTGGCGACATCACGGTGAACGCACATTGGAAGCGTGTATTCGTCATCGCCATACTGGCGTATCACCCGGCGTGATGGTATGGGGTGCCATTGGTTACACGTCTCGGTCACCTCTTGTTCGCATTGATGGCACTTTGAACAACGGACGGTACATTTCAGATGTGTTACGACCCGTGGCTCTACCCTTCATTCGATCCCTGCGAAACCCTACATTTCAGCAGGATAATGCACGACCGCATGTTGCAGATCCTGTATGGGCCTTTCTGGATACAGAAAATGTTCGACTGCTGGCCTGGCCAGCACATTCTCCAGATCTCTCACCAACTGAAAACGTCTGGTCATTGGTGGCCGAGCAACTAGCTCATCACATTACGCCAGTCACTACTCTTGATGAACTGTGGTATCGTGCTGAAGCTGCTTGGGCAGCAGTACTTGAACACGCCATCCGAGCTCTGTTTGGCCCAACGCTCAGGTGTATCAAGGCCGTTATTACGGCCAGAGCTGTTTATTCTGCGTACTGATTTCTCAGGATCTATGCACACAAATTGCGTGAAAATGTAATCACAGGTCAGTTCTAGTATAATATATTTGTCCAATGAATACCCGTTTATCATCTGCATTTCTTCTTGTTGTACAAATTTTAATGGCCAGTAGTGTAAGAACAACACACACACCCATGCTCGAGGGAGGATTCGAACCTCCGGCGGGAGGGAAATGCTAATCATTTCTGCAGAACATAGTATGTAGATGTCCTTTGAATATGAATGTCCTGTCTCTAGTCGTTGAAGGTGCTTTTTTTTCTGAACGTGAGTGTAATATGCATCTAGCAACTAGCATCCGAATCCAAAAACCTCAACTAACGTTAAGAGCTTCTTAAGACTGCAGTCTTACTGCTCAGTAACGAACAAAAATACTTACAGAGACACTGATATTTCAAGATGTGCTTAATTTTATTTGATTTTGTTGTATCCCGCCTTGGACTATTCCAGTTGGCCGTTTACCTCAGGGGTAGAGCGGTAAGCGGTGCAGGAAGCACAGCGTTAGAGAATGTGTGATAGAGAATGTTTTATTAACTGTCTTCCAGTACTGGCAACTCAATGGCGTGCGTGACTCGTACCGATGAGCTGGTATGGTCCTTCAGACGGAAGTCACATGAATTCGTGAATGCGCATTACAGAGATGGACTACTTAAAGTGGGCTACTTATTCATAGCAGGGAACATTATATTAATTACTCGTAAGGCTGTTGAAATACATGGCAGACAGCAGAAATAATCATTTATCGACCTTCTGTGATGGTGTTTCATATTCAATAGTGTATTTAAATACAAGTAACAATACTGTAAGTAATCAAAGTCAACCGCCCACAAAGTACAACAAGCAACACTTCACTACACAAGTACAGTGTCACAACGGTTAGACCGCTGAGAGTGGCAGCAGTCTGAAACAGAGAACAGTCGACGGCCGGAGTGGCCGAGCGGTTCTAGGTGCTTCAGTCTGGAACCGCGTGACCGCTACGGTCGCAGGTTCGGATCCTGCCTCGGGCTTGGATGTGTGTGATGTCCTTAGGTTAGTTAGGTTTAAGTAGTTCTAACTTCTCGGGGACTGATGACCTCAGATGTTGAGTCCCATAGTGCTCAGAGCCATTTGAACCATTTGAGAGAACAGTCGATATCAAGTGCCAACTTATAGTGATCATTATTCAGCGATTAGCGTCAAATCCTCTCGCCCTTGCTATAGCTAGTCTGACGGATACTTATGACATACTAAATTATGTAGGCTACCAATTAATAATAAGATCGACTCATATGTGGACTAAGATGCTGCCCTACACTTCAGTATCAGGTCATGAGCAAAAAGTTCTACAACTGGTATAAATGTACATACAGACGTAGAGAGAAAATGCAACTGTCTCGAGGTGCCACCTACGTACCTGCCACAATGCATGCGGAGGCTTGTGGAGTATCTTTTGTATACCTGTCGGCACGACTGGCATAAATTGCGGTAACGCGCAGCCTCATCGAATTGTTGCCCGGGCTACTCACGCGCGTCGCGGCAAACATTTCGATGAAATACAACCTGTCACGGGCGGACAGTCAGTTTAATTACTTGTGTGAAGTCGTTTGGCACGCACCGTACCAGTCTGCTCGTAAAGGCTTCGCTGTGTTCTTTACATCTGCTGTGCTTACTATTTGCAGTAGTTACTGTAAGAATCTCACGTTTTTACTCGTGGCTTCGGCTTTGGCCAGGCTCTTACCTCTGACAGTGAAACTGCTTGCGACTTATTTTCTGTATCGCCTGGAAAATACATCTGACTACATCTTTGCGGCAACCCTTGACTTTCGCGTGTATTCCGTGTGGTAGTCAAGTATAAAACTAGGTGTAGATGAAAGCTTGCCCTTTACTCAGTCAGGTTAAGCGAGAAACTTCCTGAAAGTTGTAACCCTCCCACTCTCTAATCGGCTATGAAAATAACCGTCATCGCGTCAGCCTAATTGGATCAGAAAATTAAGGCATCAGTTTCCGAAATAACTGATTAGCGGAGAAACTTACTTTGAGAAATAGTTTACCACACCTTCTTCTTACGTAAACTTTGGGTAATCGTTACGAAATAATGTAAATCACGCACAACAAACACAACAAAAAATACTACGAAATTTTGAGTTATTTAAGTTATTTCTAAATTCGTCCCCGGTTCAACTGGACAAATTCAGTTCATTAACCAGCTATAATCAGGATAATATTATTACATAAATTATATGAACGAACGTGTGCTGACAAAACAGTTCGCACGCGTAAACAACAGAATCACTTTAATAAACAACAAAGAGAAATATTTAGTTCGGTTTTAAATTACTGAAGGAATTAAATATAATAATTTTTTAAAAAACCTACTAATAATCGTTGCGGAAGTGGCTAAATTGTGAGCTCTGTCTATTAGAGTCAAAAGTACGTAATCTCCCAATAACGCTTACCTGCACAAGCAAAGATAACACTTACCTGCACAAGCAAAGCTCATCAACATGACAAATAAAATTTATAGAATTTCAATGTTTTAAATAATTACAGCTCTTAACACTAAATAAATATAAACAAAATTCTCTGTAGTTACAACGCTCAAGTATGAAACACTAAGCAAGCAACAGGAAAGTCTTTCACAAAATCAATCATAATATGAAAAGTTTTTAAAAAATGCGATTCAGTTTGACAGCATCATTGCATTTAAATCACTTTACTATTAGTTCAGTGGCACTTCCATTCAAATTATAATGATTTTTACTCTACATGGTTGTTATGTCGAACAAACAAACTAATGGAGCCGTTCTACTACAAAGCAAAACTGGTATATACTTAGGAAGACAGTCTTTCTTTGACGGATGTTCATTAACGACACATGGTTCTGTTACAATAGGAAAGGTGCACGGTCCTAGCCTAGGTGATAATGACTGAGGTTAACGACAAGGTCGAGGAGTTAGAACCATACGTGACCAGAGTTGTTATTCAGTTGTCAATCATATTCACTGGGTATGGCTTACAAGAGTTCTACGCCCACTTGATGTGAAAAGTCTTACAGATTGTCGAGATTGCTTAGACGGCTGTGTCGATGTCTACGACAACGCTCCATTAGCTCCAGCCTTTACGGGAGCACTCTGGTTAGCCGCAGACGATTTTAGGGCAGAATCTTCGTGTTATCTGGAGCTTAATTCATTTGCCCACATACTCCGCTTCCACTGCGTCTCGTAAAATAAGATTTGGCCTAACATTGACCAACTTCTCGTTTTGCACGAGATACATATATCTCCTCTCTATCGTCGCTGATACTGGAGTACCGAGTGCAGGCACTCTGACGTAACACAACAACGCGCAGAAGTGTTCCTACCACCACAGTTTACTCTGTGAAGAATATGTGAAACTTGCGGCTTTCCATACCGACATTACCCAGTTTCATAATAATGCACGTAAAATTACAAACGTTGTTCAAAAATCATTTTACGAATCTCTCGAAATCTGGCAGAAAATCCAAATGATTCTGGCGGTATGTGAAGTAAACCTGCAGCAAGACGCAAGCTATACCTCCACCACACGGTAACAATGATTATGTCAGTGAATATAGTATGACAGTGCCACTACAGCAGAGTTACTAAACACGGTTTTCCGACACTCTTTCACCAAAGCAGACGAAGTAAATATTCCAGAATTTGAATCTAGAACAGCTGCCGACATGAATAACTTAGAAGTAGATATCCTCAGTGTAGCGAAGCGGCTTAAATGACTTAACAAAGGCAAGGTCTCCGATGCATATTCCGTACCGGTCATGTTACTTTCAGAGTATGTGGATACAACAGCTCTATGCTTGTTGTTGTGGTCTTCAGTCCAGAGACTGGTTTCATGCAGCTCTCCAAGCTACTCTATCCTGTGAAAGCTTCTTCATCTCCCAGTACCTACTACAACATACATCCTTCTGAATCTGCTTAGTGTACTCATCTCTTGGTCTCCCTCTATGATTTTTACCCTCCACGCTGCCCTCCAATACTGAACTGGTGATCCCTTGATGCCTCAGAACATGTCATACCAACCGGTCCCTTCTTCTACTTAAGTTGTGCCACAAACTTCTCTTCTCCCCAATCCTATTCAATACTTCCTCAATACCCATCTAATCTTCAGCATTCTTCTGTAGCACCACATTTCGAAAGCTTCTATTCTCTTCTTGTCTAAAATATTTATCGTCCATGTTTCACTTCCATACATAGCTACGCTCCATACAAATACTTTCAGAAACGGCTTCCTGACACTTAAGTCTATACTCGATGTTAACAAATTTCTCTTCTTCAGAAATGCTTTCCTTGCCATTGCCAGTCTACATTTTATATCCTCTCTACTCCCCAAATAGCAAAACTCCTTTACTACTTTAAGTGTCTTATTTCCTAAAATAATTCCCTCTGCATCACCCGACTTAATTCGACTACATTCCATTATCCTCGTTTTGCTTTTGTTGATGTTCATCTTATATTCTCCTTTCAAGACACTATCCATTCCGTTAAACTGCTCTTCCAAGTCCTATGCTGTCTCTGACAGAATTACAATGTCATCGGCGAACCTCAAAGTTTTTATTTCTTCTCCATGGATTTTAATACCTACTCCGAATTTTTCTTTTGTTTCCTTCACTGCTTGCTCAATATAGAGATTGAATAACATCGGGGAGATGCTACAACCCTGTCCCACTCCCTTCCCAACCACTGCTTCCCTTTCATGTCCCTCGATTCTTAGAACTGCCATCTGGTTTCTGTACAAATTGTAAATAGCTTTTCGCTCTCCGTATTTTACCCCTGCCACCTTCATAATTTGAAAGAGAGTATTCCAGTCAACATTGTCAAAAGCTTTCTCTAAGTCTACAAATGCTAGAAACGTAGGTTTGTCTTTCCTTAATCTAGCTTCTAAGATAAGTCGTAGGGTCAGTATTGCCTCACGTGTTCCGATATTTCTACGGAATCCAAACTGATCTTCCCTGAGGTCGGCTTCTACCAGTTTTTCCATTCGTCTGTAAAGAATTCGCGTTAGTATTTTGCAGCTATGACTTATTAAACTGATAGTTCAGTAATTTTCACATCTGTCAACACCTGCTATCTTTGGGAATGGAATTATTACATTCTTCTTGAAGTGTGAGGGTATTTTGCCTGTCTCATACATCTTGCTCACCATATGGTAGAGTTTTGTCAGGACTGGCTCTCCCAAGGCTGTCAGTAGTTCTAATGGAATGTTGTCTACTCCCGGGGCTTTGTTTCGACTCAGGTCTTTCAGTGCTCTGTCAAACTCTTCACGCAATATCATATCTACATCCTTACATTTGTCCTCTATCCATCCCTGCTTAGCCATTTTGCACTTCCACTCGATCATATTTTTGAGACGTTTGTATTCATTTGTGCCTGCTTCATTTACTGCATTTTTATATTTTCTCCTTTCATCAATTAAATTCAGTATTTCTTCTGTTACCCAAGGATTTCTACTAGCCCTCGTCTTTTTACCTACTTGACCCTCTGCTGCCTTCACTACTGCAGCCCTCAAAGCTACCCATTCTTCTTCTACTGTATTTCTTTCCCCCATTCTTGTCAATTGTTCCCTTATGCTCTCCCTGAAACTCTCTACAACCTCTGGTTCTTTCAATTTATCCAGGTCCCATCTCCTTTTTGCAGGTTCTTCAGTTTTAGTCTACAGTTCATAACCAATAGATTGTGGTCAGAGTCCACATCTGCCCCTGGAAATGTCTTACAATTTAAAACCTGGTTCCTAAATCTCTGTCTTACCATTATATAATCCATCTGAAACCTGTCAGTATCTCCAGGATTCTTCCATGTGTACACTCTTCTTTTATGATTCTTGCACCAAGTGATAGCTATGATTAAGTTGTGCTCTGTGCAAAATTCTACCAGGCGGCTTCCTCTTTCGTGTCTTACCCACAATCCATATTCACCTACTACGTTTCCTCCTCTCCCTTTTCCTACTAACGAATTCCAGTCACCCATGACTATTAAATTTTCGTCTCCCTTCACTATCTGAATAATTTCTTTTATTTCATCATACATTTCTTCAATTTCTTCGTCATCTGTGGAGCTAGTTGGCATATAAACTTGTACTACTGTGGTAGGCGTGGGCTTCGTATCTATCTTGGCCACAATAACGCGTTCACTACGATGTTTGTAGTAGTTTACTCGCATGCCTCTATGCTTAGCAGTCATATAAAACTGCTCGCTCGTAGAAAGATCCGTACCTGAAGACTGGTAAGTTGCACAGGTGACACCAGTACACAAGAAAGGAAAAAGAACTAATCCGCTGAATTACGGACCCATATCACCAACGTCGGTTTGCAGTAGGGTTTCAGAACATTGTGTATTACCTCTAAGAAAATGATTTATTAACGAGTAGTCAGTACGGATTCAGGAAACATCATGCTTTTGAAACACAAGTAGCTCTCGGTTCTCATGAAGTAATGGGTGCTATGGAAAGGAGATGTCAAAGTGAGTTCATATTTTTAGGTCCCCAGTAGCCTTTGACACCGTTCTTGCAAACGTATCCTAATGATATTGCGTCCCTATGTAGTACTGCCTCAGTTTTGCAACTGGATTCGTAATCTGCTGTCGGAAGGGTCACAGTTCATAGTGATTAATGTAAAGTACCGGGTGATCAAAAAGTCAGTATAGATTTGAAAACTGAATAAATCACGGAATAATGTAGATAGTGAGGTACAAATTGACACACATGCTTGGAATGACATGGGGTTTTATTAGAACCAAAAAAATACAAAAGTTCAAAAAATGTCCGACAGATGGCGCTTCATCTGATCACAATAGCAATAATTAGCATAGGAAAGTAAGACAAAGCAAAGATGATGTTCTTTACAGGAAATGCTCAATATGTCCGCCATCATTCCTCAACAATAGCTGTAGTCGAGGAATAATGTTGTGAACAGCACTCTAAAGCATGTCCGGAGTTATGGTGAGGCATTGGCGTCGGATGTTGCCTTTCAGCAACCGTGGAGATGTCGGTCGATCACAATACACTTCGACTTCAGGTAACCCCAAAGCCAATAATCGCACGGACTGAGGTCTGGGGACCTGAGAGGCCAAGCATGACGAAAGTGGCGGCTGAGCACACGATCATCACCAAACGACGCGCGCTAGAGATCTTTCACGCGTCTAGCAATATGGGGTTGAGCGACATCCTGCATTTTGGTTGTAATAAAACCCCATGTAATTCCAAGCATGTGTGTCAATTTTTGCCTCTCTATCTACATTATTCCGTGGTTTATTAAGTTTTCAAATTTATACTGGCTTTTCGATCACCCGGTATTATAGGGACTCTGCTGTTCCCGATCTATGTAAACGATTTAGGAGACAATATGACCTGTCCTCTTAGACAGTTTGCAGATGACGCTGTCATTTACCATCTTGTAAAGTCATCATGCACGGTGGCAAACGCGGCAATTGATTCTAAGTAAAAAAAATATGTGAAGTCATCCACATGGGTACTAAAAGAAATCCACTAACTTTCGGTTCCACGACAAATTGCGCAAATCTGAAGGCTGCAAATTAAACTAAATACTTGGAGATTAAAATTACAAATAACTTAAACTGGAACGATCACATAGATAATGTTGTAGGTAGAGCAAACCAAAGACTCCGATTTTTTGGTAGAACACTTAGAAAGTGTAACAGATCTGCTAAAGCGAGGGCTTACACCACCTCTGCCATGCGAAGCGGGATCCACACGAGATGGAACTGACGGAAGGCATTGAAAAAGTTCAAAGAAGGGCAGCTTTTATTGTATTATTGCGAAATAGGACAGAGAGTGCTACAGACATGACACCTGAAATGGGGCGGCAATCATTAAAGGCCTATTTCGGTGTGCCAGGGTCTTCTCGTGAAATTTCGGTGACCGACTTTCCCCACCGATTGCGAAAATATTCTGTTGGCGCCGACCTACATGCGAAGAATCGATCAGCGTGATAGAAATCAGATCTCGCGCAGAAAGATTATAGTTCTTGTAATTTGCGCCGTTCGAGAGCGGAACGATAGAGAAATATCTTGAAGGTGGTTCGATGAATGCTCTGACAGGGACGTAATGGCTCTGAGCACTATGGGACTTAACTTCTGAGGTCATCAGTCCCCTATAACTGAGAACTACTTAAACCTAACTAACCCAAGGACATCACACACATCCATGCCCGAGGCAGGATTCGAACCTGCGACCGTAGCGGTCGCGCGTTTCCAGACTGTAGCGCCTAGAACCGCTCGGCCACTGCGGCCGCCCCGGGGACTTAATTGTAAATTGCGGAGCAGTCGTGTAGGTGTAGAAATATACGTCAGACACAAGAAACACGCTGTGTTTTTGTGACGTCAGTGTTGTGGTGCCAGTCCAGCGGAACCGCGGCTGTGGGCTGTTTCGGCCGAGCCACGCCTGCGGTTGGCCAACGACGCCGCGGGCTCCGGTGCGACCTTTAGCACGGCCTGGCGCAGACCAACCGTGAAACCCACAGCGCGGCCCTCCGGAGCCGCCCACGAGGTGGCCGAGGTAACGCCGCGCGCTCCACCCACACAGGCCGTACAGGGTGTTTCACAGTTCATGTTACGCACTTCTAGGGGTTGTTTTCAAGAAGGGACGTGTGGTGTCACCGCCAGACATCACACTTGCTAGGTGGTAGCTTTAAATCGGCCGCGGTCCATTAGTACATGTCGGACCCGCGTGTCGCCACTGTCAGTATTTGCAGACCGAGCGCCACCACACGGCAGGTCTAGAGAGGCGGACTAGCACTCGCCCCAGTTGTACGACGACTTTGCTAGCGACTACACTGACGAAGCTTTTCTCTCATTTGCCGAGAGACAGTTACAATAGCCTTCAGCCAAGTCCATGACTACGACCTAGCAAGGCGCCATTAACCATATCTGGAGAGAGTCTCACTTGTATCGTCAATAGCGATGTACCAATGATGGAATAAAAGTTAAGTATTTAAGAAGTTACGTACTTTTCTTTAGTGCATTCATACGTATCCAGTTCCAGACTTCACGCCCGTCTGCGATAGATAGCGTGCATTTCGGTCTCCCCTCTCTACAAGGTGTTGGCACATTTGCCAACGCATCAGGACGTCGAACAGATGTGCAGAACTATAGACCTAAATCTCTAACGTCCATCAGTTGTAGAATTTTGGAAGACGTATTATGTTCGAGTATAATGACTTTTCTGGAGACTAGAAATCTACTCTGTAGGAATCACCATGGGTTTCCAAAAAGACGGTCGTGTGAAACCCAGCTCGCGCTATTCGTCCACGAGACTCAGAGGGCCATAGACACGGGTTCACAGGTAGATGCCGTGTTTCTTGACTTCCGCAAGGCGTTCGATACAGTTCCCCACATTCGTTTAATGAACAAAGTAAGAGCATATGGACTATCAGACCAATTGTGTGATTGGATTGAAGAGTTCCTAGATAACAGGACGCAGCATGTCATTCTGAATGGAGAGAAGTCTTCCGAAGTAAGAGTGATTTCAGGTGTGCCGCAGGGGAGTGTCGTAGGACCGTTGCTATTCACAATATATATAAATGACCTTGTGCATAGCATCGGAAGTTCACTGATGCTTTTTGCGGATGATGCTGTAGTATAGCGAGAGGTTGTAACAATGGAAAATTGTACTGAAATGCAGGAGGATCTGCAGCGAATTGACGCATGGTGCAGAAAATGGCAATTGAATCTCAATGTACACAAGTGTAATGTGATGCGGATACATAGAAAGAAAGGTCCCTTATCATTTAGCTACAATATAGCAGGTCAGCAACTGGAAGCAGTTAGTTCCATAAATTATCTGGGAGTACGCATTAGCACTGGTTTAAAATGGAATGATCATATAAAGTTGATCGTCGGTAAAGCAGATGCCACACTGAGATTCATTGGAAGAATCCTAAGGAAATGCAATCCGAAAACTAAGGAAGTAGGTTACAGTACGCTTGTTCGCCCACTGCTTGAATACTGCTCAGCGGTGTGGGATCCGTACCAGATAGGTTTGATAGAAGAGATAGACAAGATCCAACGGAGAGCAGCGCGCTTCGTTACAGGATCATTTAGTAATCGCGAAAGCGTTACGGAGATGATAGATAAACTGCAGCGGAAGAATTTGCAGGAGAGACGCTCAGTAACTCGGTACGGGCTTTTGTCAAAGTTTCGAGAACATACCTTCACCGAAGAGTCAAGCGGTATATTGCTCCCTCCTACGTATATCTCGCGAAGAGACCATGAGGATAAAATCAGAGAGATTAGAGCCCACACAGAGGCATACCGACAATCCTTCTTTCCACGAACAATACGAGACTGGAATAGAAGGGAGACCCGATAGAGGTACTCAAGGTACCCTCCGCCACACACCGTTAGGTGGCTTGCGGAATATGGTTGTAGATGTAGACTTAGTAATCAATATGCAAATTGAAGGGGGATCACTACTATCAGCTGCAAGCGGGACATTTTTTCGGAATCACCGGCGACGAGTGAAAATGTGTACCGGACCGGGGTTCAACCCCGCGATCTCTTGTTTTACTACGCAGATGCGGTAACCACTGCGCCATCCGGGACACACGGCGTTATCACAACAGCACGCACTATTCCGGTACGCCTCACGGCGGATCCACACTCACATCGAGCGCCACATAGCCTCAGTCCCTGTCCATTACTCTCCTGTTCGCTACTTACAAGGAGACGGCAAGAGCGTGGGGTCGGCGATTTGTCCAAAATTTTGTGTGGTGAAAGAGGACCCCTAACACCTCACGTGGTTAAAATATTAGGACGCACTACCCGGAAAATACCGGGAAAAATCGATCGAAAGTTTCTTAGGTGCCTCATGGGTATAAAATCTGGGACGCTTGCCGAGCCGGCATCTGGCCTAGATGTTTAGGGCTCGGACTTTTACGCCAGAGATCTCGGGTTCAATTCCTTCTCTGGCACTTTTTTTCTTCTGTTTCATTTTCTTTTGTTATTCAACCAATTATTCAGAAAGTTTCCCAAACCTACATTATCTTTAACAAATTAGTTACATTATTGAATAAAAATTATTTTCTTTTTGTCCAACAACACAATTCATGGCGGTGGGTTTTCCATTTTTCATTGTAAAGTATATAAGGAGAATCATTGGGTTTTTAATCAGAATAACAAATTAGTTTGGGAAACATTCCATTTTTATACATATAATAATTATAAACAAGAACCGCAGTGGTAATTATCCTAAAAAAACAAAGCAATAATTTTTGTGACATTTTGCGCAACATATAAAAACGGATTTTGTACGATCACAGGGCGTTTGCAATAAATCTGTACAAAAATAGGCCCCATTAACATTTACGAAAATGTTTTGAGTTTCTGATAATTTTGAGGCAAACCAGACATATTGAATCATGTCTCGGAATATTGGTGACGATAACTGATGGTGAATTATAGAACGAATGTTTATACAGTCTTCCCGGGAATTAATTTCACGATTCTTCTGTAACAATGCGCTGCAATACTGCAAGCAACAGAAGAAAAAAAAAGACAGCCGGAGGAGGAATCGAACCCGATACCTCTGGCGTAAGGGTCCGACCGCTGACCATGTAGGCGAGACGGCCGCTTGGCAATGGACAAACATTTTACTGTCATAAGGCAGATAAGAAATTTTGGGTCGATTTTTCTCGGGATTTTCCGAGTAGTGCGACCTAATATTTTAACCACGTGAGGCGTTAGGGGCCCTCTTTCACCACCCAAAATTTCGGACAAATCCCGGACCCCATGGTCGTGCCGTGTCCTTGTTACAGATTCCCACAGCAGGTTGAACGTATCTGTGCATTCTCACTGAAGAACGTCGATCAATTTCCCAGTCACGCCTGTCAGTTATTTGAATGCGCAGTGTCTGATCCTTCGAAAGAACAGATATCACGCCGACCAGAGTGGCCGAGCGGTTCTATGCGCTACAGTCTGGGACCGCGCGACCGCTACGGTCGCAGGTTCGAATCCTGCCTCGGGCATGGATGTGTGTGATGTCCTTAGGTTGGTTAGGTTTAAGTAGTTCTCAGTTCTAGGGGACTGATGACCGCAGAAGTTAAGTCCCATTGTGCTCAGAGCCATTTGAACAGATATCACGCAGATAGGTGGCGCTCGATGGGAGAGTGGATCGGCCGTGATTCGTACCGAGATAATCCGTGCAGTTTCGGTAACACTGGTCCCGGATGGCCTGTCTAGTAAGGCAGGAGATCCCGGGTTCTAATCCCGGTCCGGCACACATTTTCGCTCGTCGCCGCTGATTCCACAAAATGTCCCGCTGCAGCTGATATCATTGATCCCCCTTCAATTTACATACAACGTTTCGCAGCTGCTGGATCTGCGTGGCTTCTGTTCTTTCGAAGGAACAGACACTGCGCATTCAAAAATATTAGTAGATCAAGTTTCACGTTGGAGCCCAGGTGCGAGAACGTTATCCAACGACGCTACAAAGTGTCCGAAGTCACAGGCGCCGCCAAGGACCCTTATCTCGAACTGATCATCTTATCTTTCTTCACAATTCTACAAAGTTCACGTCATCACGGAGTCAATATACATATTATCTTTCTTCATAATCCTACAACATGAAAAAGAAACATGAAATGACCAGTTCGAGATAAGGGTCCTAGTACCAAAAATTAACGAGTAGAATGTTCTATTACCTCTGACGGCGGAATACATGTACTGATACTGTTGTTGCTAAGACTGTAGCATACGCAACTTGCATAGGTGGTAGTATGGACTAAAAAAAAGGAAAAGAGTGTCCAGTAAACATGGGTTCTAAAATAGATACGTGAGGAGTTGGTGTTGTTGTTGTTGTTGTTGTTGTTGTTGTGGTCTTCAGTCCAGAGACTGGTTTGATGCAGCTCTCCATGCTACTCTATCCTGTGCAAGCTTCTTCATCTACCAGTACCTACTACAACCTACATCCTTCTGAATCTGCTTAGTGTATTTATCTCTTGGTCTCCCTCTACGATTTTTATCCTCCACGCTGCCCTCCAGTGCTAAATTGGTGATTTCTCGATGCCTCAGAACATGTCCAACCAACCGAGCTCTTCTTCTAGTCAAATTGTGCCAAAAATTCCTCTTCCCCCCAATTCTGTTCAGTACCTCCTCATTAGTTACATGACCTATCCATCTAATCTTCAGCATTCTTATGCAGCATCTCATTTCGAAAGCCTCTATTCCCTTCTTGTCTAAACTATTTATCGCCCATGTTTCACTTCCCTACGTGGCTACACTCCATCTCGCTGATTTTCCATTTTACAATAGCTAGTTTAATGATTACAACTCGCAAAGATGCATCTTTCATGCTGATGGCAAATTATGCCCTTCAGATGGGAGTAGTTCCCATACATATACGTCTGTACTCTTCAGTCCGAGTAACAGTGGCTAGCGAATAATACGGCTACCACAGTTCGCTGCTTCCTGTTCCGTTCGAGCACGTTGCACGGGAAGAACGACTACTGATTTCATTTCATATTAGATCGAATTCTCCTGATCTTACTTAATCGAATTTGCTACCTCCTTCGAAGTTAGATTGTTCCGCACTCGTGTTTTTATTTATTTAAAGGTCTTGAGTGTTTACGGTGATTAACTATCAATCGTCTGACTGAATAATAACGGATCCTCCTGTCTACTTTTCAGCAATATATTACGTTTGTTAGTCAGACACTGCACCAAGCGTTGTTCCTATGTAGTTTTCACGTTAGTTTGCCATTAGTTTTTGGAGTTGCGACATCTCTGTACACAACAGCAATATAGCTGTACAGAATCATGTCACCAAAGACGCTACGCCACACCCTTGTGATCCGCCCAAAGCTACACCACTGGCCATTAAAATTGCTACACCAAGAAGAAATGCAGATGATAAACGCGTATTCATTGGACAAATGTATTATACTAGAAATGACATGTGATTACATTTTGACGCAATTTGGGTGCATAGATCCTGAAAATCAGTACCCAGAACAACCACCTCTGGCAGTAATAACGGCCTTGATACGCCTGGGCATTGACTCAAACAGAGCTTGGTTGGAGTGTACAGGTACAGCTGCCCATGCATCTTCAACGCGATACCACAGTTCATCAAGAGTAGTGACTGGCGTATTGTGACGAGCCAGTTACTCGGCCACCATTGACCAGACGTTTTCAATTGGTGAGAGATCTGGAGAATGTGCTGGCCAGGGCAGCAGTCGAAGATTTTCTGTATCCAGAAAGACCCGTACAGGACCTGCAACATGCGGTCGTGCATTATCCCGCTGAAATGTAGGGTTTCGCAGGGATCGAATGAAGGGTAGAGCCACGGGTCGTGCAGATGGTTGTTGTCTTGCAAACGTCCCCATCTGTTGACTCAGGGATCGAGACGTGGCTGCACGATCCGTTACAGCCATGCAGGTAAGATGCCTGTCATCTCGACTGCTAGTGACACGAGGCCGTTGGGATACAGCACGGCGTTCCGTATTACCCTTCTGAACCCACCGATTCCATATTCTGCTAACAGTCATTGGATCTCGACCAACGCGTGCAGCAATGTCGCGGTACGATAAACCGCAATCGCGATAGGCTACAATCCGACCTTTACCATAATCGGAAACGTGATGGTACGCATTTCTCCTCCTTACACGAGGCATCACAACAACGTTTCACCAGGCAACGCCGGTCAACTGCTGTTTGTGTATGAGGAATCGGTTGGAAACTTTCCTCATGTCAGCACTTTGCAGGTGTCGCCATCTGCGCCAGCCTTGTGTGAATGCTCTGAAAAGCTAATCATTTGCATATCTCAGCATCTCCTTCCTGTTGGTTAAATTTCGCGTCTTTAGCACGTCATCTTCGTGGTGTAGCAATTTTAATGGCCAGTAGTGTGTTTTCACATTAAGAATAATTTGTGACTTCCTGAGTTCTATAAGTTAAGAAGTGTTCCCAATTACAATGGTAGTCCTGCACTTCGTTCGAGTGTGTGCCAGGATCGCTAACGATGCACAGAAAAAAAAAATGTCAGTAACAGGTACACGGCTCTCCGCTATTTCGCGAAAGCAGACCGGTCTGCCTAGATCCTGGCGCTATTACGTCACTTCTTCCTCAGTTTTGTGTGTGCGGCTGATTCTCATTAGCGAGTGGCCCATTTCTCGCCGTCTGGAGATAACGTAGCGACAATGTTTCTCATGCACGGCACGTAAGACCTGCATTCAGCCAGGCTAACACATTGTCAGTTTTCACTGTGGAATTTCTTAACCGTGCTGGTAGCCTTACGTAACTGAGCCTCTTACAAAGGAAAACCTTTCAGGAACAAAATAAATAGCAAAACAATATAATGGGAAGATGAAAGATTCTAGTTTCACCTACTGACGCAAAAAGCTGTCGAATACGCAGATCCAAAAATGGGAAAATAGCACGTATTAACTGCCACCACAATGAAATAAACATCTTTTACAAAAATGTTTGTTCTTAATACGTTATTCCAGTCTCATCCCTTTAGCGCCAGGAACCAGACGTGGGTTAGAGTGTCTCTTTTCTAGCTGCTATCACTCTACCTGTATTTTCACGAGGCGTTAGGTGCCTTTCTTCAAGTGTCTAGTAGCTGACATTCTTCAGTACTACAATTGCACTGTACGGGGAGTCGATCAAGCTTTCAACGCGGCTCTTCATTGATACAGTCCATTTCTCTTCAGCTTCTGGTTTCGTTGACACTAGCAGTATTGTAGTTCTGCTCGTACAACTGTTTTATAAAGATTATCTGCCACGATAGAGTGTGTAGTACACAAGCTACAATGTTTTCTGTTTTGCCTTTTATCATATTCAGTATTCAAGTGTATTGAATAGAGCAATCTCATAAAAATTTGTAACAAAAAGTAACGTTAGCTACTACGTGGGAATTAAGCGAAATATTTACAAAGAGACTGTCGAAAGGGCCTATTCGATAACATGTACTGAGCAAACACAGGCCATTGTAGTAAGGACGGAGAGAGAGATGGCTGTACGGAGTTGTTGGCCGTTTACGGTTGGCTCGACTTGAGTGTCTACAATTCGGAAGCGTAGTCCCATGGCTTTGAAGAGACTGTTGAATGACACAAACTGGCCAGATAGTGACTGCGTGTCTCAAACTGTGATGCCTCCTATTGTGCTAAGGTTGACTTATTGCGTGCTTTGTCGTTGGCATTGTGTACGCGTGAATCAACTGATAACTCATCGAGAACTTTCAGAATTGTTAGGGAACTGCATTGTTTCCATGACTGATAAAGAAGTCACTGGGAAACTTTTGTGTGTTCTTTGCCTTGACCTGAAAGCAAATTTCGAGTAACAAAATGTCAGTGTTTTAAGTACGTCAGTATTTATAAGTCTATCATTTCGAAAGTGATTACTTAATGTAAATCACTCCGAGATATTTATTTTGGTAAGTGAACGATCAACTTGTGAGCAATAGTTCAAATGGCTCTAAGCACTATGAGACATAACATCTGGGTCATCAGTCCACTAGACTTAGAACTACTTAAACCTAACTAACCTAAGGACATCACACCCATCCATGCCGGAGGCAGGATTCGAACCTGCGGCCGTAGCAGTCACGCGGTTTCGGACTGAAGTGCTTAGAACCGCACGGCCACCGCGGCCGGCTGGTAAGGTCATCTAAAGTGTTAGTGTTCAGTTGTTTAAGAATTTTTTGTTAATGGGTGCGTTGAGAGACTATGTTTGTATCTTGTCACGGGCGAGGCCCCAAAAGGAGCTACCACAGAGGATTGCCCGTGAACCGTGGCCTCGTGCAGACGTACTTTCGGGCTTGATGGTATGTTACTCCCAAATATTGTATCGTCTTCACCATCGGGATTGGATTACCGCTTACGGAGAGCTTTGTGTCGATCGGGTAGTTATACGTGGAGATGATATTAAAACGGTTTAAAAGTAGTGGCAGAAACGAGAAAAACGCCAGAGTCAGTTGTAATGAAACTGTTATAAATTACCTACCAGAAGGAGAGTTAGTAATTTCTTTATAAACTCCGTCTGAAGAGGAGCAACGCAGCTGACCGGTCGCCGTGTCACCCTTAGCCGACAGGCGTCACTGGATGCGTGCATGGAGAGGCATGTGGTCAGCACGCCGCTCTACATCTACATCTACGTCTACATTTATACTCTGCAAGCCACCCAACGGTGTGTGGCGGAGGGCACCTTTCGTGCCACTGTCATTACCTCCCTTTCCTGCTCCAGTCGCGTATGGGTCGCGGGAAGAACGAATGCCGGAAAGCCTCCGTGCGCCCTCGAATCTCTCTGATTTTACATTCGTGATCTCCTCGGGAGGTATAAGTAAGGGGGGAGCAATATATTCGACACCACATCTCCCGCCCATTGTCAGCTTCCGTGACCGGAGCCGCTACTTCTCAGTCAAGTATCTCCTCAACGGCGTCACAAGGGCGGGGTGCACCTCCCAACGGCACTTGTCACCCACCCAAGGTCTAGCCGTGCCCGACAGCGTTTAAATTAGCTGATCTTACGGGAACCGGTGTTACCACTGCGGCAAGGCCGCTGGCAATTGTTTCATAACCTCTGTTTAAATATTGAGACCAGTGGAGTACCATTAGCTGTAATTTCATACGACGGCTCTCTTGCACTAAACCTGGTCAGCAGTCGAGTCTGACTGCTACATAAAGAGCGGTGCCCTGTTTCGCAGCGCGGCTGAGGACAAAATTACAGGGCCAAAGGCGGCCCCACCGCCCGCTGCCGGCACAAAGGAAGGCAGCAGGTTGCTTACTCACTGCGAGCAGCAGCACCGAAAGTGGCCTGCGACGGTCTGTCCTTCTCCTTCCTGACGATGTCGCAGAGACCGGATTCGAGGCAGTGCTATTTATCGTAACATACTGGCCGGCAGTCCTTCTCTCACCACTGCCTTTAAGCAACTTAAGGGAGGGAAATCGTATAACCCACTTGTCAGTGAATCACGTAAACTTTGCTCTGTGTGTTATATTATTGTAACTGTTTGTGTTGAAACGTCCCCTTAGAAAAATTATACATGACTGTGCTTAAACTGACACACAATATTATTAGCGCAACGCAATCTGACTTTCTATAAACCCTACAAAACAATGGCCCTGACTAACATTAACCTATACCTTTCACAAATCACTTACCTCACAAAAATCTTCATTACTCGAACTACTGCAATACAGCGAGCGCCACTACTGCCAGCTAAATAAAAGATTCAAATTACGGAAGGCACTAACTACTGATAGGCATAGTTAGCAAATGAAAGATTTTAATAGAGAACAAACAATGTATTTACCTTAATAATCATAATGTATATAGCAGTTCATAACATCCATTCTCTACTCAAAAATCCGCCATCTCATTTCCCACATCCACCACTGCTGGCGGCTCATCTCCAACTGCGCAACGCTACGCGCTGTTCACGTCCAGCTGCCCAACACTACAATGGCAGACAACAATGCAAACTAGCCACAGACTGCACACAGCACAGCCAGTGATTTTCATACAGAGAGCGCTACGTGGCGGCGGCGTTACCAATATAAGAACCTAAACAGCCTACATATAAGAACCTAAACAGCCTGCTTACAGTGTACTCTATTTTCTCAAGTGTAGACTGGGGACCGGCCCATCAGTTGCCTAAGTGCTTTTGAAGAACTGCCTCAAACAACATTCAGCTGTCTGGTGCGTTGGACCAATGGTTGTCAATACGAGTATTAGTTCAAAGATCATTTGACGTTGCTTCTCTGCAGCGTAACTTCCACATATTGGCCTAATAAAAGGGCCGAAACCAGTCGTGTGAACGTAAGTTCTAAAAATCAATTGGAGCGGAGTTTCATTAATTGAACGACACTTGTGGTATCAAAAGCATCATCCGGACATGGAGAAACTACCAACAAAACTCAAGTCTGTCTCACCTCCCCGTCTCGCAACCTATCACGTTGCACGTTAAGCTGTGTGAAAAGGTCATACGGGCTCGTACAATATAGAGAGTTTAGCAATATGTGACACAAACAGCACTGATTTGATTGACAACTTCCAGTACAACAGAAACTGTGCAAAATGCAAACGGCAAGTAGTACTGAAGTTCCTCACAAGCGACTTCTAATCAAGTTGCGGGCCTATGGGGTATCGTCTCAGTTGTGCGACTGGATTCGTGATTTCCTGTCAGGAAGGTCGCAGTTCGTAACAATAGACGGCAAATCATCGAGAAAAACTGAAGTGATATCAGGTGTTCCCCAGGGAAGCGTCCTGGGACCTCTGCTGTTCCTGATCTATATAAATGACCTGGGTGACAATCTGAGCATTTCTCTTAGGTTGTTCGCAGACGATGCTGTAATTTACCGTCTACTAAGGTCATCTGGTTCGCCCCTCGTGGTCTCGCGGTAGCGATCTCGCTTCTCGAGCACGGGCTCCCGGGTTCGATTCCCGGCGGGGTCAGGAATTTTTCCTGTCTTGAGATGACTGGGTGTTGTTGTGTCGTCTTCATCATCATCATTCATTCCCCCGGTCGGAGGAAGGCAACGGCAAACCACCTCCATTAGGACCTTGCCTAGTAAGGCGGTGCGGGTCTCCCGCATCGTTCCCCTACGCTCTGTAAAGAAGCATGGGACTTCATTTCCCTGTTTTAAAGGTCATCCGAAGACCAGTATCAGTTGCAAAGCGATTTAGAAAAGATTGCTGTATGGTGTGGCAGGTGGCAGTTGACGCTAAAAAACGAAAAGTGTGATCCACATGAGTTCCAAAAGAGATCCGTTAGAATTCGATTACTCGATAAATAGTAAAATTCTCAAGGCTGTCATTTCAATTAAGTACCTGGGTGTTAAAATTACGAACAACTTCAGTTGGAAAGACCATGTAGATAATATTGTGGGGAAGGCGAGCCAAAGGTTGCGTTTCATTGGCAGGACACTTAGAAAATGCAACAAGTCCACTAAAGAGACAGCTTACACTACACTCGTTCGTCCTCTGTTAGAATATTGCTGCGCGGTGTGGGATCCATACCAGGTGGGATTGACGGAGGACATCGAAAGGGTGCGAGAAAGGGCAGCTCGTTTTGTATTATCACGTAATAGGGGAGAGAATGTGGCAGATATGATACGCGAATTGGGATGGAAGTCATTAAAGCAAAGACTTTTTCGTCGCGACGAGATCTATTTACGAAATTTCAGTCACCAACTTTCTCTTCCGATTGGTTGGTTGGTTGGTTTTGGGGAAGGAGACCAGACAGCGTGGTCATCGGTCTCATCAGATTAGGGAAGGATGGGGAAGGAAGTCGGCCGTGCCCTTTCAGATGAACCATCCCGGCATTTGCCTGGAGTGATTTAGGGAAATCACGGAAAACCTAAATCAGGATGGCCGAACGCGGGATTGAACCGTCGTCCTCCCGAATGCGAGTCCAGTGTCTAACCAATGCGCCACCTCGCTCGGTCGTTCTCTTCCGAATGCGAAAATATTTTGTTGAGCCCAACCTACATCGGTAGGAATGATCATCAAAATAAAATAAGAGAAATCAGAGCTCGAACAGAAAGGTTTAGGTGTTCGTTTTTCCCACGCGCTGTTCGGGAGTGGAATGGTAGAGAGATAGTATGATTGTGGTTCGATGAACCCTCTGCGAAGCACTTAAATGTCAATTGCAGAGTAATAATGTAGATGCAGATGTAGATGAAATTCGTGGGAGCATTGTTCACATAAGGAGCTTTTACTTTGACAATTCACAAGTACATGAGAAACAGGCTTTGAGGAAATTGGAAAACGAGAAACTGGAAGCTCTGAAATGTAGTGTTATTAGGTCAGAAATAGTCTGAAAAGCTTGTAAGTGCATTGCAGGATAGGTTGTGCTGAGAAATAATTGTTGAGAAAAGACTTCGATAGTTTGCGCCGTTACTAAGTTAATTAACACTGAAGTTAGCTCATCAGGTCGTTGTGCGCGCTAATTCACAGCCCCTCAGAGATGAAGGAACACCAGACGTGTTCCTTGTTTGGTTTACTAAAACCAAACGAGAGAGCGATACAAAAATTGGACTTATGACCGTAGTAAGAATCTAACCTGAGCGAAGCAAATGGTTCAAATGGTTCTGAGCAGTATGGGACTTAACTTCTGAGGCCATCAGTCCCCTAGAACTTAGAACTACTTAAACACAACTAACCTAAGGACATCACACACATCCATGCCCGAGGCAGGATTCGAACCTGCGACCGTAGCGGTCACGTGGTTCCAGACTGTAGTGCCTAGAACCGCTCGGCCACACGGGCCGGCCCTGAGCGAAGCAGTTTCGTGCGCTATTATATACGCTATGAGAGCAACTCACACTAAATGTATCCGTCGGACCGTTCGAATGTGACGTGCAAAAGCCTGAATTGCTCTTCAATGCTAATTACTCGGAAACGGCGCAACGAATCCCATTTTCTTCTTCACAATTATTTGCCAGAACAACCCTGCAACACCCGTATAGGCTTTAGACTGTTGCTGACTACCCTTTGTATAGTGTATAAGGCGAAGAGGTAGTGTATATAAGCCAGACATCTGTGGATTACCTCGAGATGACTGGGTGTTTGTGTTGTCCTCATCATTTCATCATCATCCAGGCAAGTGGCGCAATTGGACTGAGCAAAGATTGGGTAATTGTACGGGCGCTGATAACCACGCTGTTGAGCGCCCCACAAACCAAACATCATCATCATCATCATCATCTGTGGATTACCGGAAACAAAATGGTGTGGTTGGATATCTGCTGAGAGATCTAGAACTAGTTAATCTGTCACTAGTTAATGTGCCCCTAGATAACGCAGGATAGAGGGGGAAATGGTGAGAAGAAACAGCGTTTGAAGGTATGACTAAGGAGTCACGCAGTACACTGAGTGAGTTTGAATCGTACCCTTAGAAAAATTTATACATGACTGTCCTTAAACTGACACACAATATTTTTAGCGCAACGCAATCTGACTTTCAAAAATCCCTACAAAAGAATGGCCCTGACTAACATTAACCTATACCTTTCACAAATCACTTACCTCACCAAAAATCTTCGTTACTCGAACTACTGCAATACAGCGAGCGCCACTACTGCCAGCTAAATAAAAGATTCAAACTACTGAAGGCACTAACTACTGATAGGCATAGTTAGCAAATGAAAGATTTTAATAGAGAACAAACAATGTATTTACCTTAATAATCAATATATATATGCCATCCAGTCTTACAAATTTCAAAACTCCGCCATTTCTCTCCCCACATCCACCACTGCTGGCGGCTCACCTCCAACTGCGCAACGCTACGCGCTGTTCACATCCAGCTGCCGCTGCCCAACACTACAATGGCAGACAACAATGCAAACTAGCCACATACTGCACACAGCACAGCCAGTGATTTTCAAACAGAGCGCTACGTAACGTTGCCAATAAGAAAACATAAACAGCCTACTTACAAGTTAGGTATTAGGTTAGAAAGGTTAATTCGCCTATCTAATACCGGAACACTGTTCTTCCATTATGGATGTATGGAAAATGGTTCAAATGGCTCTGAGCACTATGGGACTTAACATCTTAGGTCATCAGTCCCCTAGAACTTAGAACTACTTAAACCTAAATAACCTAAGGACATCACACACATCCATGCCCGAGGCAGGATTCGAACCTGCGACCGTAGCAGTCCCGCGGTTCCGGACTGCAGCGCCTAGAACCGCACGGCCACCGCGGCCGGCCATGGATATATGGATGATATACCAACGGTCACTGTTCTTAACCAAAATTTGCGGCAATGGGTACAGTAATGGTAAATAAGGGAAGTTATAGCACTAATTCAACGCCCCAACAGTATGCGCAGGTAGGATTTTGCCGGCGTCTTTGCTCCCAGCGACTCTAGTCCAATTGGCCGTTTATGTTCGCCCGCCGCCAGCTCCACTAGGCTCTGGTTCATGAACGTGAACAGGCGGCAACAAGAGAACTTGAGTGCGGCGTCGATGTCTCCCTCCAGGATAAGCCAATTCGCCTGCCAGTCACCTGCTAGAATAGTACAGGACAGCCACCTTTACACAGGGAACTCGACGATCCATTGACATACGAGAACGTGTCGTCGCTTGTCACCTTGAAAGCTGTCTGTTAAAGAACAACTTTCTAGCTAATTATCGGCACGGGAGTTGCAAATATTTCTATGACACAAATATCATATAATCGATGTTTTTTGTCTGTTAGAGTAACTTCATTTTTGATTGAGTAACGTAAAGCAATGTATTTAGTCATTATTTTGAAAGTAGAGTCCAGTTGGCCAATCATATTGCGTGACGCTGTGAACACCGTTCTACCAGCTGTCGACTTGTAAAGTGTACACATTTGTCTTGTGGTTTTTAGACGGACTTTCTGAAGCTACGCCATTTAGTATTATTGGTGAGAATGTTGCTTGCTCGCGCTGAACTGGCGTGACTTTAGGTTGCATCATTTTTTAGCTTCATTTACGGGACGTACAGCGCAATAGCTTGTTCGCGTGAGCGATAACAGTTCTTTGTTGGATTCACATCTTTGTTATAATACCTGAGGATCGATTTCTATTTCATGTTCAGTCAACTGAGCACGTCGTTTGCTTTCCACATTACTTTCTCATTCTTTAAATAACAAAACAATGGTTCAAATGGCTCTGAGCATTATGGGACTTAACATCTATGGTCATCAGTCCCCTAGAACTTAGAACTACTTAAACCTAACTAACCTAAGGACAGCACACAACACCCAGCCATCATTTAAATAACACTTCAGGCTTATCGTGGATATGTGATTATTTTTCTGTCTTTTCGGTACAGCGACGTGATCCATAAGTTGACGCTTGTGTTAACAATGGATTTTTGAGTCTGCTCTCTGAATAATAATTGAGTTTAACTGCAATCTCTCGTCAAATGTTTCCACGCGAAATTATTTTTCAGTCCTTCAAGCGCTATAGATTATTTGCACATGTGCTCATTTTAGCTTTCTTCATGAAGGAAAGATGTTTACGTACAATATACTTGCAACGAATTTCACCTGAGGTTCGTCCAGCAGACAAAACAGTTCTAGAAATGACATTTTATTTTCTTGATTTATATATTATTTTCAGCTAAGGTAAGTGCAGTATGCAGTGGTCCTCGAGAGAGGTGCTGCAACGGAGAACTCTTCAAGGCTTTGCTTTCCAGTTGAAATGGTTCAAATGGCTTTGAGCTCTATGGGACTTATCATTTGACGTCATCAGTCCCCTAGAACTACTTAAACCTAACTATCCTAAGAACATCACACACATCCATGCCCGAGGCTGGATTCGAACCTGCGACCGTAGCAGCAGCGCGGTTCCAGACTCAAGCGCCTAGAAACGCTCGGCCACAGTGACCGGTTTGCTTTCGGGTAGCTTATTTTGCAGTCTCAATGCATTACAATGTACCGTGTGGAGTTAACTTCTGCATTGCACTTATTCCTTCATATTAACAGAATCTTCCGTCGGTTCTTGGTAGAACAACATTATAATAATAAATAAATAAATAATAAATAAATAAATAAAACAAAAGCAAACTGGCATTTATTTCTGTTATAAAAGAGTTTACACTTACACTGACAGAGCCAATTATAACAGAAGATCTTGCTTGCAGTTTGTATTGGTTTGATTTATATCAAAGGCGCCTTTATTGCTTCGTTGCGGTATAAAAGTTGGTTCAGTTCCTCAAACTTTGCTAAAAGTAGTCGGATTGCGCTGTTATTCACGTGTCGACTTTCTTACAAAAGGGAATATTTTGAGGTCATTAACGTTTGAGTCATAACTTACTATACACTCAAAGGTTATAAGTTAAAAAATAGTGGCAGGTTTCATCCTGATGACCAAAATAGTACGTTATACAGGACGAACACTAATAAAACCGACAAACTGCAGGGATGGACTCCTGACTGTAAACGAAGGAAAAATGGCCATACGAACATGCGTCCGGAAATGGACGGTGCGCATGGAACGACAACAAATCGGTCCGGAACACAGTACAGAGCTAGAGCGCACGCACATCACATGTTCATAGTGATCTCAATAACATGTAATGCAGGTTTTCACATCTCGCATCAAGGATTGTCACACTCTTTCGCACGTTCCGGTCTTCCTCCGAATAGCGTCACAGGCGTCGTGAACACGGTGTTCAAGAGTCTGCACACCGAGAACTGGTTCAGCATACGCAGCGCTTTTCAGGTGCCCGCAGTGATAAACATCCAGAGGCTTTTAAGTCCGGTGACCTTGCAGCCCGTGCTACAGGGCCTGTGCTTCCTGTCCAACGTCCGGGGAAGATGTTGTTGAGATGTCGGCGAACTGTAATGCGGAAGTGGGGGTGATGCTCCCTCATGCAGGAACCATGTAACTGTCGTGTTGGCGAAACCACTTTCTCAAGCAGAGTATTCCGCAGGAAGTCCAGGTACGTCTCTACGTCGAGGTGTCGTGGAACAATAACCGGTCCTACGACATGGTCGCCAAGATGCTCAGCCGATGCCAATGACAAGCCTCAACCCATTCCCCGAGGGTTGTCTGTACTCCGTAGACGATTATTATGCAGATTGGTTCGGCTGGCTCTGAGCACTATGGGACTCAACATCTGAGGTCATAAGTCCCCTAGAACTTAGAACTACTTAAACCTAACTAACCTATGGACATCACACACACCCATGCCCGAGGCAGGATTCGAACCTGCGACCGTAGCAGTCCCGCGGTTCCGGACTGCAGCGCCAGAACCGCTAGACCACCGCGGCCGGCTTATGCTGATTGATGATGCCAGTTCTAGTAAAGGTTGCTCCGTCGGTGAAGAGAGCTGATGACAGAAATCCCGCACTTGTGATGTTCTGGTGCAAAAACCATCGACGGAATCCTTCGCGTAGAGGAAAATCGACTCTTGATAATCCTTGTTCTCGTTTCGTGTGATAGTGACAGTAGCGGTTGTCACGTAGGATACACATAATCGTGGTTTGGCTTGCTCCATGTTGGTGGGCCACTTGCCTGGAGCTTGTACTAAGGTTCGTCTCAATATCCTGTAGAACTCGGTCCTGCAAATCTGGTGTACGCACAGTCCGCCGCTTTCCTGCACGTTTGTCTGTAAGAAAGTACCCCTGCTCACTCCCAAAAACGACTTGTAATGTTGTGTGATGTGGTCGGTGTCTGTCAGTGTACTTGTTTTGGTGTGGCTGTGTTACCTCTCACCAGTTTCCATCTGCTTGGCCGTACACAAACACCATATCTGCATGATCTCGACATGAATATCGGACCATTCTGTAGCTTAAAGTACGCTGCGTCAACCACACGGCCTGAAACACGCAAGGTTGGTTGGTTGGTTGATTTGGGGAAGGAGACCAGACAGCGTTGTCATCGGTCTCATCGGATTAGGGAAGGAAGTCGGGCGTGCCCTTTCAGAGGAACCATCCCGGCATTTGCCTGGAGTGATTTAGGGAAATCACGGAAAACCTAAATCAGGATGGCCGGACGCGGGATTGAACCGTCGTCCTTCCGAATGCGAGTCCAGTGTCTAACCACTGCGCCACCTCGCTCGGTAACACGCAAGGAGCACACGGCAAGTGGTCGAGGAAGTTTCATTCGTCAGCGCCATCGACTGTGGCAACGTTGGATTTCCGGACGCATCTTCATAGGATCTTTTTTCCTCCATTTCATCGAGTTCCTCCAGTCAGGAATCCTTCCCCGCCGTTTGTCAGTTTTATTAATGTTCAATCTGTATATGGGGAAGACCATCCCCAGAACCCAGCAGGCTCGGATTCGGGAGGACGACGGTTCAAACCCACGTCCGGCCATCAACATTTTCCATGATTTCCCCAGATCGCTTCAGGCAAATGCCGGGATGGTTCCTTTCCAAGGATACTCCCGACATATATATATATATATATATATATATATATATATATATATATATATATATATATATATGTTCTTTTTCATATGCCCTCGTTATCCTCCGCAGCAAATCTCTGCATGCAAGGTGATCCTCTGAAATGCCCTAAAAAGCCAAACTGAAATTATAAATTCTTTTCTAGAACTGAATAAACGGCTACGAGCTATAGTAGATGTGTCCACAGATATTTCTCAGCCGTTCATCTGAATAGTCACGAAACATGCAAAGCTTAGTGATTGACATGTTGAGCGACAGCTCGCTGGCCATGGCAATGTACTGTTGTAGAATCGGTTCGGCTGTGTCAACGGCTGCACGCATCTGAGGTCTATAGCTCCAGAAAGCTGGACTGGAAAACTTGAATGAGTTCTTTGCTGTGCCACGTCGCCAGATAGGGCCGTTGCTGTTCTTCTTATCCATTTATGATATACCGAATGAATACAGATGTTCTTACATACTTTTTCATGTTTTCGTGTTCCCTAATCCGAGCTTTTGCTCCGTCTCTAATGACCTCGTTGTCGATGGGACGTTCAACACTAATCTTCTCCTTGTCTTCCTCCTCTAGAACCCAGCAGTTTAGTAGCACTGAAGAGGACGGCTACAACGATGTTCGGAACACCATCTGTATAGTTATTTTAGTGCTTCATAATGAGGCAGCCAAGCACCCCCCCCCCCTCCCCCTCTTCTCAGCGTCACTCCCGACAAAGGACTATGCTCCTGTTGTAGGGCTGTTGTTGACTGCAGGGCTATTAATTTCTTGTCTACTGTAGGAGGACATAGCGGACAGGACAATAAGTGTGAAAGACAAATGAGACTGAAATGTCGATCGAAGGAATTGGGCGCCGCCCAGATAACGCCGCGCTGCCGGCCAGGTGTCGTAACGAGCTAATGGTGGTGGTGTCCGCAGGCGGCCGGGCGAAGGCCGGGGGGGGGGGGCCTTTCACCGGTGCCAGCGGCGGGCCGACACCACCCGCGTGCTCACCGCCGGCGACAGCGTGAACCGCCGCCTGCCCCGGCACTTACGCCGGCTGCCTCGTAATTACGGCTTATCTGTCTTGTCTCCTTGTCATTCTCCGTAACCGGCTCTTGCGCTTCCGCCGTTTTTAGCTTTCTGTCAGCGTTTATTTACTACTCCACGGTTCGCCTTTGCAGAAGAAGGGAATGGCACACATCTAAGCACGGGGTAGAGAGTGCAGCGACGATTGTCTTACACACGGAAAAGTCACAGTCTTTACGAGGAACGTTTCGCTACGACTTACAGGGTGTTTCAAAAATGACCGGTATATTTGAAACGGCAATAAAAACTAAACGAGCAGCGATAGAAATACACCGTTTGTTGCAATATGCTTGGGACAACAGTACATTTTCAGGCAGACAAACTTTCGAAATTACAGTAGTTACAATTGTCAACAACAGATGGCGCCGCGGTCTGGGAAACTCTATAGTACGATATTTTCCACATATCCACCATGCGTAGCAATAATATGGCGTAGTCTCTGAATGAAATTACCCGAAACCTTTGACAACGTGTCTGACGGAATGGCTTCACATGCAGATGAGATGTACTGCTTCAGCTGTTCAATTGTTTCTGGATTCTGGCGGTACACCTGGTCTTTCAAGTGTCCCCACAGAAAGAAATCACAGGGTTCATGTCTGGCGAATAGGGAGGCCAATCCACGCCGCCTCCTGTATGTTTCGGATAGCCCAAAGCAGTCACACGATCATCGAAATATTCATTCAGGAAATTAAAGACGTCGGCCATGCGATGTGGCCGGGCACCATCTTGCATAAACCACGATCTGTTCGCAGTGTCGCCTAAGGCAGTTTGTACCGCCACAAATTCACGAAGAATGTCCAGATAGCGTGATGCAGTAATCGTTTCGGATCTGAAAAATGGGCCAATGATTCCTTTGGAAGAAATGGCGGCCCAGACCAGTACTTTTTGAGGATGCAGGGACGATGGGACTGCAACATGGGGCTTTTCGGTTCCCCATATGCGCCAGTTCTGTTTACTGACGAAGCCGTCCAGGTAAAAATAAGCTTCGTCAGTAAACCAAATGCTGCCCACATGCATATCGCCGTCATCAATCCTGTGCACTATATCGTTAGCGAATGTCTCTCGTGCAGCAATGGTAGCGGCGCTGAGGGGTTGCCGCGTTTGAATTTTGTATGGATAGAGGTGTAAACTTTGGCGCATGAGACGATACGTGGACGTTGGCGTCATTTGGACCACAGCTGCAACAAGGCGAACGGAAACCCGAGGCCGCTGTTGGATCAGCTGCTGCACTAGCTGCGCGTTGCCCTCTGTGGTTGCCGTACGCGGTCGCCCTACCTTTCCGGCACGTTCATGCGTCACGTTCCCAGTCCGTTGAAATTTTTCAAACAGATCCTTTATTGTATCGCTTTTCGGTCCTTTGGTTACATTAAACCTCCGTTGCAAACTTCGTCTTGTTGCAACAACACTGTGTTCTAGGCGGTGGAATTCCAACACCAGAAAAATCCTCTGTTCTAAGGAATAAACCATGTTGTCCACAGCACACTTGCACGTTGTGAACAGCACACGCTTACAGCAGAAAGACGACGTACAGAATGGCGCACCCACAGACTGCGTTGTCTTCTATATCTTTCACATCACTTGCAGCGCCATCTGTTGTTGAAAATTGTAACTACTGTAATTTCGAAAGTTTGTCCGCCTGAAAATGTACTGTTGTCCCAAGCATATTGCAACAAACGGTGTATTTCTATCGCTGCTCGTTTAGTTTTTATTGCCGTTTCAAATAAGCCGGTCATTTTTGAAACACCCTGTACCAAGAACAGATGTCTACACCAGCGACCCCCGTGAACGACGTCCGCCTGCTAGAACAGGAAGTCGTCGTTACAGCAGAATGGACTGCTTTTCGTGCTGCGCCTGTGCAGAGCCGCCCACAACTCACCACACCAGCAGAGATCCGTAAAATTACCCGGAAGACTCGGAATAACGCGCCGGACAACGACTCCAAAAGCTACACCGATTTGAAACAGTTGCCCAGGAAGCCAACTGTGCTCCTTACCCAAATTCTCAACAGCTGCCTTCTGAAGGGATATTTTTGTTGTGTCTAGACAAGACAGCCTAGACACAATGAGGTGGAAGCCGAAAGACACGCGCTTAAACTCACGCAGGCTGGCGTGAGGTCTGAAACAGGATACGTAATGAATGCTATAAAGAAAAGTACGTAGCTTCTGGAATACTTAACTTTAATCCACATTTGTAGAACATCGCTCTTGATGATACATTAATAGAATCTCAATATATATACCGGTAATGGCGCCTTGCTAGGTCGTAGCAAATGTAGCTGAAGGCTATGCTAACTATCGTCTCGGCAAATGAGAGCGTAATTCTCAGTGAACCATGGCTAGCAACGTCGGCTGTACAACTGGGGCGACTGCTAGTACGTCTCTCTAGACCTGCCGTGTGGTGGCGCTCGGTCTGCAATTACTGACAGCGGCGACACGCGGGTCCGTCGTATACTAGCGGACCGCGGCCGATTTAAAAGCTACCACCTAGCAAGTGTGGTGTCTGGCGGTGACACCACAATTTTCCTACGGCATGGAAGACGGCTCGAGTAGTTCCAATACCCAAGCCGGGTAAAGACCTAGCAGAACCCAACAGTTACCGGCCAATTAGTCTCTTGCCGACCCTTGCCAAGGTGCTCGAGAGAGTGCTGTTGAAGAGGCTCCATGACACGCTTACAGCGCATGATGTTATACGACCCGAACAATTCGGTTTGAAGGACAAGTTATCTGCCGAACTTCAACTTCTACGGATCACCGAACGGATACAAGAAGGATCAGCAAGCAGCACTTCACGATTGGTGTCTTCCTTAACATCGAAAAAGCTTACGATAAGGTGCGGCGGCTCAACCTTATGGTCAAACTGCATCGCACTACCCCTATTGCGGATTGTTACATTGGACTCATAGATAGCCTTCTGCAGGACAGGAAACTGTATGTCCGAGTCGACGATAAAAACTCCGAAATGAAACTGATCTCCGCAGGAATTCCGCAGGGCTCTGTCATTTCGCCTCTGCTTTTCAACTTATATATAAATGACATCCCAACAGTCCCCCTTGATACGGCGAGTTTTTATGCGGACGATACGGCCTTTCAGACAACTGGTCGACACTTGGACCAGCTAATCGCTAGGATGCAACGGCAACTTTCTGTAATGGAACGCTGGGCGCTGCAAAATAAGATAACGATCAATCCGACGAAGACGGCAGCCGTTCTGTTCACACGGAGGAAACCAGTTCTGAACGACAGACTCCAAATAGCTGATCAGTTTATCCCATGGTCGCCGGGAGTGAAGTACCTCGGTGTCTACCTTGACAAAAAATTACTCTTTACGCAGCATACTAACGACAAGAAGACGGCAGCCCAGAAGATGGCCAGGTCATTGATTCCGTTTCTGAGGACTAAGGATCTCAATCCTAAGACTGAACTCCAATTGTATAAGGCAACGGTGGAACCCACAATGTTGTATGGCTCCACCTCGTGGGGAACTACGTGCGTCTCCAACTACAACAAACTCCAAGCGCTGCAAAACATTTGCTATCGATGGATCACAGGAGCTCCATGGTGGACAAGAAACGTCGATATCCGCACCGCACTCCACGAGACCACTATACAAGAGAAGGTCCATGACAAGGCTCTACTAGTTTTTGACAAAATCGATGCCCTTAGGGACGAAGTTCGACAATTAGAATCGGTAGGATGGCACAAGTATCGAGTACCGAAGTCAATAACGTTTCACCCCCCATAGGCAATCTGTCATAACACGACGAAGCAGTTACACATAACAGCCTCGACACATTTCACCCTCCACAGGAGATAGACAACAGCAAAGACAGCAGGCCAAAGGACCCATTGCTTGCCAAAGCCTAACTGAATGTGTAATAAATAAAGTGTTTTCCTTTTATCCTTGCATCCCATCCTAGAAGAATAAGTCATCAAGGATGATCTCTTCAGTCCACACTACACACACACACTAAAAAAAAAAAAAAAAAAAAAAAAAAAAAAAAAAAAAAAAAAAAAAAAAAAAAGAGGACCGTTTGAAAAGTTCGTGCGAAGTCCGAGAGTTGTCACCACCGGCTCGTATCGAGGTCATGTTTAATTAGTAGCATCTTTGGAAATAACGCACGCCAAGATTCAGCCATATTGGTCTAGAGTTTGGCATTCGTGTGAATCAAGAAAGTCGAGTGGTTGTCAAAAAATGGACGAAAAAGAATTTCGTGTGGTGATTAAACATTACTTTATGAAAGACAAAACACCTCAGGAGACTAAAGAGAAGCTTGATAAACATTACGGTGCACCTTCGATTAGAACAGTTTATAAGTGGTTTAAAAATTTTCGGAGTGGCCATTTGAACACAAGTGATGCTGAACGTTCTGACGCCATGTGGAGGTTACGACTCCAGAAATCATTTATAAATCCATGATATGGTGATGGATGACAGAAACGTTAAGGTGCGTGAGATTGCTAGTACTGTGGGCATCACGAATGAACGGGTACGTAATATTTTGCATAAACATTTGGACATGAGAAAGCTACCCGCAAGATGGGTTCCGCGATTTCTCACGATTGACCAAAAACGGAATCGTGTGAAGTGTTGCAAGGATGGTTTGCAGCTGTTCAGGAAGAATTCGCAGTACTTTAAGCGTCGTTGCGTCACTGTGGATAATACACGGATACATTACTATATAGCGCCGGCCGGTGTGGCCGTGCGGTTCTAGGCGCTTCAGTCTGGAACCGCGTGACCGCTGCGGTCGCAGGATCGAATCCTGCCTCGGGCATGGATGTGTGTGATGTCCTTAGGTTAGTTAGGTTTAAGTAGTTCTAAGTTCTAGGGGACTGATGACCACAGATGTTAAGTCCCATAGTGCTCAGAGCCATTACTATACTCCTGAGACCAAACAACAATCTAAACAATGGGTTACCAAGGGAGAATCTACACCAAAAAAGGCGAAGACCATTCCTTCGGCCGGAAAGGAGATTCCAGCAACTAATAGCTATTTTACAGAATTGGACAATTCCTATTACTCGGAAGGGCTCAACAAATTAGAACAGCGTTGGAGGAAGTGTATAAGTCTAACAGGAGACTATATCGAAAAATAAAAACGTTTTACTCCAAACACGTAAATAGTTTTTATTTTTGCACGGACTTCTCAAACGCCCCTCGTATTATACGCTGCTACGTTCGAGACGGTGGAGCAATCTGCCCATACCTAAAACCGTGATACACTTACATCTGTGCCATTTCCTGCAAAATCTCTTCGAAGTATAGTAAAACGTCCAAAACACGAAGACGAAATGTGACAAATAAACGTTAGTGTAGTTTCATGACAGTTTTCTGTACAGGAATAATATGTAGCGACTAACGAATATTCGCTCCTCTAAAATATGTACTTGGAATTTTCTGAGACGCGTTCGTTCTAGCTTCTCCCAGTTATGATTTTACAGTTTTTATGTTGCAGTCCAGTATGAGTCAAATCAGTTTGTAACCATTCGTGCCACCCTTCTCTTTATCTGCTTTTCTCTCCTATTAGTCAGTCCTCATACTGATCCCTCGCATTTGACTAACATTCCGGTAGAGTGTAGCGTGAGTCAAATAAGTCTGTAAACATTCGTGCCACCCTTACTTTTATCTGCTATTCTCTCCTATTAGTCCGTCCTGATCCCTCGCATTTGACTAGCATTCCAGTAGAGTCTGTATAGTTTTTAACCTACAGGTACTCACTATGTCCTTATTTGCCTTATTCATAGCTGCTCAACTTCTTATTTACCTCATGCATTCCTACGATGCAGCTGAGCCCAGACATTAATCGTGTACTCAATTGCCGATTTGTTTTGCACCAAATACAAACCTTTATATATTTTTTACAGTTTGTTCCCATTCGTTGCACAAGGACGATATTATATCAAGAAGTAAACGTCCAGCTCCCCTTCGTAGCTTAAACACGGAAAGTATGTAATAGCATCTACGATCATTCGGTATATCATAAATGGATAAGAAGAACAGCAATGGACCTATCTGGCGACGTGGCACGGCAAAGAACTCATTCAAGTTTTCCAGTCCAGCTTTCTGGAGCTATAGACCTCAGATGCGTGCAGCCGTTGACACAGCCGAACCGATTCTAAAACAGTATATTGCCATGTGCAGCGAGCTGTCGCTCAACATGTAAATCACTAAGCTTAGCAGGTCAGCAACTGGAAGCAGTTAATACCATAAATTATCTGGGAGTACGCATTAGGAGTGATTTAAAATGGAATGATCATATAATGTTGATCGTCGGTAAAGCAGACGCCAGACTGAGATTCATTGGAAGAATCCTAAGGAAATGCAATCCGGAAACAAAGGAAGTAGGTTACAGTACGTTTGTTCGCCCACTGCTTGAATACTGCTCAGCAGTGTGGGATCCGTACCAGATAGGGTTGATAGAAGAGATAGAGAAGATCCAACGGAGAGCAGCGCGCTTCGTTAGAGGATCATTTAGTAATCGCGAAAGCGTTACGGAGATGATAGATAAACTCCAGTGGAAGACTCTGCAGGAGAGACGCTCAGTAGCTCGGTACGGGCTTTTATTGAAGTTTCGAGAACATACCTTCACCGAAGAGTCAAGCAGTATATTGCTCCCTCCTACGTATATCTCGCGAAGAGACCATGAGGATAAAATCAGAGAGATTAGAGCCCACACAGAGGCATGCCGACAATCCTTCTTTCCACGAACAATACGAGACTGGAATAGAAGGGAGAACCGATAGAGGTACTGAAGGTACCCTCCGCCACACACCGTCAGGTGGCTTGCGGAGTATGGATGTAGATGTAGATGTTTCGTGACTATTCAGATGAACGGCTGAGAAATATCTGTGGACACATCTACTACAGCTTGTAGCCGTTTATTCAGTTCTAGAAAAGAATTTATAATTTCAGTTTGGCTTTGTAGGGCGTTTCAGACAATCACCTTGCATGCAGAAATTTGCTGTGGAGGATAACGAAAAAAAAAAAAATTAAATGTACGTGAAATCTTATGGGACTTAAGGTCGTCAGTACCTAAGCTTACACACTACTTGAATTATCCTAAGGACAAAAACACACACCCTTGCCCGAAGGAGGACTCGAACCTTCGACGGAGGGAGCCGCACGCACCGTGACAAGACGCCTGAGACTGCGCGGCTACCCCGCGCGGCAAGCGTAATTGATCTGATGCGCCTGCAACCTGGCCGTGTATTCATTGCATCACGTTTTAATCCTCAGTTCCTGTGAAGAATAAGGTACTTACAATATTTGTGAATAGTACACCGTGCACAGGCGCTGTTGACAAATCACGTGAAAATTCAGCTACTTTCTTTGGTGATTCAAAACCCAAAAGCGGCAGTTTTACCGAATTACGCATTCAGCGATGTGAAAAAAGTTTGTCACCTATGAAAATCATACGTATCACGAAGACTTCGTCGCCATACTTCTTCCATACCTTATATTTCGTTTGGGACGATCGCGTTCTCTTATATCGTGACGTACTAGAATGTTTGCGTATAATCCCAACATCTCTCTTGCAACATTTTCGGCAGTTCATTTCCTAATGCCAGGCTAAAAACTATAGCATTTGACAGATGTATTTTAGTCTCGAATGCAAACTGCCGAATACACTCATTATCTGATTTGGTACGTGTTGTACCGACCGATTTACTCTTCGAGCTTATATAGAGTCCACTAAATTTTCGAAATTGTGTGTTTTCCAAAATGTTCATTGGTCTTGCTTTATCAAATACCTCTCTAATTATGCACGAAAGTGAATATTCAGCTGATATTTCACAAATCGTATGACAGACTGCGTATTTCCTTGCACAAATATCCCGCTGATTTCCCACTGGCCGATTTCCAATCACAATTCTGCATGGGTAACCAACCAGCACAGCAAATTTAACTTTCATAGTGTACGTAAACAGTGAAAAGATATTCAGACTCCTGAGTCGATTGATTAAAATGTTATTAGGACACAAAGTGCCAAGCCTTAGTCGGGAAACCTGTATTAGAGCAAAGTTGTCGAGCTTCTAGGTTTCGCAGGAACATAATCTTTCTTTTCCGCACTACATTAAGATAGTTGTTCCCAGTGGGTTTACAATGTGGGCAAGTTTGGTAGCGTTACAGCGTAACTGTGGGAGCGTATAATCACCGAGAAGAAACGCAGCACGAGTGGTTAACGTCCGTCAATGGCGGATTAGCAGCGACTCCGGTGTTTCTGCGCTGTGCCCGGCGTCACGCCGAGAGCGAATACTGTTTTACGCTGACCTTGGACGACGTGTCCGAGATCCAGTTGCCGATACGTGCACAAAGTGACTTGCTGCTAAACTACAAAGGCAATGTTGTTCGTGCTTTGAGTCGAGGTACTGTGTTCCGATTTAATGTCATGATACGACAGTCCTTGCAGCAGCCAATTAACCCAACTATAGAAGGATAATAGCAGACAAGTCGTGATGCTTAAGCTTACAGCCGCCATAATTGTCGCTCATGAAGAATGCCGAAGCCCTGTACGGGAAGCTGTTCTAAGCCATCGCAAGAAGACATTCGTGTAGATGAAAGCGGTTTCATTTTTGACGATACTGGACGAATACTTGCTTGCAATTAAACTCTGCCAACATAGACCGCCTTGGAAATGCCTATCTTTCATAAAAAAACAGCATATAATTCCAGATTCAATCGACGTAATACCACAACATAGCCGGTTCTAGGCGCTTCAGTTCGGAATCGCGCTGCTGCTACGGTCGCAGGTTCGTATGCTGACTCGGGCATGGATGTGTGTGATGTCCTTAGGTTAATTAGGTTTAAGTAGTTGTACGTCTAGGGGACTGATGACCTCAGATGTTAAGTCCCATTGTGCTTAGAGCCATTTCTGAACCACTACATAAATTTACATAAAATTCAACTGGAACTAAAAACACTGGGAATCTTGCTTACTCGGTAGATAGCAAAGTCCTGAGTGTGCGACCGTAAACGAGTAAGGAACGAAAATGAAGACTAGGGTTCAACGTTCCATCGACAACAAGGTCATAACAGACGAAACGCTAGGTGAGATTAGACAAGGAAGGGACAAGAAATTTGCTATGGCGTTTTGTAAAATGGTGATAATATTTCGTATTGCCGACAATATAACGCGACAATGCTGTCCGGCAACACTGCAGCCACACGAATTTCAGCCACTACACCACAACATTAATGGGCGCTACTACTCGCCAGTGTTTGGCCCTAAGCACTATGGGACTTAACATCTGAGGTCATCAGTCCCCTAGACTTAGAACTACTTAAACCTAACTAACCTAAGGACATCACACACATCCATGCCCGAGGCAGGATTCGAACCTGCGACCGTGGCAGCAGCGCGGTTCCAGACTGCAGCGCCTAGAACCGCTCGACCACACGGCCGGCAGCCAGTGTTTACAGCAATATATTTCCGGGCTAGAAGTCATTACTAGGAGCCACGCTATTGCCACAAAATGGACGAATATCAGCAAGTGTGGAGTGCGGCGCTACTGTTTTCACGCCACACAAGGAATCAACCTCTTGGTTCCAGAAGTACGCAATGTTTTGAGAGAAGGATCAAAGTATTTCATTAAGTTTGAAATAAGAATACAATTTTTATTTACACTCTCTTTTTGTTCACCAGCACACGGAAACAAAAGTGATAAAGCTGACAACAAAATTACGCACGCTTCAGACCCCTTCGCCAATAGCTCTCCAAATATTCTTTGTCAAATTGCGATATTAGTATTCATTACTTTCGACGTCTCGTAACTATGGTCATATATATGAACTTGCAAGTCGCCGCTTGCTTTAATCGTAAATATATGTCTGAGTTATGCTAAATGTTATCATCCTTACATAAAGAAAAGTATTTTCTTCTCAATAACGTTCAAGTCGTGAGCTACACCGTTAATTTTTATATATAAAATTAAAGAATTAACCCGTGAAACCTTTGTTGCCTTTGCCTGCGGTCACATCCAGAAGTAAAATTAATAATCAAATTAATTAATTTAATAAGATTGAACCTTAAATTGCTGGTCTACCCATTTACCACGGAATAAAATAAAAACAGTCAGTAGTTGAGGGAATGTGAATGAAAAAAATGCCGTATTTAAGTTTAAAAAATAATGCAAGTTTTATAGATTCATTTTTAACTACAATGGGCTGATAAATCTTACGCAAAAAATATCAAACAAAAGTAAGAGAAGGGATGGTGTTTGATTCGCAAAGCATACATTGGAGTAGAAGCTATACAAATTCTCGCATGAAGTTATCCCTTTT
Organism: Schistocerca cancellata; assembly: GCF_023864275.1. Taxonomy (NCBI): domain Eukaryota; kingdom Metazoa; phylum Arthropoda; class Insecta; order Orthoptera; family Acrididae; genus Schistocerca; species Schistocerca cancellata. The sequence continues at coordinate 1,112,276,903 of NC_064627.1, forward strand.
ACAACGCAATCTGACTTTGTTTACAGGAATCCACTGTGAGACCCAACTTTATTCAAATGGAATCAACTACGACCAAGTATACCACAAACTATGGTTCACCTGTGAACAGGCAGCTGTGAATATCATTTAACAACCCTACGCCAGTGCAGCAGTATTTTACGCTTTTACCTTGATTGAGGCGGCAGCAGAAAACGGCGAGCTGTGGGCGAGTAGCGGCGCCTGCAGCAGCTGTTGATGTTCTGACACGTCCACGAAAATTTGCAAACTACGCGGTCTAGCATTCTGGTTATCAGAACGTGGGAAACTTCCCTACCGGAGCCCTAAAATACCGGCAGGTTTTAGTGTGAGGTGCACCTGCTCGCTGGTCTGGCCAAATCAATTTGACTCACAGTCATGACAGTGCGTGCTTGAACTGTCAAACGGCAATCAGCTGACTCAAGACGAATAAGTTCACCTTCGTGACACACAATATGCTCGAAATAATACGAGGGTTGGAACATTAATTGTGGCAACTATTTATTTACAACTCGTACAAAATAGATAGGTGTTTCAAAGTTTTACTGACCTTCGAAGTAGTCACCAGCATTGCGTATAACCCGTTGCCAGTGATGTGGAAGTCGTAGGATACACTTAGCTGTGCCAGTTGTGTTTACAGTTCGAGCGGCGCCGTCTATTGCCCGACGAATTTTTAGCAGTTCTGAAGCGAATGCCGTGAAGTGTTTCCTTGAGTTTAGAAATCGAGTTGAACTCTCGTGGGCTTAAGTCAGGAGAATGTAGTACGTGGTATAGCACTTAGAAGCCCCATCAGTCAAACAAGTCAGTAACACTGTACGTGCTTGAGTGTTGTCCTGCAAAATGATGGTCAGGTCCTGAAGAAAGTGTCATCACGTCTGTCTCTATGCTGTTCATTTTTGGAAAACAACCTACGTGCTGTCATTCCATATCTTCATGCTGAGGCACGCCCCTGGTAGCTGAGTGGTCAGCGGAACGGAATGTCATACCCAGCGGCCCGGGTTCGATCATCATTTCATCCCCATCGACACGCAAGTCGCCGAAGTGGCGTTAGCTCTAAAGACTCGCACCAGGCTAACGGTCTACCCGACGGGAGGCCCTAGCCACACGGCATTTCCATTTCATGCTGAGGGATTATGCCTGATTTGCGAATGTCAACCGATGGTCTTGTTCACTGAATAGATCAGGCGATTCAAAAATGGTTCAAATGGCTCTGAGCACTATGGGACTTAACTCCTGAGGTCATCAGTCCCCTAGAACTTAGAACTACTAAAACCCAACCAACCTAAGGACATCACACACATCTATGCCCGAGGCAGGATTCGAACCTGTGACCGTAGCGGTCGCGCGGCTCCAGACTGTAGCGCCTAGAACCGCTCGGCCACTCCGGCCGGCTCAGGCGATTCGAGAAAACCGTCTATGAAGGGAAATTCATAATAAGCGAACAGGTATCTTGTCATCAGATATTGTTCGTCTTCACGACAATGTTCGGATGCAGACTGCATTTTCAACAAAGACGCTCCTGCAGCGTTGTGGGCGGAAAGTGTTCGATCGTCCAGTATACAGCTCGGACTTGGCTCCCTCAGGCGAACCGCTTTATGAGGAAAGCATTATGGCACAGAGAACGAACTGCACACCAGCGCAGAGAACTGGTGAAAAGCACAGCTGCCTTCTGTGACGAGGGTATTTGAAAGTTGGTACCAGGCTACGATAAATGTCTAAGTCGGAGGGGCGAGAAGTAGCTGGAAGGTGTAGTTACATGTCGTAATTTAAACGTTTTAGATTTTCGCTATGGTTCTCATTTTACAACCTCACATTTACTAAAATTAAAGTCCAAATGTTGTATGTGCTTTATTTGTGCGGTGTCGGATTGCAGGTTTGTTGCTTCACTCAAGAGGTAATGCACAGCGAATGGAACAGTTCATGGCAACGTTTTGGAAAAATGATCGCTGTGGATTCTTGTACTAGTAACACCGTAAATGATGTAGCACATCCACGGGTTGCCCCTGTCAACCGTGCACGTAGTTGCATTCCACAATGTTTTAATTACTTCATCCACACTCGTCATTGGCACTTCGGTAACAAGTAACGTCATGGACTGTGCGGCTGATCCCGGCGGAGGTTCGAGTCCTGCCTCGGGCGTGGGTGTGTGTGTTTGCACTTAGGATAATTTAGGTTAAGTAGTATGTAAGCTTAGGGACTGATGACCTTAGGAGTTACGTCACATAAGGGGAAAAAAACGAAAAACAAGTAACGGAAGAAGTTACTACAGTATAGGACCATCTTTTTTGGGAAATACGAATTTAAGTACTCCATGTGTTAATACACTGAAGAGCCAAAGAATCTGGTGCACCTGCCTAATATCGTGTACGGCCACCGCGAGCACGCAGATGTTCCGCAACACGACGTCGAATGGACTCCACTAATGTCTGAAATACTGATGGATGGAACTGACGCCATGAATCCTGCAGGCCTGTCCATAAAACCGTAAGAGTACGAGGGGCTGGAGATCTCTTCTGAACAACACGTTGCAAGGCATCCCAGATATGCTCAACAATGTTAATGTCTGCGGAATTTGATGGCCAGTAGAAAACTCTGAAGAGTGTTCCTGGAGCCACTCTATAGCAATTCTGGACGTGTGGGGTGTCCCATTGTCCTGCTGGAATTAACCACGTCCGTCGGAATGCATAAACGACATGATGCACGTTATAGACTGGATGCTTACGTACGTGTCACCTTTCAGAGTCGTATCTAGACGTATCAGGGATCCCATATCACACCAACTGCACACTCCCCACACCATTACAGAGCCTCCACCACCTTGAACAGTCCCATGCTCACAAACAGGGTCCACGGATTCATGAGGTTGTCTCCATATCTCTACCCGTCCATCCGCTCGATCAGGCAACATGTTTCCAGCCATCAACAGTCTAATATCGGTGTTGACGGGTCCAGGCGAGACATAAACCTTTGTGTCATGCGGTCATCAAGGGTACACGAGTGGGCCCTCGGCTCCGAAAGCTCATATTGATGATGATTCTTTGACTGGTTCCTAAGATGACACTTGTTGACGGCCCAGCACTGAAATCTGCAGCAATTTGGGGAAGCGTTGCACTTCTGTCACGTTGAACCATTCTCTTCAGTCGTCGTTGGTCCCGTTTTTGCAGGATCTCTTTGCGGCCTCAGCGATGTCGGAGATCTTACGTTACAGTGGAATCCTGATATTCACGGTGTACTCGTGAAATGGTCGTACGGAAAAATCTCCACTTCATCGCTACCTCCGAGATGCTGTGTCCCATCGCTCGTGCGCCGACTATAGCGTCGCGTTCAGACTCACTCACATCTTGATAACATGCCATTGCAGCTGCAATAACCGATCTAACAACTGCGCCAGACATTTGGTCTCTTATGTAGGCGTTGCCGACCGCAGTGCCGTGTTCGGGCCGTTTACGTATCTCTATGATTGAATACGCACGCCTATACCAGTTTCTTTCGCGCATCAGTGTACGAATGGTTTCTAGCAACTATTTTGCTTTTATGTTAAATAATACCTCATTTAGACTCTCGTGACTGCTCGTCATAATTGTGTTTTACCAGGTATTTTTTGCTCGTCATAATTGTGTTTTACCAGGTATTTTTTCAGTAAGTCGTAGTTCTCTATTCTTTAGATTAGTTTACTTTCAATCATCGATTGCACACCATTGTGGTTATGTGTTTGGTACATCCCGTTTCAGATCTGAGTTACCTGAAATGAATTACTTATTCTCTGGTCAGAAGCGAAATTGTATTTATGACGCCACTGTAGATATTGTTAATACACTATCTATTTCTAAGCTGCCTCTACGAATGTATAACGCCTGTTCCAAATCCTGCTGTGTTCGTGGAGCAGCCATGGCATGTACAGGGTGTTTCAAAAATGACCGGTATGTTTGAAACGGCAATACAAACTAAACGAGCAGCGATAGAAATACACCGTTTGTTGCAATACGCTTGGGACAACAGTACATTTTCAGGCAGACAAACTTTCGAAATTACAGTAGTTACAATTGTCAACAACAGATGGCGCTGCGGTCTGGGAAACTCTATAGTACCATATTTTCCACATATCCACCATGCGTAGCAATAATATGGCGTAGTCTCTGAATGAAATTACCCGAAACCTTTGACAACGTGTCTGGCGGAATGGCTTCACATGCAGATGAGATGTACTGCTTCACCTGTTCAATTGTTTCTGGATTCCGGCGGTACACCTGGTCTTTCAAGTGACCCCACAGAAAGAAGTCACAGGGGTTCATGTCTGGCGAATAGGGAGGCCAATCCACGCCGCCTCCTGTATGTTTCGGATAGCCCAAAGCAATCACACGATCATCGAAATATTCATTCAGGAAATTAAAGACGTCGGCCGTGCGATGTGGCCGGGCACCACTTGCATAAACCACGAGGTGTTCGCAGTGTCGTCTAAGGCAGTTTGTACCGCCACAAATTCACGAAGAATGTCCAGATAGCGTGATGCAGTAATTGTTTCGGATCTGAAAAATGGGCCAATGATTCCTTTGGAAGAAATGGCGGCCCAGACCAGTACTTTTTGAGGATGCAGGGACGATGGGACTGCAAGATGGGGCTTTTCGGTTCCCCATATGCGCCAGTTCTGTTTATTGACGAAGCCGTCCAGGTAAAAATAAGCTTCGTCAGTAAACCAAATGCTGCCCACACGCATATCGCCGTCATCAATCCTGTGCACTATATCGTTAGCGAATGTCTCTCGTGCAGCAGTGGTAGCGGCGCTGAGGGGTTGCCGCGTTTGAATTTTGTATGGATAGAGGTGTAAACTGTGGCGCATGAGACGATACGTGGACGTTGGCGTCATTTGGACCGCAGCTGCAACACGGCGAACGGAAACCCGAGGCCGCTGTCGGATCACCTGCTGCACTAGCTGCGCGTTGCCCTCTGTGGTTGCCGTACGCGGTCGCCCTACCTTTCCAGCACGTTCATCCGTCACGTTCCCAGTCCGTTGAAATTTTTCAAACAGATCCTTTATTGTATCGCTTTTCGGTCCTTTGGTTACATTAAACCTCCGTTGAAAACTTCGTCTTGTTGCAACAACACTGTGTTCTAGGCGGTGGAATTCCAACACCAGAAAAATCCTCTGTTCTAAGGAATAAACCATGTTGTCTACAGCACACTTGCACGTTGAGAACAGCACACGCTTACAGCAGAAAGATGACGTACAGAATGGCTCACCCACAGACTACGTTGTCTTCTATATCTTTCACATCACTTGCAGCGCCATCTGTTGTTGAAAATTGTAACTACTGTAATTTCGAAAGTTTGTCCGCCTGAAAATGTACTATTGTCCCAAGCATATTGCAACAAACGGTGTATTTCTATCGCTGCTCCTTTAGTTTTTATTGCCGTTTCAAATATACCGGTCATTTTTGAAACACCCTGTATCAACTACAAACGAGTAAAGCGTACGTCACGGTTCCCTGCGTTTCGCGTGTCGTGCCACATTTTCGTGACTCTGGATTAATTTTTATCAGCAGTCTCACGGCTCTGGTCGCGGTATGTGCGGACTTTCCCACTATTATGGTCAGAGAACGGAAAGTGAGCGCGGTTAAGTCGAGGAATGCCGACTGAAAGTACGTGTTCGGTCGTGCAGTGTTGTTATCAGCAAAGCTATCGCCCAACGACGACGCAGTCACACGACTCTCACTGCCAAGACCAGTGGTACGTTTTCTAGCGTCATTATCGCAAAAGCCAAACTAAGTGACTTTACTGTCCAGACCAAAAGGAGAAATTCGTATGATTAGGTGATGTTTTATATTTGCCCACATTTGCAGTGTGACGTGCTGTCTGACACGTAATTGTTTCCCGCGAGCTGTAGTTGTATACGTGTTCCTCTTCCACGAAAGACTTAAAATTCAAATGGTTCAAATGGCTCTGAGCACTATGGGACTTAACTCCTGAGGTCATCAGTCCCCTAGAACTTACAACTACCTAAATCTAACTAACCTAAGGATATCACACACATCTGTGCCCGACGCAGGATTCGAACCTGCGACCTAGAACCATTCGGTCACAGAGGCCAGCCAAAAGACTGGTCACATAAGCGTCCACTCTTACATGTTTTTGCAAGTAAACCTGACATGTAATAAACGCTAGATGGCAAACACTTGATCATTAAAGTAGTCCAAAACCTATCAATGCAATGTTCAACTACTCTCTACTGAGTAAAAGGTTACTCCGACCTATATAAAGCTACGAGACACCACATTAATAGATCAGTCACGACCGTTAATCTTAATTGCTGTTAATCCATTTTTGGATAACATGTGCGAACATTTACTGTGCACTTAATCCCGTTAATTATCTTTAAAATGTGTTCCCATATATTCTGGCCAATGAAGTGGTTTGTAGGCGTACACTGATAACTCTTGTGTAGGTTGGTTGGTTGATTTTGGGAGAGGGGACCAAACAGCGATATTATCGCTCCCATCGGATTAAGGAAGGGTGGGGACGGAAGTCAGCCGTACCCTTTCAAAGGAACCGTATGGGCATTTGCCGAAAGCGATTTAGGGAAATCATAGAAAACCTAAATCAGAATAGCCGGACGCGGGTAAGAACAGCCTCGTTCCCATATATTCTGGCCAATGAAGTGGTTTGTAGGCGTACACTGATAACTCTTGTGTAGGTTGGTTGGTTGATTTTGGGAGAGGGGACCAAACAGCGATATTATCGCTCCCATCGGATTAAGGAAGGGTGGGGACGGAAGTCAGCCGTACCCTTTCAAAGGAACCGTACGGGCATTTGCCGAAAGCGATTTAGGGAAATCATAGAAAACCTAAATCAGAATAGCCGGACGCGGGTAAGAACAGCCTCTTGTGTTGGTTCAAATGGCTCTGAGCACTATGGGACTCAACTGCTGTGGTCATGAATCCCCTGGAACTAAGAGCTACTTAAACCTAACTAACCTGAGGACATCACACACATCCATGCCCGAGGCAGGATTCGAACCGGCGACCGGAGCGGTCGTGCGGTTCCAGACTGTAGCGCCTTTAACCACTCGGCCACTCTGGCCGGCTCTCTTGTGTTGCTTTGGCAGTTTATCCATAATGGCCTTCACCATTCATACGCGTCTATTCGTTATAGATAACTAATTTTATATGCTTCCAATTGTGTTTTATAGTTCACTTGCTGTTCTAACAGGCAGACGTTCACCAGCTGTATACGTTTTAAGTTCACATTACATATATACCGTTACATACATCATATGTATCTGAATTCTCCATGCTCACAAGTTCTAATAAACAATCAAAAGCACTTTTCAAATGGCTCTGAGCACTATGCGACTTAACTTCTGAGGTCATCAGTCGCCTAGAACTTAGAGCTAATTAAACCTAACTAACCTAAGGACATCACACACATCCATGCCCGAGGCAGGATTCGAACGTGCGACCGTAGCGGTCACGCGGTTCCAGACTGAAGCGCAAAAGCACTTTTCTCCTTATACTGGTGCTGTACTGAATTTCTATCAATCTCCAATTTCGGTCATACGAGAAAATGATATATATATATATATATATATATATATAAGTACGTACAACACTTTTTTAATGTTGCGAAATTCAGTTCTTTTTATTTAATTTGTGACCGCTTTCGAGTATGAGAACCCATTCTCAAACAATTCAAACATAAAAAAAATGGTGCATTCCTTGATAGTACGTAGACCATGCTAATGCTGTGCATACTTGTGTCCAAGTCCAGTTTTTCAGCGACCATTGGCAGGAAAGACGTAGTTGTATGTAGATGCGGAAATAGACATTGTAGTTTCGTCTCGCCGGCCGCTGTGGTCGAGCGGTTGTAGGCGCTTCAGTCTGGAACCCACCGACTGCTACGGTCGCAGGTTCGAATCCTGCCTTGGGCATGGATGTGTGTGCTGTCCTTAGGTTGGTTAGGTTTAAGTAGTTCTACGTTCTAGGGGACTGATGACCTCAGATGTTAAGTCCCATAGTGTTCAGAGCAATTTGAACCATTTGAAGTGCCGTCGCTTAAACAAGGACGCACTGACTGTTCAAATAAACTTGAATTGCCCGCGAAAGGCAAAGGTCCCGAGTTCGAGTCTCGGTCGGGCACACAGTTTTAATCTGCCAGGAAGTTTCATATCAGCGCACACTCCGCTCCAGAGTGAAAATCTCATTCTGGAAACATCCCCCAGGCTGTGGCTAAGCCATGTCTCCGCAATATCCTTTCTTTCAGGAGTGCTAGTTCTGCAGGTTCGCAGGAGAGCTTCTGTAAAGTTTGGAAGGTAGGAGACGAGGTACTGGCAGAAGTAAAGCTGTGAGTATCGGGCGTGAGTCGTGCTTCGGTAGCTCAGTTGGTAGAGCACTTGCCCGCGAAAGGCATAGGTCCCGAGTTCGAGTCTAGGTCGGGCACACAGTTTTAATCTGCCAGGAAGTTTCATATCAGCGCACACTCCGCTGCAGAGTGAAAATCTCGTTCTGGAAACTTGAATTAATTCTCCTAACACTTGACATTTTTGCTGTCGCGCGTATTCAGTAAAGAACGCTTATCGTGCGTAAGATTAGCTCTACTATACGATATACTCATCGCGTCGGGCAGCCCGGACAAAGTCGTGCAGTATCGAGATACACGTGCGTGCGCTACACACAAAGGAGTGGGATTTATTCTCACGGAAGTTGAGTCCTTGGCGAGTAGATCACAAGCAGAGACTGACGTGAAGGCGGCACCCGTCAACATCCTGGTGCGCGAACGTTGGCTGCTGCCGCACGAGCAGTCCACACCACCACCCACATGAATTGCTTACTTTGCGTTTTACAACCTTTTTATGCTGTATAGCTAGACGATAAAGCTAACTTTCAGCAGCCCTGCAAGGCACGTCTTTATCTTAGGTCAATAGACTTCATGCATCATTATTTCAAAATACGAGGTGCATTCAAGTTCTAAGGCCTCCGATTTTTTTTCTAATTAACTACTCACCCGAAATCGATGAAACTGGCGTTACTTCTCGACGTAGTCACCCTGCAGACGTACACATTTTTCACAACGCTGACGCCATGATTCCATGGCAGCGGAGAAGGCTTCTTTAGGAGTCTGTTTTGACCACTGGAAAATCGCTGAGGCAATAGCAGCGCGGCTGGTGAATGTGCGGCCACGGAGAGTGTCTTTCATTGTTTGAAAAAGCTAAAAGTCACTAGGAGCCAGGTCTGGTGAGTAGGGAGCATAAGGAATCACTTCAAAGTTGTTATCACGAAGAAACTGTTGCGTAACGTTAGCTCGATGTGCGGGTGCGTTGTCTTGGTGAAACAGCACACGCGCAGCCCTTCCCGGACGTTTTCGTTTCAGTGTAGGAACGAATTTGTTCTTCAAAACATTTTCGTAGTATGCACCTGTTACCGTAGTGCCCTTTGGAACGCAATGGGTAAGGATTTAGCCCTCGCTGTCCCAGAACATGGACACCATCATTTTTTCAGCACTGGCGGTTACCCGAAATTTTTTTGGTGGCGGTGAATTTGTGTGCTTCCATTGAGCTGACTGGCGCTTTGTTTCTGGATTGAAAAATGGCATCCATGTCTCATCCATTGTCACAACCGACGAAAAGAAAGTCCCATTCATGCTGTCGTTGCGCGTCAACATTGCTTGGCAACATGCCACACGGGCAGCCTTGTGGTCGTCCGTCAGCATTCGTGGCACCCACCTGCATGACACTTTTCGCATTTTGAGGTCGTCATGCAGGATTGTGTGCACAGAACCCACAGAAATGCCAACTCCGGAGGCGATCTGTTCAACAGTTATTCGGCGATCCCCCAAAACAATTCTCTCCACTTTCTCGATCATGTCGTCAGACCGGCTTGTGCGAGCCCGAGGTTGTTTCGGTTTGTTGTCACACGATGTTCTGCCTTCATTAAACTGTCGCACCCACGAACGCGCTTTCGACACATCCATAACTCCATCACCACATGTCCCCTTCAACTGTCGATGAATTTCAATTGGTTTCACACCACGCAAATTCAGAAAACGAATGATTGCACGCTGTTCAAGTAAGGAAAATGTCGCCATTTTAAGTATTTAAAACAGTTCTCATTTTCGTCACTGGCGGTAAAATTCCATCTGCCATACGGTGCTGCCATCTCTGGGACGTATTGACAATGAACGCGGCCTCATTTTAAAACAATGCGAATGTTTCTATCTCTTTCCAGTCTGGAGAAAAAAAATCGGAGGCCGTAGAGCGTGAATGCACCTCGTATTCATGCATAAAAAACAGTGCTTTACTTTTTCCCGTTTTCATCATATATTTTCCAACGTTACTCTTAACTCTAAAACCACACCGCGCAACAGAATTAAAGGATTACATTTTCGAAAGTGCGTACTTGTCTCTCATTCCTACATATAAAAAAATGGTTCAAATGGCTCTGAGCACTATGGGACTTAACTTCCGAGGTCATCAGTCCCCTACAACTTAGAACTACTTAAACCTAACTAACCTAAGGACATCACACACATCCATGCCCCAGACAGGATTCAAACCCGCGACCGTAGCGGTCGCGCGGTTCCAGACTGTAGCGCCTAGAACCGCTCCGCCACCCTGGCCGGCTCCAACGCAAAAGATTGAAATTAGGCTTAACAACGTTCCTCTGTAACAGTGCAAAACTGTGGCACCCTGTGACTTCACCCTTGGGCTCAGCGCACTGCAAAGAGCAAGGTGTCGACACATGTGGGAAAAAGGCCAGAGCTCAGAACTTCACGCGCCTTGTGAAATGGATTGGTGATGTCACATTGGTCTCATTGGCACTAAATTTCACCACAATTCTACACACTGCCACCGTGGACGTTTTGCACTATAAGAAGGTCGTCATAGCCGCTCTTACTCGCATTTAACCCCTTATTTTGACGTCTCTGCGACGGAGGTGAGAACTGCACAAAATGGCTCTGAGCACTATGGGACTTAACTTCTGAGGTCATCAGTCCACTACAACTTAGAACTACTTAAACGTAACTAACCTAAGGATATCACACACATCCATGCCCGAGGCAGGATTCGAACCTGCGACCGCAGCGGTCGCGCGGTTCCAGACTGAAGCTCTTAGAACCGCTCGGCCACTCCGGCCGGCGTGAGAACTGCGATGCCCAGCTTTGACACTACATTGTTTTTGTATGACTGGCCGAAGAAAACATTTCAGACACACTTCAGACACACCGCCGCTCAGAGATGAAACGATAGGGCGTCTGTAGGTGGCAGGAAGAACACAGTGAAACCAACCCTTGCTGTGGGACGGTGGTCTCCACATATTTCGCTATGGAAAATGACAGTTGGCAGTGCGACGAGGAAAAGGACGATGTTATTGACAATCTTAGGCACTGTTGACAATTGCTGGGTAAAGCAGACCTTTTCGACTGACCTCACGGGGTTGCAGCCACATTGAAAGTGAACTCACCCTTTTGTGGGTACTGTGTGGAACCAATAGGAACCGTTTAAAATCTTTCGATGAAATCTGAACGTGATCCGAGACAGCCAATCGTCCTTACGCGCCGCGCGGGATTAGCCGAGCGGTCTAGGGCGCTAGAGTCATGGGCTGTGCGGCTGGTCCCGGTGGAGCTTCGAGTCCTCCTCCCTCGGGCATGGGTGTGTGTGTGTTTGTCCTTAGGATAATTTAGGTTAAGTAGCGTGTAAACTTAGCGACTGATAACCTTAGCAATTAAGTACCATAAGATTTCACACACATTTGAACATTTCGTCCTTAAGCTTTTCCAGTGCTACTTTTTCTCGCCCTCTTGTGGCGTGAAGAGGGAGGGGTGCAACACTGACACATGCGTGAATAAAACGGTAAAGATTGCCTCTAAGGCAACCCAGTTCAGCAGATACCTCTGTGACACCCACCTACAATTATTGAGTGTTTTAAAAATGTGCGTTTAGAGAGAAAACCTGCGAATTACTCCCAGGTTCCTGCAGGCAGGCAGCTGGTCTCGGAGGTGACTCAAGGGGTTGCCTCCCTGCAGGTACCTCGAGCTACTTCACAGGTTTTCTCTCTCTGTGCGTTGAGCATCCTGATCTTGAAAAGATTTTTGTAGGAATGGTTTGCTAATGTTTTTTGTCTACACATTATGAATAGTAACCTCCTTTTCAGAACGTAAGGATGCATCTGATATGTTGGCGCCATGTAATGTGTATTTCTCTTGTTAATTATAAACAAGAGACGAAGTGAAAGAAAGGAATATACAGCGAACTCTACGTTGGCCCATAGCCTACTCGGATAGCACCAAAAACACTTGCTGATTTTTAATGTCCTCGTCCAACCAATGACTCACCACAACCATGTCAAACACCCTGCCACTGTCCCCAAGAGTCATTGCAGAGGCGTTTTGTATCCAACCCAGGCCTGGTGGTAAGAACTGTATCGCGCTATTCCTCCGTCAGTCGCATCCTTGTCATTAGACTCCTGATTGTGACGCAATACTAGGACACACTTCTGATGATCAGCGGAAAACTATAACATCTGTCATACCACAGTCTGCATCTGACGATGTCTTCAGTTCCAGGTTTCGCATCGCAATTCTCCATTCTGTGCAAGCAGCCAAATTTTCAGTAGGAGAAATTGTTTTGCCACTTCTCCTAGTTAACGTCATTATTATTCTTGTTTTGTTATTCACCTGGGCACGTTACCTTCACATCTGGAAATATTCTACTTGTCTCTTGTAATATTATCTACTTACTAGTAAGCTATTATGCGTTAGTTTAAAGGAAATTCCGATACAAAAGGAACAGATTTGTCAGTTACTTGCCCTTCCCAGGAAATTCAGTGAGTCTTTGTTGCCATGTATGATGAAAAAGACCGGTGTTAACGATGCCTATAATGAGAACGTGAAAGCGGGAAGGTTCAGAGAGGGTGTTCAGTGGTTCAGATACTGGAGACGAATTCTAGAGGACTTGATCTAAGGTATCTGTACAGCCACGCTTTTGAGGTGAATGAGTTATATTAGACGAATTCCCTGTGTACAGGACGTTAAACTTCGTATGAACCACACTACTTTAAAATTATTTTTCATGCAAGGGTAATATCAAGCATAGTGTTACCAAGGCCCCATTGTTGAGAGCGGGAAAGTCCTTTTACTTGGCGAAGCTTAGCTGTCCTTCTCAACCTCACAGCCACTAATTACGTGTGAACTTTCTTCGCTTCGGAGGCCGTGAAAAACTTTCTTAAGAAGGAGATTGTGGAGGTGGTGTACTATCGTGCTACGTACTTTTGCGATCAGCTGAACTCCTTTGTGTCAAGGATAATGGTAGAAGCTATTATGGGATCAGACGATTGAAAGCAGCAATGAAAGGCAACGTTCACTACTAGTCGTTTTAGCAGCATAGCTTTAAACGCTGAAAAAGCACTTTACCTACTTTTGTATGAATTTTGCTCTGCAGTTCGCACTAGCCACTCATCCAAGATGTATTTACTATTATACTGTATTCAGTTCTTGTACTGATCGTTTGTAAATACGATTACACGTGAACATTGAAAACAGATCACCGGACATGGACTACTGAGTTCTAGAAACGGATTTGATTCGATTTCTTTGAGCATTACCATCAAAATGGCTCTGAGCACTATGGGACTCAACTGCTGTGGTCATAAGTCCCCTAGAACTTAGAACTACTTAAACCTAACTAACCTAAGGACAGCACACAACACCCAGCCATCACGAGGCAGAGAAAATCCCTGACCCCGCCGGGAATCGAACCCGGGAACCCGGGCGTGGGAAGCGAGAACGCTACCGCACGACCACGAGATGCGGGCAAAAATGGCTCTGAGCACTATGGGACTCAACTTCTGAGGTCATTAGTCCCCTAGAACTTAGAACTAGTTAAACCTAACTAACCTAAGGACATCACAAACATCCATGCCCGAGGCAGGATTCGAACCTGCGACCGTAGCGGTCTTGCGGTTCCAGACCGCAGCGCCTTTAACCGCACGGCCACTTCGGCCGGCTCATTACCATCGATGTACATTTTTTCCATATGGATGACTGTTACGCAGAAATTCTCACTCACCCATCACTGTTGCGAAAGTAATATTATTTCCGTCTTATGTTAGGATATTCCAGCGATTTATTCACTTATAATCTAGAGAATGTCGAACACACGTTATGCCATTATTATATTAACTGAGTCTGAAATGTCAGAACATTTACAACCAGGCTATACTTGGCATTCCAATGGTTTTATTTCCATGTGTGAAAATAGACTAAACAACTTAAAGAGGTAAAAAAGGAAATAAGACTTATCAACAAATAAATGCCATAAATATGTTTAGCAAGTACAGCACAACAAATTACGTTATGATATTTGGTGGATGCAGACATGATATTAGGAGGCGTTTCAGAGACATGAAGGAACAGACACAAACCACTCCGTACAAAATGTAAAATCTCTTCCAGCAGGATGGTCAGCTCAGCAGCCACAATGTTTTCTGGAATGGGACTTCAGCATCTTCCATTTGAGGATCTGTTGTTCTTGTGGTCTTCAGTCCGAAGACTGGATTGATCCATACTACTCTATCCTGTGCAAGCTTCTTCCCCTACGAATAGCTACTGCAACTTAGATCCTTCTGATTCTGCTTAGTTTATTCATCTCTTGGTCCCCCTCTACGACGTTTATCCCCCACACTCCCCTCAAATACTAAACTGGTAAGCCCTTGATGACTGGAAGTGTCCTATCAACCGATCCCTTCTTCTAGTCATATTGTACCACAAATTTCTCTTCTGCCCAATTCTATTCAGTACTTCTGCATTAGTTGCGTGATATACTGACCTAATCATCAGCATTCGTCTGTAGCATCACCTTTTCGAAACATTGTTTTCCCTTCTTGTCCAAACTATTTATCGTCAATATTTCACTTCCACACATGGCTACACTGCATACAGATACATTCAGAAAAGACTTCCTAACACTTAAATCTATATTCGATATCAACAAATTTCTTTTCTTCAGAAAAGCGTTTCTTGCCATTTTCAGTCTACATTTTATGTCTTCCCTAGTTCGGCCATCTATGTTATTCTGCTGTCCAAATACCAAAACTGATCTACTCCTTCAAGTGTCTAGTTTCCTAATCTAATTCCCTCAGCATCACGTGTCTTATTCGCCTATATTCCATTATCCTCGGTTTGCTTTTGTTGATGTTCATCAAATGTCCTCCTTTCAAGGCACTGTCCATCATTCCTTTCAACTGCTCTTCCAAGTCCTTCAATATCGTCATAAAAACTCACAGTTATTATCTCTTCTCCTTGAACTTTAATTACTACTCTCTCTTTCTCTCTCTTTCTTTCTTTGTTTTCTTTTTTCTGTTTGCACAGTGTATAGATTTAATGACACTAGCGATAGGGTACAACCCTGTCTCACTCCCTCACTCCCTTCTCAATCACTGCTTCAATTTCATACCATCGACTCTTCATAACTGCCGTCTAGTTACTGTACAAGTTGTGAATAGCCTTTTTGCTCACTGCATTTTACCCATTCTATCTTCAGAATTTCAAAGAGAGACCTATTTTCTAAGTCGTAGGGTCAATGTTGCCTCATATGTTACGACATTTCTACGAAATCCAGACTGACTTTCCCCTAGTTCGGCTTCTACTAGTTTTTCCATTCTTCCTTAAAGAGCTCGTGTTATCATTTTGGAAACATGACTTATCAGGCTGATAGTTCGGTAATATTCAGGTCTGTCACTAACAAATTTCTTTGGAATTCTTTGAAGGTATTTCCCCTGTCTCATACACGTTGCGCACCAGATGGAAAAGTTTTGTCATGAATGGCTCTCCTGAGGCAATCAGTAGTTGTGTTGGAATGTCGTCTAATCCCGGAGCCTTGTTTCGACTTAGGTCTTTCAGTGCTGTATCAAATTCTTCTCGCGGTACCACATATCCAATCGCATCCTCATTAGTTACGTGTTCTACCAGTCTAATCTTGAGCATTCTTCTTTAGCGCCACATTTGAAAGAATAAGTCTGGGAATCCTAAAATGTGACGTGATCTGTGTTAACGTGAAACTACTTATTGCAAGAATGTTCGCTGGTGAGAGGGTCGCACAGAAAAGTGAACGGTACGCGGGCGCATGTAAAAGGCTTTTCCGTTCAGTGTGGGTGACAGCTTAGCTGCCCAGTGAAACAACTTTCGCTGCCGGTTGTTGGAAGGTGTGTTGTGTTCCCTGGTAACTCGCCAAGCCGCCCAGCAGTCGGTAGGACTAGAGATCTAGGCTAGAGCGTCCGCACACCTGCCAGAAGGGAAAACGACGAATGGAACTGGTCTCAGCTTGCCAACACGGAAGCTGTGGTATCTGGTGACAGAGGCTGCCATTAGAATCGCGGTAGTTACTAACCAGGTGAGGCGAATGACTGCTAGGAAACAACAAAGGAAGTTGTTTGCTTGAGGTAGAGAACGTTTTTGATTGTGGGGGATTGTGGGGCGGTATTAAATTTTGCATTTGGAAAAATATACGAGGTATATATATATATATATATATATATATATATATATATATATATATATATATTATTACTGTGTGTTACATTGATCAATCGCATGGTACAGTAGCCGTTATGATGTGGAACGTGTCAAGTGCACAAGAAATGCACATATGAAACAAGGTTTTCTAATATATATATATATATATATATATATATATATATATATATATATATAAACAGGGTGTTACAAAAAGGTACGGCCAAACTTTCAGGAAACATTCCTCACACACAAATAAAGAAAAGATGTTAGGTGCAAATGTATCCGGAAACGCTTAATTTCCATGTCAGAGCTCATTTTAGTTTCGTCAGTATGTACTGTACTTCCTCGATTCACCGCGATGATTTCATACGGGATACTCTACCTGTGCTGCTAGAACATGTGCCTTTACAAGTACGACACTACATGTGGTTCATGCACGATGGAGCTCCTGCACGTTTCAGTCGAAGTGTTCGTACGCTTCTCAACAACAGATTCGGTGACCGATGGATTGGTAGAGGCGGACCAATTCCATGGCCTCCACGCTCTCCTGACCTCAACCCTCTTAACTTTCACTTATGGGGGCATTTGAATGCTCTTCTCTACGCAACCCCGGTACCAAATGTAGAGACTCTTCGTGCTCGTATTGTGGACGGCTGTGATACAATACGCCATTCTCCAGGGCTGCATCAGCGCATCAGGGATTCCATGCGACATTTTGAACATTTCCTGTAACAAAGTGTTTGAAGTCACGCTGGTACGTTGTGTTGCTGTGTGTTTCCATTCCATTATTAATGTGATTTGAAGAGAAGTAATAAAATGAGCTCTAACATGGAAAGTAAGCATTTCTGGACACTTGTCCACATAACATATTTTCTTTCTTTGTGTATGAGGAATGTTTCCTGAAAGTTTGGCTGTACCTTTTTGTAACACCCTATATATATATATATATATATATATATATATATATATATATATATATACAGGGCGTTTCAAAAAGAAAGAGCAGATTTCAAACATTTATTTCTCAAAAACTACAAATGATAGAAACACAATTCAAACGTTTCTTGTCAGAGAAAGGTTCAAAGTTTTTCAATGGTCCGCGCAGAAGTTCCATGCAAATCCGCAGTGGCGCTGGCGTTTGTTTGTAGGAAAATGGCGACGACACCACAGGAACGATCATTTTGTGTGCTGCAATTTGCAAAGTTAGAGTCCATTGTTGGTGTGCAACGTGCATTCCGCCGTCAATTCAACAAACAGCCGCCTCGTCATAAGCAAATTTATGAGTGGCATCACAGATTCGTAGAAGATGGTTGCATCTGCAAGCGAAAAAGCACGGGTCGTCCACGCACATCGGATGAAAATGTCGAGCGTGTCCGTGCAGCTTACGAAAGGAGCCCTAGAAAATCCACGACACGGGCAAGTCACGAACTAAACATGTCTAAAACAACGGTATGGCGCGTTCTGAGTAACCGTCTGCACATGAAGCCGTACAAACTGCAGTTATTGCAAGCATTGCGTCCTGACGACCACAACAAAAGGTTCGAATTTTCAACTGCAATTCTACAGGACATGGAAGAGGACAATTTTGCCGAACGATTAATTTTTTCAGATGAATCAACGTTTCACATTTCTGGTAAAGTTAATCGGCATAACGTACGAATTTGGGCGAGTGAAACTCCGAGGGACGTTATTCAACATGAAAGAGACTCACCAAAGGTTAACGTCTTTTGTGCAATTTCGGTAAACAAAGTTTATGGACCTTTCTTTTTCATGGAGAAAACTATCACAGGAACCATTTACCTGGACATGTTAGAAAACTGGCTATTTCCTCAACTTCAGGAAGATTCAAATCACTTCATCTTCATGCAAGATGGCGCCCCACCACACTTCTCTGAACCTGTACGACGGTACCTAAATAACACCATTCCAGGACGGTGGATTGGAAGAGCAGGAGCACAAGATCAATGTCATCGTCTGTGGCCTCCCAGGTCACCAGACCTTACTCCCTGCGATTTTTATTTGTGGGGGTACATAAAGGACTGTGTTTATGTCCCACCTATGCCCGCTACTCTTCAAGAGGTACGACATCGAATTGTTGCGGCCGTGAATTCGGTAACTAAAGACCAGTTGCGTCGTGTGTGGCAAGAAATGAGATACCGGTTTGATATTTGTCGTGTAACAAATGGTGCTCATATTGAGGTACAGTTTTGATATTTGTTGTGTAACATTTGGTACTCATATTGAGTGAAGGACCGTTGGAATTGTGTTTCTATCATTTGTAGTTTTTGAGAAATAAATGTTTGAAATCTGCTCTTTCTTTTTGAAACGCCCTGTATATATATATAGAGAGAGAGAGAGAGAGAGAGAGAGAGAGTGTGTGTGTTAAGGCTTAATATTTCTATTATTTACCCGATTTCTTTAAATGGCACAAAATGTATATACTATATTTATAGATTTATTTATTCCTATTCAAGAATTCATCTATGGTATAGAAGGAGTTGTCAAGGATGTACGATTTCAAATTGTTTTTGGAACTATTACTGGTGTCTGTCAAACATTTTATCTCATTTGGTAATTTGTCGAAAATTTTTATAGCAGCATATTTTACCCCTTTCTGTGCTAAAGATAGGTTGCGTAAAGGTTAGTGTAATTCTTTCTTTTTTCTGGTATTATAATCATGAATGTCACTGTTGTTTTTAAACTGGTCCATGTTGTTGAGAACAAATTTCATTAGTGAGTAAATGTACTGTGAGGCTGTTGTAAGAATCCCCAATCTTTTAAAAAGATGCCTACAAGATGTGCGACTATGAACCCCACATATTATCTTAACCACTTTCTTTTGAGCAGTGAATACTTTTTGTCTAAATGTTACCCCAAAATATTATTCCGTATGACATCAGAGAGTGAAAGTATGCAAGGTATGTTAGCTTCCTAATTTCTATATCCTCAAAATCGGCAATTATTCTGATTGCAAAAGTTTCTGAAACTAGACTCTTTAGAAGATCCAAAATATGAATTTTCCAATTAAGATTCTCATCTGGGATGATGATGTTTGGTTTGTGGGGCGCTCAACTGCGTGGTTATCAGCGCCCGTACAATTACCCAATCTTTGCTCAGTCCAATTTTGCCACTTTCCTGGATGATGATGAAATGATGAGGACAACACAAACACCCAGTCATCTAGAGGCAGGTGAAAATCCCTGACTCCGCCGGGAATCGAACCCGGGACCCCGTGCTCGGGAAGCGAGAACGCTACCGCGAGACCACGAGCGGCGGACAGATTCTCATCTATGTGTACACCCAAAAACTTAGTATGCTCTACCCTGTCTACTGACTTCTGTTGATGTTTTATATTTATTCAAGAAACTGTACCTTTTGCAGCAAAAAATTGGGTACTGTGTTTTTTCAAAGTTTAGAGCAAGCCCTTTAGCAGAAAACCAATTAGTGACTTTTCAAAAGACCATATTTGTACCATTTTCAATTGGAGTTTCTTTTACCGGATTAATAATTATGTGTGTATCATCAGCAAACAGTGTCAGTTCAGCTTCCTGTTTCAGATAGGAAGGGAGGTCATTCACACACATCAAGAACAGAAGGGGACCCATGATTGAACCCTGTGGAACACCTAATGTAATTTCACCCCAGTTAGATGAAGTGGAAAACTTATTTAAATCACTTGACCCATATAAGGAAACTTTTTGCTTCTTGTTCTGTAAGTACGACCTAAACCACTCATATGCTATTCCATGTATACTATACCATTTCTGTAACATAATGTCATGGTACACACAATCAAATGCTTTAGACAAGTCACAGAAAATTCCTATTGGTGACATTTTACTATTTAAAGACCCTATTATGTGGAGAGTGAAACTGCATGTTGCTGTCTCAGTGGAACAGCATTTTTGAAATAAGAACTGCGATTTACTAAGTATCCCATTACTGTTGAGATGGGTAGCCACTCTTGAGTACATTACTTTCTCGAAGATTTTTCAAAATGCTGTAAGCATGGATACTGGCCGATAATTATTGACATCTGTGGTGTTCCCCATTTTGTAGAGCGGCCTGACAATGGCATATTTTAACCTGTCTGTCACATTGAATGAAATGGGTCCTCCGGTGTAAATGGTTATGTTCGGTTATTTGGTGATCATTTGTAGCCATTCATAGACTACACGTACGCGGACAACGACGGAACTTTTATGGATGACAATGCGCCACAATTGTTCGCGACTGGTTTGAGGAATTGGGGACTTGGCTGACCACACGGAACATTAAGACAGCAGCATATATTGCCACAATTGCAAACAGAATGTGGCTGAGAATTAAATCGGCCTGATAGCAAATCAGACAGAGAGTTATTAGGAACAGCATTCTCTTCAGGTAAATTGTCCCTAACAAGAAATTTTATCTCCTCAACATCAATTAAATCATTCAAAGAATTCATTCTTCCAAAGTAATTCTAATTTTAACTTTAATTACACTTCTTAATAACCTGCTAAACAGTTGACCATAATACAGCATACAGTCGCTATTGATCTTGATTTTACGATTGCCATTGCCGACTTTCGCCCACAAAAAGAGGTACTCATCAGCATTTAACTTCTTCTTTCTTCTAGTAGACAATACAAATGGCATGCTTGGAACAAGAGTACCATAAGGAACTTTAGCCAGTAGACCAGTTGTTTCAGAAATACTCCAAGTTTTCCATGCCAAAATATTAGCATCTGGAAAAGCTTCAAGGCCACCATAATCTGCGTGATTGCCCCAAACAACAGCCAAGGTCAGCCATGTCGACCCACCAAACACAGCCTGTACATCATATGTAAAGTTCAGGTGCAAACCACGAAAAACATTCGGGCCTCCGATCAACTGGTGTTTGGAAAACTGCCCTTGAAGGTCAATATCAAACGCCTTCAAACTGCGCCGCCAGTGACGACGGCAACCACGTCGCAGAGGCATTGCTGTGGCACGTTAACACAAGCCACCCGGATCGCCCGACATGTATCGCAGTTTGAAGGCGTTTGATATTGACCTTCAAGGGCAGTTTTCCAAACAGCAGTTGATCGGAGGCCTGAATGTTTTTCGTGGTTTGCGCCTGAACTTTATATGTGATGTACAGGCTGTGTTTGGTGGTTCGACATGGCTGACCTTGGCTGTTGTTTGGGGCAATCACGCCGATTATGGTGGCCTTGAAGCTTTTCCGGATGCTAATATTTTGGCATGGAAAACTTGGAGTATTTCTGAAACAACTGGTCTACTGGCTAAAGTTCCTTATGGTACTTTGAGGAACTTAGTGGACAATTCGAGCGAATGGCTTAGCCACCCGGATCGCCCGACATGTATCGCATCGAACGTTTATGGGAGATAAATAGCACGCCTAAGCACTGTTAACGACTGATAATGTGGTGTCACCGCCAGACACCACACTTGCTAGGTGGTAGCTTTTAAATCGGTCGCGGTCCGCTAGTATACGACGGACCCGCGTGTCGCCACTGTCAGTGATTGCAGACCGAGCGCCACCACACGGCAGGTCTAGAGAGACGTACTAGCACTCGCCCCAGTTGTACAGCCGACGTTGCTAGCCATGGTTCACTGAGAATTACGCTCTCATTTGCCGAGACGATAGTTAGCATAGCCTTCAGCTACATTTGCTACGACCTAGCAAGGCGCCATTACCAGTATAGATATTGAGATTCTATTAATGTATCATCAAGAGCGATGTTCTACAAATGTGGATTAAAGTTAAGTATTCCAGAAGCTACATACTCTTCTTTATAGCATTCATTACGTATCCTGTTTCAGACCTCACGCCAGCCTGCGTGAGTTTAAGCGCGTGCCTTTCGGCTTCCTCCCATTGTGTCTAGGCTGTCTTGTCTAGACACAACAGATAATATTCGTAAGAGTATGGAGGGCTGAGTAGCGGTTATTATGGTTTCCGCCAGTAGGACTGACATCACTAATGAGCGCAAACACTGAATACAGCAAAAAAAAAAAAAAAAAAAAAAAAAAAGGATTCTAATGGCTCTGGGCACTATGGGACTTATCGGACTTATCTTCTGAGGTCATCAGTCCCCTAGAACGTAGAACTACTTAAACCTAACTAACGTAGCGGTCGCGCGGTTCCAGACTGTAGCGCCTAGAACCGCTCGGCCTGAATACCGCTGTCACTGCGAAACTGTCGAAACTGCTGAGAGGTTAAGTGTGGCTCGTTGTCGGAAACGGTCACTTCAGGAAACCTTTCAATGCAGAATGTAGTAGGAAGGGCGGTCACTGACTTGCTGATGTGCAGTTCACTACAAACGGAAATTTGTTGAAAGCATTCACGACTAGCAGCTATCTAGGGTTCCAGAAAGGACCAGAAAACTGTAAAAGCAATCTCTGCCATGGGCCTGTGGGCCAGTCAAAATAACATTGAAGTGGAGCAGTTCCATGTTTCCCACAAGTTGTACACTGAGGACTCATCTGTTCGATTTGAGTCTCCGTACCTGGCCACACACATTGACGTCTTGCCAACTACACTGAAGGGCCAAAGAAACTGATGCACCTACCTAATATCGTGTAGGGCCCCCACGAGCACGCAGAAGTGCCGCAACACCACGTGGCATGGACTCGACTGATGTCTGAAGTAGTGCTGGAGGGAACCGACACCTTGAATCCTGCAGGGCGCTCCATACATCCGTAGGAGTACGAGGGGTTGGGATTCTCGTCTGAACTTCACGTTGCAAGGCATCCCAGATATAGGGGAAGGCGGGGCAAGACGGGGAGGTGGGGTAAGACGGGGAAGGGCTATAAGCTACAGTTAGAGTGCTGCCATCTGTGGATAGCTACGTCAACATCATCAATACACAGGTTCCAGTGTGTTGACATTGCTGAACCTTAGTTTCGCGGCGGTTTCTGTAAGCTTTTCAAGGTACGTACAATTATTATACTGATCTGCAATGTTTTACACCTTTCGAGGTCCTAAAACAAGTGTTTCGTGAACATTTGTCCAGACTGTATACAGGGTGTCCCAGCTATCTTGTCCACCAAAAATATCTCTGGAACAATAACAGCTATTGGAAAACGACTTTCGCCGGTATCAATGTAGGGCTGGGGCCCATGAATGTACGTATTTGGAAACATTTTAAAACGAAAGCATGTGTGTTTTTTTAACACAAACTTATGTTTTTTTTTAAATGGACCTCCTATATTTTTTCTTCAGTAATCCATAGCATGACAAAGCACATACACAATGGCGTTGATTGCATCGCAATATTCCCATTACATCCCGAGATATTAAGACGCGAAGTTGACGCTTGAAACACCAGACATGCGCTGCTAGCGCCACGTCCTGAGGCTCAGGCGTGAACCCCATGCTGCCCATAATCGCGATGTGATTGACATGCGTAATCACACTTCCATACTTATCAAGAGGTCCGAAACGAATAATACGGTCTGCTGCCATCCTGCTGCGATTACGCGCAGCATGGGGTTCACGCCTGAGCCTCAGGACGTGCGCTAGCAGCGCATGTCGGGTGTTTCAAGCGTCAACTTCGCGTCTCAGTATCTCGGGATGTAATGGGAATATTGCGATGGAATCAACGCCATTGTGTATGCGCTTTGTCATGCTATGGATTGCTGAAGAAAAAATATAGGAGGTCCATTTAAAAAAACATAAGTTTGTGTTAAAAAACACATATGCTTTCGTTTCAGAATGTTTATAAATAGTCCGCAGCTCGTGGTCGTGCGGTAGCGTTCTCGCTTCCCACGCCCGGGTTCCCGGGTTCGATTCCGGGCGGGGTCAGGGATTTTCTCTGCCTCGTGATGACTGGGTGTTGTGTGCTGTCCTTAGGTTAGTTAGGTTTAAGTAGTTCTAAGTTCTAGGGGACTGATGACCATAGATGTTAAGTCCCATAGTGCTCAGAGCCATTTGAACCATTTTATTTATAAATATGTACAATCATGGGCCCCAGCCCTACATTGATACCGGTGAAAGTCGTTTTCCAATAGCTGTTATTGTTCCAGAGATATTTTTGGTGGACAAGATAGCTGGGACACCCTGTATATAGCACTGAATAGTACGTCTTATTAACAGTAAACTGCTGTGTCAGTAGTCAATGTTCTTTAAATAGTGTTCATGTAGGTGTAAAATACCCTGACAGCATGGTAGGGGGCAAGAGGGGGTGGGGCAAGATGGGGAGCTTCCCCGTCTTGCCCATACTATTTGTCCAACCATTACGTTCTTATCGTCTCATGTGTTTACCTCGCTGCGGGTTTTAAACACGTACATTATACGTTGAATACAATTGTAAATAGAATGGTATTCGTTATTCAAACACTTTCCTAATTAATTACAAAGTATGCCTTAGGCTATATGGTGAATAAAAACACACAAAACGTGCAAAGTCAGTGTTCTTGCCATGCTGTAACGACTGACTATTGGAAATATGGTATTTACTGTATAATATAGATTACGAGGAATGATCTGACTCAATAGTACGTTGCACGTGTTTTATTTCAGATGGTTCGCAAGTATCGGCGACAAAGATTGGTCATTGGAGTCAATGGAAGGCGCTGTAAATGCTGTTATAGAAGGTCGTATGGGTTCTTTCAGGGCTGCTCGACAGTTCAGAGTGCCACAAAAATACGTATTTCAGCGTCGGGGTGCCCACGACAGTTGTGCAGGGACAGAAAGTGATGATGACGAGGCTGTCCACACTTGTGTACTGTGTGAAAGTAAGAGGCC
Source organism: Schistocerca cancellata (assembly GCF_023864275.1). Taxonomy (NCBI): domain Eukaryota; kingdom Metazoa; phylum Arthropoda; class Insecta; order Orthoptera; family Acrididae; genus Schistocerca; species Schistocerca cancellata. The sequence goes on from NC_064627.1 coordinate 1,112,302,146, forward strand.
TAAATAAAACGTAATACTTGATTCTACAATTCGCAGAACCATGTTTCGAAACGTTATCGTCACATTATTTCGTTATTTCAGTCCTTATTTAAGCTTTAGAGATGAATTCATGCTAGTTCCCCATCTTTTGCCGCATATGGGGCAAGATTGGGTATTGCTAGTTTATGTTTCAAATCGAGAGATTGCTAACTAAATGTAACAAGTTTGCAGGTTTCTTTGCATGCTATTGTAATTCAATGGTTAAATAAACAAATGATAATCAAACCTATTTGAATTTGTCTGTTTTTGTCCCTTTTGTAAGGGTTTAAGGTTAACTTCCCCATCTTGCCCCGCCTTCCCCTACTAACTATCGCTCATGTCTGGGGACTTTGGTAGCCAGCGTAACTGTTTAAACTCAGAAGAGATATCGAGAGATCAGTTTGTGCACAGCATCCCGCACCGATAAAAGTTCCGCAGTTGTGGACAGTTAAAGCGGCAACACGGTTCAATATTTCAACAGGAAACTTGCAAGGACATTTTGAGTATATGCCACGTCGGTTTGCTGCACTATGCTAGGCAGGAGATCCAACACGGTACCCCATGACTTTTGTCATCTCAGTGTGTGAGCATTAAGTGTGAGTGTGTGCAGCTTATGTGGTGTTGTTTGTCGACTGGTCCCTCTGTTCGGAAGCGGCGCGTCAGTGTTCGCCGCCGGTGCCTGTGCAGGAGACATGATGAGGTGGGCGTGCCTGTTCCTCGGCGTGCTGGCGGCCACGTACGCGGCCGACCTGGAGCAGCTGTACGAGTGGAACTTCCTGCCCTTCCGGCTGCCGCACGGCTTCCCGCGCGACGGCTACGTGCCGGAGAACAACGTCTTCACCGGCCTCGAGGTGGGCTGGAACCGCGTCTTCGTCGCCATCCCGCGCCTGCGCAACGGCGTCGCAGCCACCCTCGCCGTCCTGCCCAAGGTCACGCACCCCGCGCACGGGCCCGCCGCGCCGCTGCTCGACGTAAGTATACCACGGGTACGCCCACGCAGCACCGCCGGCGTGAGCCGTAGCCATCTGTGGAAACACTGTTTCTACACCTACATACATACTCCGCAATCCACCATACTGTGCGTACCACAACTAGCATCTTCTCTCCCTGTTCCACTCCCAAACAGAACGAGGCAAAAATGACTGCCTATATGCCTCTGTACGAGCCCTAATCTCTCTTACCTTATCTTTGTGGTCTTTCCGCGAAATACGAGGTGCATTCAAGTTCTAAGGCCTCCGATTTTTTTTCCAAGTAACTACTCACCCGAAATCGATGAAACTGGCGTTACTTCTCGACGTAGTCGCCCTGCAGACGTACACATTTTTCACAACGCTGACGCCATGACTCCATGGCAGCGGCGAAGGCTTCTTTAGGAGTCTGTTTTGACCACTGGAAAATCGCTGAGGCAATAGTAGCACGGCTGGTGAATGTGCGGCCACGGAGAGTGTCTTTCATTGTTGGAAAAAGCCAAAAGTCACTAGGAGTGAGTAGGGAGCATGAGGAATCACTTCAAAGTTGTTATCACGAAGAAACTGTTGAGTAACGTTAGCTCGATGTGCGCGTGCGTTGTCTTGGTGAAACAGCACACGCGCAGCCCTTCCCGGACGTTTTGGTGCAGTGCAGGAAGGAATTTGTTCTTCAAAACATTTTCGTACGATGCACCTGTTACCGTAGTGCTCTTTGGAACGCAATGGGTAAGGATTACGCCCTCGCTGTCTCAGGACATGGACACCATCATTTTTTCAGAACTGGCGGTTACCTGAAATTTTTTTGGTGGCGGTGAATTTGTGTGCTTCCATTGAGCTGACTGGCGCTTTGTTTCTGGATTGAAAAATGGCATCCACGTCTCATCCATTGTCACAACTGACGAAAAGAAAGTCCCATTCGTGCTGTCGTTGCACGTCAACATTGCTTGGCAACATGCCACACGGGCAGCCGTGTGGACGTCCGTCAGTATTCGTGGCACCCACCTGGATGACACTTTCCGCATTTTCAGGTCGTCATGCAGGATTGTGTGCACAGAACCCACAGAAATGCCAACTCTGGAGGCGATCTGTTCAACAGTCATTCAGCGATCCCCCAAAACAATTCTCTCCATTTTCTCGATCATGTCGTCAGACCGGCTTGTGCGAGCCCGAGGTTGTTTCGGTTTGTTGTCACACGATGTTCTGCCTTCATTAAACTGTCGCACCCACGAACGCCCTTCTGACACATCCATAACTCCATCACCACATGTCTCCTTGAACTGTCGATGAATTTCAATTGGTTTCACACCACGCAAATTCAGAAAACGAATGATTGCACGCTGTTCAAGTAAGGAAAACGTCGCCATTTTAAGTATTTAAAACAGTTCTCATTCTCGCCTTGGCGGTAAAATTCCATCTGCCGTACGGTGCTGCCATCTCTGGGACGTATTGACAATGAACGCAGCCTCATTTTAAAACAATGCGCATGTTTCTATCTCTTTCCAGTCCAGAGAAAAAAAAATCGGAGGCCTTAGAACTTGAATGCACCTCGTATAAGTTGGCAGCAGTAAAATTGTACTGCAGTCAGCCTCAAATGCTGGTTCTCTAAATTTCCTCAGTAGCGATTCACGCAAAGAACGCCTCCTTTCCTCCAGAGACTCCCACCAGAGTTCCTGAACCATTTTCGTAACACTCGCGTGATGATCAAACCTACCAGTAACAAATCTAGCAGCCCGCCTCTGAATTGCGTCTAGGTCCTCCCTCAATCCGACCTGATAGGGATCCCAAACGCTCGAGCAGTACTCAAGAATAGGTCGCACAAGCGTTCTATAAGCGGTCTCCTTTACGGATGAACCACGTCTTCCCAAAACTGTACCAATGAAACGAAGACGATTATCCACCTTCCCCACAACTGCCATTACATGCTTTTCCCACCTTATATCGCTCTGCAACGTTACGCCCAAATATTTAATCGATGTGACTGTGTCAAGTGCTACACTACTAATGGAGTATTCACACATCGCGGATTCTTTTTCCTATTCATCTGCATTAATTTACTTTTATCTATATTTAGAGTTAGCTGCCATTCTTTACACCAATCACAAATCCTGTCCAAGTCATCTTGTATCCTCCTACAGTCACTCAACGACGACACCTTCCCGTGCACCACAGCATCAGCAGCAAACAGCCGCACATTGCTATCCACCCTATCCAAAAGATCATTTATGTAGATAGAAAACAACAGCGGACCTACCATACATCTCTGGGGAACTCCAGATGATACCCTCACCTCCGATGAACACTCACAATCGAGGACAACGTACTGTTTCGTAGTTAGGGCAACCAAAACTTACATTACTCATTGTTACTACAGATCCATTTCCAAAAATTCTCCAAAATCACCTTACAAATACTTTTAACAATTTTATGACACAAAGAAATTACAGACATTGGCTGCGAACGGGCATTGATTGAAGTCAATGGGAAAAGTTGAAAAAATTTCTGCCGGATCGGGATTCGAACCCGGGTCTCTTGCTTTTGTTCTTGGCATTAGGTCTGGCCGGACTTCACATTATACATCACACTTGTTCAAGCTGATTTTATCCATACTGGATGAGACGTCGTGGTTGTGAATGTCAATGTTAAAAAAATTTATCGGCTCAGCCACTTGTTTATAGTGTAAAAGACTAAGATTGACGCGTTTCGGAAGTCTAGTTTCCATCATCAGAATAATAAAAACTAAAAGAACCTTTTAAAACTCGCTAAAATGGGACATGCACCAGGCACAATAAAATTGATAATGAAATTAAAACATCGTGGCTAGTTCCCTTGTTGCAGCCGTGTCTTTCAAGGTGCATCTCCACATAGTCGTCAAAATATAAAAAACTCTAAAATCGTGTCGCCTATGGTGTTTAACATCTAACCACATGGCTCTCTCCTCCATCGTCGTAAACCGCCCGTGCGTCTTCGTTGATACAACACACCACGGAGCCAAACACGACATTGAAACGCGAGTGAGCTCACGCGCAAGTAAATAAGGAAGTCACAGAGATGTCTATACAAACAGATATCGTATACATGTTCCAAGGACCTCATGAAATGATGGTATCCAGCCAATTGCTAAAAATGTAGTTACTAAAAGAAACCAGTGAAATGTTTGAAAAAGTTATTTGTATCACCAGTTAGCTGTTCTTTCAATGTGCTGTGATTATCCACGCTATGTGTCGTAATTTCCAGCTGTTCTAGTAACTCCAGGTTTTTGCCTTTGTCCTGTCTATGTAAAATAACGAGATCCTAATCTATTCCCAACATGGGGTGTCCCGTTTCCCAAATATGGGTGGCTGCAGCTGACTTTTCGAAATTATTAAGCCGGAAAGCATCGCTATGTTCTTTGTAACGTACTTTAGAGAACCTACCAGTTTGGCCTACATAGCTTGCCTTGCAAGTGTTACACTGATTTTATAGACCGCAGCTCTCTCATATTTATCGCCTTCCTGAGTTTAATTCGCAGCGTATTATTGGTCTGAAAAGCGGTATGATAAAATGTTGTCAATAAATTAATACGACAGAAGCAGCGCGCGATTGCAAGGAAGAATGCCGCAAATAATATTACGAGAGTCACAATAACATATTTCGGTGATATTTCGCAAAAAGTGGCTAACATTTTCAAACCTTTTAAAGTGGTTGAGCCGATAAATTTTTTAACATTGTTCACGTTGATCGTTGAATATTTATTTCAGTACTTTTTTACTATTTTATTTTATTTATTTATTTATTTTTTTACGATGTGCAACCAGCCCGCTGACCTATCGTGCTGACATCCACTGAGCTATACGAAGTACCCCTTGTCCATTATCCTCATTACTCGCGTAAGAGTTCGAGCCTATTGTGCATCTATACTGAAGAGAATCAATTATGCTGATGGTGATCTCGCCTTTTATATATATACAGGGTGAGTCACCTAACATCACCGCTGGATATATTTCGTAAAAAACATCAAATACTGACGAATCGATTCCACAGACCGAACGTGCGGAGAGGGGCTAGTGTAATTGTTTAATACAAACCATACAAAAATGCATGGAAGTGTGTTTTTTAACACAAACCTACGTTTTTTTAAATGGAACCCCGTTAGTTTTGTTAGCACATCTGAGAATATAAACAAATACGTAATCAGTGCCGTTTGTTGCATTGTAAAATGTTAATTACACCCGGAGATATTGTAACCTAAAGTTGACGCTTGAGTACCACTCCTCCGCTGTTCGATCGTGTGTATCGGAGAGCACCGAATTACGTAGGGATCCAAAGGGAACGGTGATGGACCTTAGGTACAGAAGAGACTGGAACAGCACATTACGTCCACATGCTAACACCTTTTTATTCGTCTTTTTCACTGACGCACATGTACATTACCATGAGGGGTGAGATACACGTACACACGTGGTTTCCTTTTTCAATTACGGAATGGAATAGAGTGTGTCCCGACATGTCAGGCCAATAGATGTTCAATGTGGTGGCCATCATTTGCTGCACACAATTGCAATCTCTGGCGTAATGAATGTCGTACACGCCGCAGTACATATGGTGTAATGTCGCCACAGGCTGCCACAATACGTTGTTTCATATCCTCTGGGGTTGTAGCCACATCACGGTACACATTCTCCTTTAACGTACCCCACAGAAAGAAGTCCAGAGGTGTAAGATCAGGAGAACGGGCTGGCCAATTTATGCGTCCTCCACGTCCTATGAAACGCCCGTCGAACATCCTGTCAAGGGTCAGCCTAGTGTTAATTGCGGAATGTGCAGGTGCACCATCATGCTGATACCACATACGTCGACGCGTTTCCAGTGGGTCATTTTCGAGCAACGTTGGCAGATCATTCTGTAGAAACGTGATGTATGTTGCAGCTGTTTGGGCCCCGGCAATGAAGTGAGGACCAATGAGGTGGTCGCCAATGATTCCGCAACATACATTTACGGTCCACGGTCGCTGTCGCTCTACCTGTCTGAGCCAGCGAGGATTGTCCACGTACCAGTAATGTGTGTTCCGTAGATTCACTGCCCCGTGGTTTGAGAAAGCCGCTTCATCGGTAAACAGGTAGAACTGCAACGCATTCTCTGTTAATGGCCAGTGACAGAATTGCACTCGATGATTAAAGTCATCACCATGTAATTGCTGATGTAGCGAAACATGAAACGGGTGAAAGCGGTGACGATGCAGTATGCGCATGACACTACTTTGACTCAGTCCACCGGCTCTCGCAATGTTCCGTGTACTCATGTGTGGGTTCATGGCAACAGCAGCTAACACACCAGCTGCACCCGCTTCTCCTGTGACGGGCCTGTTACGGACCCGTTTGCGTGCTACGACCATACCTGTTGCATACAGTTGGCGGTAGATGTTTTGCAGTGTGCGGCACGTTGGATGCTCTCTGTCCGGGTACCGTTATGCATACACCCTGCAGGCTTCAGCTGCATTTCGTCGACACTCGCCATAGATGAGTATCATCTCCGCCTTTTCAGAGTTCGAATACACCATGGTCACAGTTCCTACAACACTACACTATCACAGACGTCTGGTAACACGGTGCACTACAGTTGGTCTGCCTGCGGAGACGAATGCAGAATAACAATAGCAGCAAGCGCTACATGCGGACACTGCGACAGCTAGACCAAACCACAACAGTACACTACAGCCACACTCGTAAACACGGTCGTCATCGTAAACATGTCCCTGCAGATGCTGCTCGCCGACCGTGGCCCGTGTTTGTTACAACACGCAACCGAACGTCGGAGGTTTCAAGCGTCAACTTTAGGTTACAATATCTCCGGATGTAATTAACATTTTACAGTGCAACAAACGGCACTGATTACGTATTTGTTTATATGTTCAGATGTGCTAACAAAACTAACGGGGTTCCATTTAAAAAACGTAGGTTTGTGTTAAAAAACGTACTTCCGTGCATTTTTGTATGGTTTGTATTAAACAATTACACTAGCCCCTCTCCTCACGTTCGGTCTGTGGAATCGGTTCGTCAGTATTTGTTGTGGTTTACGAAATATATCCAGCGGTAACGTTAGGTGACTCACCCTGTATTCAAGCCACGAGTGGCCTACCGGGACCATCCGACCGCCGTGTCATCCTCAGAGGAGGATGCGGATAGGGGCGGCATGGGGTCAGCACACCACTCTCCCGGTCGTTATGATGGTATTCTTGACCGAAGCCGCTACTAATCGGTCGAGCAGCCCCTCAATTGGCTTCACGCGGCTGAGTGCACCCCGAAAAATGGCAACAGCGCATGGCGGACTGTATGGTCACCCATCCAAGTGCCGACCACTCCCGACGGCGCTTAACTTCGGTGATCACACGGGAACCGGTGTAACCACTGCGGCAAGGGCGTTGCCCACGTTTTAATGCATCTTCAGGTAATAATAACTTTTCACATCATAAGGCTAGAGAAAATGTACGGTGTCCCAACGCTGAAGTTGCAAACCGAATAGTGCTTAACCTCTTAGTAGGACGATCATCTAACGGCTAAATTCGGGAGTGTGCTCCTTAAGGTGCACGTCGAAAGCGTCAAAACTCATTCTGCATTAGAAAGCCAGAAGCTGTTTTATATTACCCTCTGGGTCTAAAAAGTTGAACCCTTATTAAACGTGCTCCTAAAATGCAATCCCCATAAAAGAAGAGTGCAGTCAACAGGTATAAGGTCTCCATCAAGTGGACAAAATCATAGTTCACGCAGACGACTTGACGGGGGCGTTGTGTACGCTAAATGCACTCTTCTTTTAATGGGAATTGGAGTTTAGGATGACGTTTGATAACGAGTTAAATTTTTAGACCCTGAGTCTGTTATAATGCAGCTTTGGATTTTTTTTTAAAGCAGTGCGAGCTTTGTGCCTTTTGACGTTCGTCTTACGGTGTTTCATTCCGAATTGAGCAACTCGATGCTCAGTCTTTAAAGAGGTTACGCAATTACCGGTTTGCAGATTCAGCGTGCGTTCTCTCTAGCCTTATGAAGTGAAACGTTATTTCCACATGATGCACCTATAACAGTGTCAAATCAGTTTTGTTGCCTAATAAGGGAGCCTCTTACAACTAAGGGACCCCTGAAGAATTTTCATTCATTTTCAAACAAAAAATTTTAAAAGGATTTCTTAAGAAGATTTTTGAGGATTTTTTTGAAAATTTCCTTACAGTATCACTGTCAAAAGCTCTGTGTAACGATACTGGGAAACTCTGAGGATGAGATTTTCACTCTGCAGTGGAGTGTGCGGTGATGTGAAACTTCCTGGCAGATTAAAACTGTGTGCCGGACCGAGCCTTGAACCCGGGACCTTTGTCTTTCGCGGGCAAGTGCTCTACCAGCTGAGATACCCGAGCACGACTCAGGCATGCCCCGTCCTTACAGCTTTACTTCTGCCAGTACCTCGTCTCCTACCTACCAAACATCAGCCCACACTACTCTGCAGGGTGAAAATCTCATTCTGGAAACGTCCCCAGGCTGTGGCTAAGCCATGTCTCCGCAATATCCTTTCTTTCAGGAGTGCTAGTCTTGCTTGGTTCAAAGGAGAGCTTCTGTAAAGTTTGGAAGGTAGGAGAAGAGGTACTGGCAGAAGTAAAGCTGTGAGGACGGGGCGTGAGTCGTGCTTGGGTAGATCAGATGATAGAGCAATCTGCCAGGATGTTCTGCTATTGCAGGACTTCAGTCTGTTGAGCCTAAGTGGCAACTGATTTGATATACAGAGAGTTTCAAGAGAAATAGTAAATATTTTAGGAGGTGGTAAGTTAGAGTAATTCGAATACAACATTATATAAACCATGTCCTCAATTTTTATTGGTCACCGGGATACAGCTGTTAGGATTTAAGCCAAACAAATACTCATAGAAGATGTTAAAGAACGGCAAATGATTAAATTCCATGTTGATTTTCATAAATTCCTGCCCCGACTTCAATGTAGTACAATACTTTAGAAAAGTATTATAATTAAAATTATTGCATACAGTTTGAATCACAAAAATACTAATTTTTTTTCCAAACGGGTCGTTCCAAGCTTGCGGAGTAGGAGACGTGCTGGGACATGAAATGTTGAGCACTGTTTAAAAGAAACTTATTTATTTTACTAAATATCCAAAGCTAGTAATTTCAAAAGACAATTAAAGCCATCTATTAGACACTAGGCAAGGTTTTCATTATTTGAAAAACCATGGCAGTCTAAAATTGTATCTACGCAAGACCTTGCAAGAAAACCAAATCTCTAAAAATTTAAATCACTTTACAATAGATTCAAACATCAACTTTAAATCTTTCAAATCTTTCATCATGAGTTGTAAAACAGCTTTGGGTAAAACTTACAATAAATTTTAAGAAAAGAAATATTCACAATCATCAACAAAATAAATCACTTGAAGGGTAAGCAATGAAATGGCAAGTAAGCCAGTCCATTCAAAAATGAGTGAACATCAAGCGCCTCGTTTCCAAAAGAACTTCGTGTACATGGCGGATTAATTGTGTGGTCGGCTGATACCGGTTGTACATGCCACCTCTGTCGTTGTTATTTTGTTCCGAAATCGACACAGTTCCCGCATACAGTAATAATAGCTCCTGAAGTACTACAGCTGTTGAACACATATAATAGCCAAGCAACGTGAATAAAATATTTTGGGCCTTAATAATATCAGAGCTTGGCGTAGTTTTAAAGACAAGGCTTGAATTTTAGTCAAAAATATTACTTAACTATGAAGGAGCTAGAGAAGTGAATTGCTAAACCAAACGACAAATTTAAATATTGAAAACAAACACAGCACCTAATTACCAGATGCAAGGATTTTAAATTATCCAAAAAATTACTTAACAAGAAAAGAAGCTAGGAAGACTAAAATGACAAATTTAAATATCAATAAACAGCTCCTCACTTGCTAGATGCGCTACACTCTTTAAATTTATGGAGTATTACTATGCGGGCACTGGAACTACATCGACGTCTGCTGATCAGTACGCCGAACTTAGCACTGGTTGCCTTCAGTACGTTTTTAGAGCAGCGTAAGTACTTACCACATACGCTGCATATTTCGTCGCTAATGCTGGAACACAATTTTCAAGTGCCAAAGAAACCGGTATACGCATCCGTATTTAAATACAGAATTATGTAAACAGGCAGAATACGGCGCTGTGGTCGGCAACACCTATATGAGACAACAGAAGTCCGGTGCAGCTGTTAGCTCGGGTACTGCTGCTGCAATGCAGGTTATCAAGATGCAAGTGAGTTTGAACGTGATATTGTAGTCGGCGCACGAGCAATGAGACACAGCATCTCCGAGATAGCGATGAAGTGGGGATTTTCCCATGCGACCATTTTACGAGAGTACCGTGGATATCAAGAATCCGGTGAAACATCAAATCTCCGACATCATTGCGACCGGAAAAAGATGCTGCAAGAAAGGGAACCATTCGACGCGACAGAAGTGCAACCCTTCTGAAAACTGCTACAGATTTCAGTGCTGGGCTATAACAAGTGCCAGCGTGCGAAACATTAAACGAAACATATTCGACATGGGCTTTCGGAGCCTAAGGCCCACTTGCGTACCCTTGATGACTGCACGACACAAAGCTTTACGCCACACCTGGGCCCGTCAACACTGACATTGGAATATTGATGACTGGAAACACGTTGCGTGGTCGGACGGGTCTCGCTTTAAATTGTATCGAGCGGATGGACGTGTACGGGTATGAAGACAACCTCTCTAATCCTTGGTCGCTGCATGTCAACAGGGGACAGTTCAAGGGGGTGTGCAGTGTGCAGTTGAGTGATATGGGACCCCTTATAGTTCTCGGTATTACTCTGACACGTGACACGTACGCAAGCATTCTGTATGATCGCCTACATCCATTCATGTCCATTCTGCATTCCAACGGACTTGGGAAATTCCAGGAGGACAATGCGACGCCTCACACGTCCAGGATTGGTACAGAGTGGCTCCACGAACACTCTTCTGAGTTTACACACTTCCGTTGGCCACCAAACTTCCCAGACATGAACATTATTGAGCATATCTGGGATGCCTTGCAACGTGCTGTTCAGAAGAGATCTCCACGCCCTCGCACTCTTACGAATTTATGGACACTCCTGCAGGATTCATGGTGTCAGTTCCCTCGAGTACTACTTCAGATACTAGTCGAGTCCGTAGCACGTCGTGTTGTGACACTTCTGCGTGCTCGAGGGGGCCCTATATTAGGCAGGTGCATCAGTTTCTTTGGCTTTTCAGTGTACGTTAGCCACACTGTAAGACCCACGTAAAGCTGAGAGTGTTGCACACACAGCGACCAACAGGTCGTTCCACAAGCCATCTCCGGAACGATGACTTCAATGGGAAATAAACAGCAACTGCTTTACTGAATCTGCGATCTAGCCGTGGAATTGGTGTAAGCTAGCACGCGCCACTTTCAGACACTGCGAGAGTATGGAATCCAGTCAGTTTGGCTGGAGCCGACTGGCACATACAACCGCCCTTCCACACACGACACTACACACAGCTGCTCCGCCCGCCTCTCGTGGTCGTGCGGTAGCGTTATCGCTTCCCACGCCCGGGTTCCCGGGTTCGATTCCCGGCGGGGTCAGGGATTTTCTCTGCCTCGTGATGGCTGGGTGTTGTGTGCTGTCCTTAGGTTAGTTAGGTTTTAGTAGTTCTAAGTTCTAGGGGACTTATGACCACAGCAGTTGAGTCCCATAGTGCTCAGAGCCACAGCTGCTCTGCAGAACATAGCAAGTAGTACCTTGGCTGAACTTCTTATCAAAGCGAGGAAGCAAGCAGCCATTCTGCGGTCGCTCTCTCTCTCTCTCTGTCTGAAATACACCCCCCCCGCTCGCCCCCCCCCCCGCCCCACACACACACACACACACACGCACTTTGTGTGCCCCTGTCTTCTTCCTTCGACTGCCTGTCTTCTCTCTAGCGGCAACGTCCGCGCCGTAGCAGCGCTAGAGTTTCTCTAATATCCAAGCTGCGATCTAACGCGAGATATCGAACCGCGATCAGAGCTGGAGCAAGGTCGACCACCCCACGGCTCACAATGTACTTTCAAATTCTCTGGACAACATCACGTGTAACTACCCTGAAGTCGTTCTGGCATTCTTTTATGAGGGCAGCACTATTGAAAATCCAAACGATCAATTCGTTGGTTGATTTTACAGCCGATGGGAGTTACAAATGTTATTAGTACCGCCAAGAGGGAAAGCGGCTACTTCAGTTAATGTCTACCTTTGCCTCCTTCTCGGAGATTAACAGTAAACATAACGATAGAGGTCGTGCATACGTAGTGTCCGCAACGTTCTTAAACATGCAACACCGAAGCATGTATAAATTCTGCGCATGCTTTCCAGAGGACTGCTTTCTACCAACTGAATGATGGCTTCCAATTCCCTCTTCATTTGCGTCTACAGAACAGCTATGGCCGCTGCGCAATGCGCCAGCCTCGCGCGTTCAGTGAAAACACGAGTAAATACTCTTGAAACTCTCACTGTGCCGTTAGAAAAGCATTTATGGCATTGTCTGCAAACAGCATCAGCGTTCCCATCACAAAACTCTTATAGAAAGACTATATCGGTATACTCCACAGCTATAAATACGTGGGGCATCCTTAATCGCTACTTTATAATTTGTCGACAGTTCACAATCACAGTTGAAGACTTCTAGTATGTACATTCAAGCACAGCTTCACAACTTGACCTTCAAATCAAACATGACACCCGTTAAATAAACCCACAGCATCTGGAGTACCAAAACGTGATATGAAAACATGTCCATAACAACACGTATCTATGTAACCAATAGAAACTGGATATAGGTACGAAATGTTTTATTCGAATAAGACTGCACTACCGTCTCCTAAAATATTTACTTTTTGTACTGAAATAATGAGTGGCGAGACGTCCACGTTCAACTTTGCATTTTCGACCAACCGCCAACGCTCATGCCTCATTAGTACAGAAGGAATGAATGTGAATAGTTAAAATAGGTGCCTATACGAGCGTCACTAGAGCTTGTTTAGCAAAAATTTGATGAGATCTCCACGAAACGGAACGAGTCGCAAAGGGCACCCCACTCTCGCCTATTGTCGCGAATTTGTATATGGAGTACTTCGAGGTGTCATCCAAATGGAAACCCTCGTACTTTTTCCGTTATGTGGATGACACTCTCGTCATCTGGCCCCATGGAACGGACAACCTTCTTGACTTCCTTGGACATTTGAACTCTATACGTTCCAACATCAGATTCACTACGGAGATCGAAGCAGAAGAAAGACTACCATTGCTGGACGTCATGGTCAAGAGAAGGGCTGATGGCACCCTGGCCCACGGTGTGCACTGGAATAAAACGCACACTGACCTGTTTTTGCCTGCAGAGAACTTCCACCACCCTCCGCAGAAGAATGGGGCTCTAAAAACATTTGTACAGGGCTATTACAAATGATTGAAGCGATTTCATAAATTCACTGTAGCTCCATTCATTGACATATGGTCACGACACACTACAGATACGTAGAAAAAATCATAAAGTTTTGTTCGGCTGAAGCCGCACTTCAGGTTTCTGCCGCCAGAGCGCTCGAGAGCGCAGTGAGACAAAATGGCGACAGGAGCCGAGAAAGCGTACGTCGTGCTTGAAATGCACTCACATCACTTAGTCATAACAGTGCAACGACACTTCAGGACGAAGTTCAACAAAGATCCTTTAACTGCTAACTCCATTCGCGCAGTTTAAAGCTTCTGGATGCCTCTGTAAGGGGAAATCAACGGGTCGGCCTGCAGTGAGCGAAGAAACGGTTGAACGCGTGCGGGCAAGTTTCACGCGTAGCCCGCGGAGACCGACTTTCAACAGGATGGTGCTCCACCGCACTTCCATCGTGATGTTCGGCATTTCTTAAACAGGAGATTGGAAAACCGATGGATCGGTCGTGGTGGAGATCATGATCAGCAATTCATGTCATGGCCTCCACGCTCTCCCGACTTAAACCCATGCGATTTCTTTCTGGGGGTTATGTGAAAGATTCAGTGTTTAAACCTCCTCTACCAAGAAACGTGCCAGAACTGCGAGCACGCATCAACGATGCTTTCGAACTCATTGATGGGGACATGCTGCGCCGAGTGTGGGAGGAACTTGATTATCGGCTTGATGTCTGCCGAATCACTAAAGGGGCACATATCGAACATTTGTGAATGCCTAAAAAAACTTTTTGAGTTTTTGTATGTGTGTGCAAAGCATTGTGAAAATATCTCAAATAATAAAGTTATTGTAGAGCTTTGAAATCGCTTCAATCATTTGTAATAACCCTGTATATAGGGTACTCACCATTTCAGACGCAGAGAGTCTGCCCCAGGAACTCGAATACGTCATAGTCGTATCCCGACAAAACTGGTATCCAGAATGGCAGATTAGGCGCGCATCGCAACAGTACAATCTGTGGAGACGGCAGATCCTACGGAGTAAGAGGCAGCCACTGCCTTTATACCGCACATTCGCGCACTATCGCGAAAAATCGGACGTATCTTGAAAAAGCACCGAGTAAAAACTGTCTTTTACACGTCCAATAGCCGGCCGGTGTGGCCGAGCGGTTCTAGGCGCTTCAGTCTGGAACGGCGCGACCGTTACGGTCGCAGGTTCGAATCCTGCCTCGGGCATGGATGTGTGTGCTGTCCTTAGGTTAGTTAGGTTTAAGTAGTTCTAAGTTCTAGGGGACTGATGACCTAAGATGTTAAGTCCCAAAGTGCTCAGAGCCATTTGAACCATTTTTTTTACACGTCCAACAAGACACGAGAATTCTTGGGAAATGTCAAAGATGATCTCAGTTTGCGGAAGGCTGGCGTATACCAGATCCCATCTCAATGTAGGAAGGCATATATTGGACAGACAATGCGTACCGTCGAAGGTCGTTGCCAAGAACACCAGAGGCACACCCGACTGGTGTGACCCAACAAGTCAGCGGTCGCAGAGCACTGTTTGTCCGATAACAGCGAATGGAGTACCAGGATCAGACTTCCAAATACTGGGACAGCATCGTTAGAGAGGCCACAGACATTCGTACCAGGGACGATCTCGTCAACCGAGGTTGCGGCCATAATCTTAGTATAGCTTGGGAACCAGCACTGAGCTTTATTGAGAAGACTCTCAGCAAAGAAAATGATGTGTGGCGTCCAGGGCGGACAGAGAACTTACATCAACGCCATCACAGACGCCGACGCTAGCGCCTCCACGAACGCCGACACGCGTTCTCGCGCGCGGATGGCCCACCGAGCGACTCGCGAGCGCAAAGGACATTAGCCGGCCGCGCGCCCCCAGGAGCTGAGATCGTCAGCGCACCTGACGATGGCGACATGTTTTATCACCGAAATACTGAGCCCGTTGGACACTGTGAACCGGCAGTACACCCGTGGTCTATTCGACCAGTTGAAATAGATTGTAAATCAATAATAAAAATAATTTAAAAATGGCTCTGAGCACTATGGGACTTAATAGCTGTGGTCATCGGTCCCCTATAACTTAGAACTACTTAAACCTAACTAACCTAAGGACATCACACACACCCATGCCCGAGGCAGAATTCGAACCTGCGACCGTAGCAGTCGCACGGTTCCGGGCTGCGCGCCTAGACCCGCGAGACCACCGCGGCCGGCGAATATGGCTAAATGGCTCTGAGCACTATGGGACTAAACTGCTGAGGTCATTAGTCCCCTAGAACTTAGAACTAGTTAAACCTAACTAACCTAAGGACATCACAAACATCCATGCCCGAGGCAGGATTCGAACCTGCGACCGTAGCGGTCTTGCGGTTCCAGACTGCAGCGCCTTTAACCGCACGGCCACTTCGGCCGGTCACGGCCGGCGAATAAAAATAAAAATAATTACTTAACGATATCGTACTCCTAAGAAACACACACACAGAATCGCACAAACTTACAGTCACTTGTACTCCCATTTCTTAATATTTCAAACACATTCTAAATACAAAACATTTTAAAGCCGAGCTGTACATCGAAGTAAAGTCGAATTCACCACGAGCAATTCAGATTTATGTTTTTCGATATTTCTTTTAGTCACCTAACGCAAGTTCTGGGATGTTACCTTTGAAAAGCTACAGACGACTTACTTCACCATTCCGAAACTGAGTAATTTTTGTAACGACAACGACGCCGACAACGCCTTAAACCCCATTCTGCGTCCTTTGTTTCTCAGGAAATTCCAAACAAAACATAAGTCTACAATTAAATACATGCGATACTTGAAGAAATACAGCAACAAGCTACTTTATGTAAAACTTTATTTATGATAATGTGTGTTCAGGTTTTCATCCATGTTCAATTGACGTAATGTATTTATACCTTCACCAGCGCCACATTTCAGTAGAGTGCACTTTGAACGCTGTAGCTGTCCTGTGCAATATAAAAATTGTTTTAGCTTGCACGTTTCCCGAGGTGTATATTCAAGTTTCATTTGCAATTAGTTGCACTTAATTTTAATCTGGATCTTGCAGCTCCTTGCTTCTGTGTGTTTATATCGGAAAATACACATAAGCTATAATTTTCGCATGCATTCGGAAACTACCTCTGAGGTCATATTTGATATACTTACTATTGTCGTTCTTGAAACTTGATATATATGTTTCAGTCGTTTGAAAACGGAATGGTGTGTTATTCCTTACTTAAGATACAACTGTACTGCAGTGACTAGAGCTAAGGTTAGCGGAGCAAGGAGCACAGCTAAACATTAACGCACTGAGTCTTGAGGTAAATGTGAGAATGTCGTATACATAACGAAGAATATAGTATATAAAAAGATATAACTACATTATCCGTTAGCAGAGTTTAAATGGTTTCGTAAATAGTGAAACAGAGACTGGTTAGCATTAACAGATGGTTTATCGCGCGAAATATAAACTGAGACAGTCACTCTCAAATGTTCAAATGTTTGTGAATTCCTAAGGGACCAAACTGGGTCATCGGTCCCTAGACTTACACACTACTTAAACTAACTTATGCTAAGAATAACATGTTGTGTTGGCAGAAGAGCCAACACCGTGTTACTAGAGGAGGCCGAAATGCACGCGTTTTAGCTCACGCAGGCTGGCATGTGGAGGGAAGGACTATACGGACGTAAGGTCTGGAACATGACAAGGAATGAGAATTCAGAAAGCGGACGGAATTAGTTTGATTCTTAACTTTAATCCATTAATGATGAAGGTCGCTCTTGACGGTACATGATTCACAATATCAATATGAGTAGTAACTGAAAATGGCGCCTTGCTAGGTCGTAGCAAATGACGTAGCTGAAGGCTGTGCTAAACTGTCGTCTCTGCAAATGAGAGCGTATGTAGCCAGTAAACCATTGCTAGCAAAGTCGGCTGTACAACTGGGTCGAGTGCTAGGGAGTCTCTCTAGACTAGACCTGCCGTGTGGCGGCGCTCGGTCTGCAATCACTGATAGTGGCGACACGCGGGTCCGACGTATACTAACGGACCGCGGCCGATTTAAAGGCTGCCACCTAGCAAGTGTGGTGTCTGGCGGTGACACCACATCACACACACACACACACACACACACACACACACACACACACACACACAGCCATGCCCGAGGGAGGACTCGAACCTCCGGCGGGAGGGACAGCGCAGTCCGTGACAAGGCGTCGCAAACCGGGCGGTCACTTTGCGCGGCAGAGTCACTCTGCGACAGGCTGAAACCTTCTCTCTAATATTTCAGGGAGGAGGGCGCAGAAATTTATTTGATATGGGATGAGGCAGGACATCTCTTCTAACGATCTATCTCGATATTAACCTTAAGCGATTTAGGGACACCTCCTAAAGCTTAATTGGGGACAGCTGAATAAAGGGTTTGAAACCGTCAATACCCGAATATGACTTCAGTGTCTCTCCTATTACGCCAGTTTTCTGGGTCTTGACATAAAGTGAGTCTGTCATACACGTATCTAAGGAGAGAACAAAAATAATAGTTTACATGTCTCAAAAAGCAGTAATTTGTCATTAATCAATGTGTTTTACCCAGTTTTAGTGATTTGAGGATTAGTTTCGACTTCAGCCAGTTAAAAGGCACGAAGTTTAAATACGTAATCCAACGTGTCACCATTACCTCCACAGATATAAGCTTTAAAAACTAAATTAAAATGTTTTACTTTTCCATGCGTCCGATAAGAATCAAATCATTCTGCTTTTAAGCTATCTGCAGAATACCGTAAATCGATTTAGTAATTTATTCAAGCATCTGACTCTCCATGAATATGTAGGCAGTGTATTATTTCCACGGAATAGGATATCAAAGCCATAAAAGATCGAGTTCTCGGATCTCGGAATGTAATTACGTTGTTCAGATTGTATACAATTTTGCTCTCGTGCGCTGCAATTTCATTCCTGAACAAGGTCGACATAACAAGTCACAGATTACTAGTTTCCACTTTCGAAACCTCAGTTTAAGTAGCGGCAAAACAGTTGGCAAATTAATATACGAGGCCGCGAATGACACTACATTAAGTTTTGTGATGTAATGCTGTACGATATATGTCATTCGCAAGAGAAATCGTAATAAGAAAGTTACAAAGGGAATGCTTTGTATCTCTTTCATGACCATTTAGAATATTCTGACGTTACCTTTTTTTGTCTCGATTTTGACGAAAATTCATCTCATTATCATACTAAATTAGCAACACCCTGATATAATGCACTGGATCATTTAAGTCATGGCCATGAGTCATACTTTCGTGGTTTCCAGGATTTTCATAAATTATTCACTAGACTACATTTACATTAAAAAGTGAGACAAGGAGACATTACCTAATTCCCTACGTTTTCTGGCCACATTTTTGGCACTTTCAATAAAGTTCTTCGTGGGAGCCTACAGTAACTCTCACTTTCAATATACTCACCACCTGAAACTTTCTGGCAAATTAGAACTGTATACTGCACTCGGACTCTTATCCAAAACATTGGCTTTTGTTCTAGCGATCATTAATTCAACACATTGCTGCGCGCATGGTGTTTCGCGTGATACGGACGCGCTTCTCCGGCTTTGCATGGGAACCAGAACTCCATACGCCAACACTGTTTAGCATATGATGATCTGGCCCGTTGCTTGAAAAAGAGTGGCACAGACGAGAGAGAGAGAGAGAGAGAGAGAGAGAGAGAGAGAGAGAGAGAGAGAGAGAAGGGAGGTGGGGGGAGGAGGGAGGGTGAGAATATTCACTATAAATTCGCACAATTTTACCTAAAGTTCACAGAACGATTCAGAAACTGACACGCTACAGACACCAAGACGGCATAATGAAAAAACAGAATTGAGGAGTTTATTTAAAATGAGTCTTAAATCTAGTGAAGTGCTCAAGCCCAGAAATAATATACAGTTGGAACTTACAGTGTTGTGATGTTTTGAAAGTATATGGCCAGTTTTCGCTCTACATAATTATAACGTAACCTTCGTAAATGTTAAGAACAAAAGCACGTGATGTTGAGTGAAGATGTTTTGGAGACAAGGAATTATTTACGTTTAATTTTACATAAAATTCATTCAATAAACATTTTACTCAATATTGACAGAAACATCATATGAAAATGATTTTAGTCATAGAAGTAAGGAAAGATAGCTGATAACGTCCGTTATAGTATCCACATAACAAGCTGCTCCCTTTGAGAATCATCACTGGCACACTTACGAACCTTGATATTTTCTTAATCATTCTGTAGATGTCAGAAATCTCTCCTAACCAACGACCCACATTCAAAACTAATAATTTTTCGTGTACAGAGAAATAAATAGTACGAAACCAGTATGCTATGTATTTACGTTGGAGCAGCTACGGTGAGTCAGATCCATTCTTTGGTTTCATGTAGTGGCCACGCAAATATAAGGTACAGTAAAAAGAAATACAACATCACTATAAGACGCCTTGAATATAAAAAAAAGTTTTCAGATCCTCTATAACTTAAGAGATGAGACAGATTGGCGGATAACACTCTTCTGTTTAAGTGCATGAATGTACAGTACAGTAAATGCAGTAGCATAAAAACACAAAAAATTCAAACTTCTTGATTTCAGTGGCTTTCAAAATAAGATCTTCAGTGCATCAATTTAAATAAATAAAAAATCTTCTCTGACAGCGGAAAAGTGCTTTGATACTGCAGTCGAAACTAAAGTTAAAACATGAATAAAATACACACTTCCGTAGTGGTGACCGCTAACGTACGTCTGAGCTGTGGCGTTGTACTCATTGGTAAGCAGGTTTGCATCCTCAAGGTGGATGACATTTCCACTGCTAGTATTTACCTAGTAAGAGGAGGAGACGTGCTGGCGTAAAGCTGCTGATCACCATCACCAATCTCTGCGCCAGTGTCCTGGGTTAAATTACAGACCTCTCCGCACTGGCTCCTGGAGTGAGGGCATGCGGCGCTGTTGATTTTGATTTTGACCCGTCCGTCGGATGGGGACCTAAAGCCCCGTGGCGCCTTCGATACTATTCGCGAGGAGTAGGCAATATGCCAGAACCGGGTTTCACCCTGTCCCTTCTCTCACCACCATCCATCCAGCACAAAGACAACACTACACCAAGAAAATATGTTGTGTGGACATGTGTCCGGAAACGCTTACTTTCCATGTTAGAGCTCATTTTATTGCTTCTCTTCAAATCACATTAATCATGGAATGGAAACACACAGCAACAGAACGTACCAGCGTGACTTCAAACACTCTGTTACAGGAAATGTTCAAAATGTCCTCCGTTAGCGAGGATACATGCATCCATCCTCCGTCGCATGAAATCCCTGATGCGCTGATGCAGCCCTGGAGAATAGCGTATTGTATCACAGCCGTCCACAATACGAGCACGAAGAGTCTCTACATTTGGTACCGGGGTTGCGTAGACAAGAGCTTTCAAATGCCCCCATAAATGAAAGTCAAGAGGGTTGAGGTCAGGAGAGCGTGGAGGCCATGGATTCGGTCCGCATCTACCAATCCATCGGTCACCGAATCTGGTGTTGAGAACCGTCCGAACACTTCGACTGAAATGTGCAGGAGCTCCATCGTGCATGAACCACATGTTGTGTCGTACTTGTAAAGGCACATGTTCTAGCAGCACAGGTAGAGTGTCTCGTATGAAATCATGATAACGTGCTCCATTGAACGTAGGTGGTAGAACATGAGGCCCAATCGAGACATTGACAACAACGCGTGCCCAAACGTTCACAGAAAATCTGTGTTGATGACGTGATTACACAATTGCGTGCGGATTCTCGTCAGCCCACGCATGTTGATTGTGAAAATGTACAATTTGATCTCGTTGGAATGAAGCCTCATCCGTAAAGAGAACATTTGCATTGAAATGAGAATTGACACATTGTTGGATGAACAATTCGCAGAAGTGTACCCGTGGAGGCCAATCAGCTGCTGATAGTGCCTGCACATGCTGTACATGGTACGGAAACAACTGGTTCTCCCGTAGCACTCTCCATACAGTGACGTAGTCAACGTTAATTTGTACAGCAGCAACTTCTCTGACGCTGACTTTATGGTTATCGTCAACTGCACGAAGAATTGCCTCGTCCATTGCAGGTATCCGCGTCGTTCTAGGTCTTCCCCAGTCGCGAGTCATAGGCTGGAATGTTCCGTGCTCCCTAAGACGCCGATCAATTCCTTCGGACGTCTTCCTGTCGGGACACCTTCGTTCTGGAAATCTGTCTCGATAAAAACGTACCGCGCCATGGCTATTGCCCCGTGCTAATCCATACATAAATGGGCATCTGCCAACTCCGCATTTGTAAACATTGCACTGACTGCAAAACCACGTTCGTGATGAAGACTAACCTGTTGATGCTACGTACTGATGTGCTTGATGCTAGTACTGTAGAGCAATGAGTCGCGTGTCAACACAAGCACCGAAGTCAACATTACCTTCCCTCAATTGCGCCAACTGGCGGTGAATCGAGGAAGTACAATACATACTGACGAAACTAAAATGAGCTCTAACATTGAAATTAAGCGTTTCCGGACACATGTCCACATAACATCTTTTCTTTATTTGTGTGTGAGGATTGTTTCCTGAAAGTTTGGCTGTACCTTTTTGAAACGGCCTGCATATCGAATCAGACTGGAAGCAGAACGTCAAGAAAACTACGAGGAACGATAGAAGATCTTATACTTCCGCAGCTGGTAACAACTTGCCTGAAAAAACTACAATAAATGTGGTTCGTGCAAGAGTCTTGTATATCATTATAACGTAAAAGTTGTACACCAGAATATTATATTTGGTCTGGCCTTTGGTTTGGGCAAAACAACAATGGGACAATGACACTTTTGCACAACTTCTTGCTCTGACAAAACATGTTACAATAGTATAGCAAACATTTATTGTTTCGGGACATAGGTTTCTGCCCTGGTACGGTACTTTTGCATTAACCTGGAAAAAAGGAGAGTAATGGACGTCATGACTACCTATGAATCGAAGTCCTTAATATTTGCTTTTTTAAGCACATGTTTCATTATAATGCAAATGAGCCAGACTGACTTTGTTGCTGTCAGTATTGCTGAAAGTATTGTGACGTGTGACTCAAACTTTAAAATTACTAATTACATGGTTAAATATCAATACAGATGACCCACATTCAGTGTATCTACGTTTTAGTCATAATGTCATTCACCTTTGGGTACGTCACTGTCTGCTAAAGACAAAAGAGAAAGTCAGCCCTAAGTTAACATCCGTATTCTTGTTATGAGGTTTTCCATATCTACATCTACATGACTACTCTGCAATTAACAGTTAACTGCCTAGTAGAGGGTTTATCGAACCACTTTCACGTTATTTCTCTGCCGTTTCCGCTCTCTAACAGCGTGCGGCAAAAACGAACACTTAAATCTTTCCGCACGAGCTCTAATTTCTCTTATTTTATTACAATGATCGTTTCTCCGTACGCACATGGCTGCCAACGAAATATTTTCGCAGTCGGAGGATAACGTTGCAATCAAAAACGCCTTAGTTTTAATTATTGTTACTACAGATCAGTATCGCATTCGTGAAACTCTGTCCACTATTTCGCAAGAATACAAAACTCTTTCAACTTTTTTGATGTCTTCTGTCAGTCCTAAATCACTTTCTTGTATAGAGAGTTTATTCCTCTTTCGGCATAGAAAATGAGGTTCTTGTTGGAATGTATAGATAATTTGTAATAGAATACAGTAAATTTTCTGTGAACTTGACTTCTGAGTGAACAGTTCAGCTTATTTTTCCTCTGTTTCACTTTTTCTTAGTTACTGTATCGTATCCTCTGTAGAATCAGTCATTCTTCGGTAAGTTTAAATAAATGCAAATTATTAATTCAGTATATCAGATAATGTAATCTGATAATATTTCACATAACTTTTGCCACTGTAAGAGAACATTATTTTTTTGATATACGATAGTATTCCACAATGTACTTTTACACCACACGCAGTATTCTCTCACGGAAGGCTGGAATTTATAAAGTACCTTGCGAGTGTGGGAAAGCCTACATTGGTCAGACCACACGCACAGTACACGACCGCTGCGTTGAACATGAGCGCCACACTCGCCTTTTACAGCCCAGTAAGTCGGCCATAGCCGAACATTGTATTTCCACAGGACATACTATGGATTATTCGGCCACGAAAATCTTGGCCCCATCGAGATCCTTCTGGGATTCAGTTGTTAGGGAATCCGTGGAAATACGTTTAGCGGAATATCTCATTAACCGTGATGGCGGCTTTTTATTGAATAAGGCCTGGGACCCGTTGATTTCTTTAATTTCAACCAAATGAAAACTTTTTATGGCTTCTGACATGTCGAGCGACAAGTAATTTTAATTTTAATATTGAAATTTTGCATTTTATTGTTTTGGACACGTCTGCGTGCATGTTTTACTTTTTTCACGCATTCGTTTGCGCTCCATAGATGCAGTAATATTGTAGAGGGCCTTGGAATCGACAGGTGGCGCGCATGCTACGCTAACTTGCGCATGCGCGCCTGCGTCACTTTTACGTATAAATAGAGCGACTTGCACTAGCAATCTCCTCTGTCCAGTTTCCCCCCACCTGCTCTCGGCTGTGGTATGTCACATTTGCCAACTTTTTAGTGCAGTGTTCCAGTGACTATTCAGTGTTGTTCGTCTTTCTCGTGTTGCGAACAGAAACCATGCTGTCGCTAGGTGTGAATTTTATGTCTTTTGCGAACAGAATCCAGACTGTCGCCGTGTTTTTTAATTGTCTGTCTATTGTTTTACCTGTCTGCTTCGTATGTATTTTATTAGCATCATCATCCCTCTGTTGGTTGGTTGTTTCGGTGAAGGAGACCAGACAGCGAGGTCATCGGTCTCATCGGATTAGGGAAGGACGGGGAAGGAAGTCGGCCGTGCCCTTTGAAAGGAACCATCCCGGCATTTGCCTGGAGCGATTTAGGGAAATCACGGAAAACCTAAATCAGGATGGCCGGACGCGGGATTGAACCGTCGTCCTCCCGAATGCGAGTCCAGTGTCTAACCACTCATCATCCCTCTGTTCTTTGTTTTAAGTTCCACGATTTCTTTTCGCCATGTTACTCTTTAAGTCTCCGATTTTATCGCCTTTTTTTATTATTTATTCTCTTCATCTTTCTAACAAAGTCTGTAGGCTGAAGTGCGGCATACTAAGCTGCTGCCAGCCCGCCCCCTTCGGGGGGAATTGAAATTCGATAAAGAAAAAAAAAAAGCAATCTCCAGTGTCAAACACTCGCCTGAAGATGGCTGTAAGGTTGTCAGCCGAAATATCGTGGAAAGAAGTCGATGAGATCCGGCTGCAATCCCGAAATCTTGTGGAATATTCGATACGCTGGGAAAATTTCAAGAGTCACAATCAAGGATATGTGTGCGCAAAACGTAAAATACAAGAGATCATAGGTCACGGTACAAAACGACTTCTGAATCTTTCGTCCATAAAGGATGGTATCATGTGGGATGCGACTGCTGATAAAGTAAATAAAAGAATTCATCACGTCAGTCACCTATTAATTCTTAACTACGCGTTTTGATGGTTCACACCGTCGATTTCAGGTGGAGAATTGCATAGTTACTTTGATGGGGTTAGTGAAAACCAAACACGCGTTTCTACAGCAGCAAACCAAAGGCAGGTTATGTTGCGTCTTTTGGTGGTAATACAGTTGGTTTTTCAGAAAACGCACTGTTAATATGAATGTAAATGAGTATAGTGTACCTATAAGCTAATTATAGTCGAAGAAATGCTGCGTACTACTACTTGTTGCATGTGGCCTTCACTGTACATTTGTTTGCATAATGTCACTTGAAAGATGTTACACATTCAGAGATGGTTCAAATGGCTCTGAGCACTATGGGACTCAACATCTTAGGTCATAAGTCCCCTAGAACTTAGAACTACTTAAACCTAACTAACCTAAGGACATCACACACACCCATGCCCGAGGCAGGATTCGAACCTGCGACCGTAGCAGTCCCGCGGTTCCGGACTGCAGCGCCAGAACCGCTAGACCACCGCGGCCGGCCATTCAGAGATATGTTTCCACACTTTTAATACAAAGATAATTAGCTGTAAGCTACAATTGCTGGAATTTAGCTATTCGTTACTGCACATCAAAATTCTATTATTATATTTATTAAATGGCCATTTGTTCATTTTTCTTTTATTTTTTAAAAACCATATGGCTGGGATGTAACAGAATATGGACGTCTGTGTAAGTATAAAAGTCATCAATTGTAAGGGCAAAATTAATTTATGTAATAAAATGAATGTTATTTATTATATAGCAACCAGATGCGGTGCCTCACACCATCTCCAGGCCTTAACTGGCGCTGAGGGGTAGTTTCCAATCGTATACACGACACCAGCAGTGGCCGACGTCTACGAGCTGGTTTCCTTAGACTACAGTAACAACGATGTTGTGTCTGCAACCATCATTGGTTGTAGGCCATCATTAATGGGACGGGTTGTGCATACGCTTGGAGTCCACCCACTCAGCGTCAGTTACGGCCTGAAGATAGTGCAGTGAGTCACGGAAACTGGTAGCTATATAATAAATAACACTGTTTCATTTTATTATATAAGCGGACGGCCGAATCCCACAGCCTTCAATCAGAAGGATGGACACACACAAATTAGTGTAGTTTAGTGAGTTGTTACTGCATTTAGACTTCTTGCTAATTGTAAATGTATTGCAAATTTAAAGAATAAATAGCGAAAGAACTAACAGTTTAACCTTGCAGGTCCCATATTTTGAAAACATTGTTGTGGAAAACAAAATTTTTCTTATGTGTTATTTATATCCATACATCCATTTAATAACTATAGTAATATAATTTTGACGAAGAGTAACAAATATCTAAACTCGAGCAATTGCACTTTAGAATTATCTTAGTACTCAAAGTAAGCAAATCTACCTCAGACTTGACAACGCCTTTGCAGAGACAGTGTAGGCAAATGCACAGTGAGGAGCACTTGCAAGAAGCGACAAAGTGGAACGTTTTCTCGACTCTACGTGCCTTGTACGTACATCTACACCTACATCTACAAGGATACTCTGCAAATAATACTTACGTGCCTGGCAGAGGGTTCGTCGAACCACTTTCACATTTCTCTATTATTCCAATCTCGTATAGCGCGCGGAAAAAACGAACGCCTGTATCTTCCCATGCGAGCTGTGATTTCCCTTATTTTATTATGGTGATCGTTTCTCCCTACGTAGGTCGCTATTAACAAAATATTTTCGCATTCGGAAGAGAAAGTTGGTGATCGAAATTTCGTGAGAAGATTCCGTCGCAACGAAAAAGGCCTTTACTTTAATGGTGTCCAACCCAAATCCTGTAACATATCAGCGACACTGTCTACCCTATTTCGCGATAATAAAAAAAGTGCTGCCCTTCTCTGAACTTTCTCGATGTACGCCGTAAATGCTATCTGGTAAGTATGCCATCCGCGGAGGACGGACAAACACAGTGTAGGCAGTCTCCTTAGTAGCTCTGTTACATTTTCTAAGTGTCTTGACAATAAGGCGCAGTCTTTGGTTAGCCTTCGCCACGACGTTTTCTACGTGTTCCTTTCAATTTAAGTTGTTCGTAATTGTAATCCATAGGTATTTAGTTGAATTTACGGCCTTTAGATTTGACTCATTTATCGTGTAATCGAAATTTAAAGGATTCCTTTTAGCACTCATGTGGATGACCTCACACTTCTCGTTATTTAGGGTCAGTTTCAAATTTTCGCACC
Source organism: Schistocerca cancellata (assembly GCF_023864275.1). Taxonomy (NCBI): domain Eukaryota; kingdom Metazoa; phylum Arthropoda; class Insecta; order Orthoptera; family Acrididae; genus Schistocerca; species Schistocerca cancellata. Next base: position 1,112,329,403 of record NC_064627.1, read on the forward strand.
ACACAGATATCTTTTCTAAATCGTTTTGCAATTTGTTTCGACCTTTTGATGACTTTACTAGTCGATAAACGACAGCGTTAGCTGCAAACAACGTAAGACGGCTGGTCTGATTATCTCCCAAATCGTTTATATAGGTAAGGAGCAGCAAAGGGTCTATAATACTAGCTTGGGGAACGCCAGAAATCACTTCTGATGTACTCGATGACTTTCCGCCAGTTACTACGAACTGTGACCCCTCTGACAGGAAATCACAAATCCAGTCATGTTGTGGCTAGGAATCGTGCATACTCTGTTCGGTACACAAACAATCAAACAACTCTTATTAATGAGTTTTTCGTTCAAGAAGACAAGTACAAGTACTTATCTTTGATCTGAGAATTCTTGTACTCCTCTATATATGATCATCCACAAGTGCGATTACATAGATGTATCGCAAGCAAAGGGCGACAGACAAAATAATCAGCCTTCTTCATAACAGAGAAATACAAGTAAGACTCCTGGTCCTAGCGTCAGGTACTAGCATAAGTCTGTCAACTGAACTGCAGTGACGACTGATCTCTAACTGTGCTACGTAGAGGTTGCTAATGAAGAGGCTGCCACGCGCCGGCTAATGAAGTGGCTAACGTTCAGGCCCCCACAACCGCACGAGTGGTCGACTGTGAGATGCGGACAAATTGAATAGCTGGCCGGCGGCCATTAGAGTGGTAAACTGACGCGCGGATTTCGAATGTTTATACATCGCTTTTGGTTACCAAATGTCTTCCCTACAGTTAGGTCACAAACATAATGCCTCATTTAAATGCGTTACTACAATATAGTTTTTAATTTATGAACAAACAGCAACTAGTCACTGTTTATGAATTTATGTTACGTAGTACATGGAATCTGCTGTAGCTAAAAGTTATGCACTGGACCCCTAACATTTTGCGTAGTTCATTTACGATAGATGTACGCAAAATGCATCAAAATACTCGATGATTTGCTCACTATGTTAATAGATATTTTCTGACTCTACCTTGCTTTAGATTTTATGACGAAAAGTGCGTTATATATGGCGTAGTGCTTTGGCAACTCACGACCAAATTATCAAGTTTCAGCCTAACCTAGACCATGAAAACACTACCGATCAGCCAGCTACAACAAACAAGACTTCAGGCAGGCATCCAGTATCGCGTTAGTCACAATATTTACTTTCGAAGATGTACACTTCAGTTTATATGTGTGGTTTTTTCATATAATAAATAAAACTCAACAACTGTTCCATCGAGAGAAGTTGTGAAATCAGATTACAATTACACACATTCAGTTGCATTTTATAACGATAAAAAGCCTGCTAACTCAAATTTCGTGTTGCTTGCAACTCAACTTCTATAGTTAAAATAAAATGTGGTTCACAAAGAAAAATTTATCTTCTGCTGTATATGGTCTGGAAAACGAAAGGTGGATGGAACAGCATCGTCTTTCAGCTTTCTGCGATTTACGTAATTTCCAAGGAAACAACTTTCTTCAAAATGATCGGAACATATAAAATAGTATTCTGTCGGTCGGAAATCTTGCCTCCTGACAGCGTGTAACCATTTTTGTAACAGCTGTGGTTTTGAGAAAGAAAACCTGCAAATGTATGCACAGACATTATGCTAATACCGTGTTACAAAAACATTTATTAAGTAAGTGCACCGACATACGAAACAACTTAAAATATCCACATACCTGTGAAATGTAATATTCGTTCCTTTCTCGAATTTATTTGTACAATTAATCGCTGCACAACTCTTCACCACTGTACTTCTTTTGATTGGAACGTACAGACAGTAGAAATACGAGTAACAAATACTGTATGTACGCCCCAACAAATATACAACTTTGAATCAGGGTCTTCATAAACAACAGTACTACACAACCCATCAGACTACAACCACTATAATGGCGTCCAGCCGAAGGTTCAAATTATCCCGCGACTACAGCGCCATCAGTGAGTCTAGTTATTTTTTACAAGGTCTTTGCTAACGTTGAAGCTGCTTTCGATGTGGGCAGCCACCAGTTTGTCTCGGCGCTTATGTCGTCGTCACCTAGGGGCCGCTGGTGTGGCGTTGTCGTGCTGGAGGGAGGTCTATATGAAGATGGTATCTGTTCTTTCGAACATATCCGAAAGAACAGGTACCATAGTTGACCATGTATTAGAATGAAATGATAATTAAATGAAGACCCTAAGCTGCCGACAGGCATTGATATAACATCAACGGGGACAGCTGAAAATGTGTGCCTCGCCTCGGACATGTCCGAAAGAACAGACACCATCTTCATATAGTTAAGGCTAACCGGCCATTGACCTGCTTCTTCTGTGCTGGATGCACATGCATTGCCCGAACTCTTACGGAACTCGGTAAGATTGTCTGCCGCGAGTAATGAATGTAATGGGCAGGGTCACTACGATTGTAGTGTGTGGACATTAAGCTGGGAATGTGGGTCTCAAAGGTAGCGTGCAAGGGATAAATCCCTGCAGCCGCACTATCCTCTGTGCCCTCAGTGGATCAGACGGATAGAGAGTCTGCCATGTAAGCATGAGATCCCGGGTTCGAATCTCGGTCGGGGCACACATTTTCAACTGTCCTCGTTGATGTATATCAACGCCCGTCGACAGCTTAGGGTCTTGATTTAATTATCATTTCATGGAGGGAGGTCGGTCAGCGTGCGAGTGGCTGACCTGTTCTCACAGCCGTCTCTTCTCTGGAGATTCCCGACTGGAATGGCAGCGCTGACTTTACGCCGTAACAAGTCACATAACTGAGACGATATTCCATAAGCACGAAATTTCAGTACGAGCCGCTTGTGTGGTACAGTGTCCGGAAATCCAGAAATATGGAATCAATTTGAAATCCCTTATCAATAGCACTCAACACTTCGTGCGAGTAAAGAGCTAGTTGTGTTTCACCGACTGTGTGTAAATAGATCGTTTTCTTCGAGGTAATTCATTACTGTTTACTCTCACGAATTCTTATCTTTTCAACTTGTAAGTACCAAGTTCTCCACCTGAAGATGATAGTGTGAGCCATCGAAACGCGTAGTGGGAGAATAAATAAATGTTGACGCAGTAAACTGTTTTATTTGTAAAACGGCGTCTACTTAAGGAAAAATATAACTGCTGTCCTCTCTTCCTACACGACCACGGCACGTGGTGATTTAAGGGGCTCCGGAAAGGCTCAAAATCATGAAAAGTTCAATTTTTACTTTTTTGCGTTTTCTGAATCTGCAGACTATTTATTATCTTTTAATAGATATGTAATTTATTCAATTCCGAAGAGTACAATTATTTTTAAATTTTTTTTAAATGTGTTCTACATGGGCGTGACCCACTGTGGCGCTGTTAAACTGCTGTCAAATGGTGTTATTATTAACGTCCGTGTTCATCAGGTACATTTTAGGGATGTGAGATAAAGTATGTGTTGTGGCTAACCTGTGATGGTTCAGTATACACTCCTGGAAATTGAAATAAGAACACCGTGAATTCATTGTCCCAGGAAGGGAAAACTTTATTGACACATTCCTGGGGTCAGATACATCACATGATCACACTGACAGAACCACAGGCACATAGACACAGGCAACAGAGCATGCACAATGTCGGCACTAGTACAGTGTATATCCACCTTTCGCAGCAATGCAGGCTGCTATTCTCCCATGGAGACGATCGTAGAGATGCTGGATGTAGTCCTGTGGAACGGCTTGCCATGCCATTTCCACCTGGCGCCTCAGTTGGACCAGCGTTCGTGCTGGACGTGCAGACCGCGTGAGACGACGCTTCATTCAGTCCCAAACATGCTCAATGGGGGACAGATCCGGAGATCTTGCTGGCCAGGGTAGTTGACTTACACCTTCTAGAGCACGTTGGGTGGCACGGGATACATGCGGACGTGCATTGTCCTGTTGGAACAGCAAGTTCCCTTGCCGGTCTAGGAATGGTAGAACGATGGGTTCGATGACGGTTTGGATGTACCGTGCACTATTCAGTGTCCCCTCGACGATCACCAGTGGTGTACGGCCAGTGTAGGAGATCGCTCCCCACACCATGATGCCGGGTGTTGGCCCTGTGTGCCTCGGTCGTATGCAGTCCTGATTGTGGCGCTCACCTGCACGGCGCCAAACACGCATACGACCATCATTGGCACCAAGGCAGAAGCGACTCTCATCGCTGAAGACGACACGTCTCCATTCGTCCCTCCATTCACGCCTGTCGCGACACCACTGGAGGCGGGCTGCACGATGTTGGGGCGTGAGCGGAAGACGGCCTAACGGTGTGCGGGACCGTAGCCCAGCTTCATGGAGACGGTTGCGAATGGTCCTCGCCGATACCCCAGGAGCAACAGTGTCCCTAATTTGCTGGGAAGTGGCGGTGCGGTCCCCTACGGCACTGCGTAGGATCCTACGGTCTTGGCGTGCATCCGTGCGTCGCTGCGGTCCGGTCCTAGGTCGACGGGCACGTGCACCTTCCGCCGACCACTGGCGACAACATCGATGTGCTGTGGAGACCTCACGCCCCACGTGTTGAGCAATTCGGCGGTACGTCCACCCGGCCTCCCGCATGCCCACTATACGCCCTCGCTCAAAGACGGTCAACTGCACATACGGTTCACATCCACGCTGTCGCGGCATGCTACCAGTGTTAAAGACTGCGATGGAGCTCCGTATGCCACGGCAAACTGGCTGACACTGACGGCGGCGGTGCACAAATGCTGCGCAGCTAGCGCCATTCGACGGCCAACACCGCGGTTCCTGGTGTGTCCGCTGTGCCGTGCGTGTGATCATTGCTTGTACAGCCCTCTCGCAGTGTCCGGAGCAAGTATGGTGGGTCTGACACACCGGTGTCAATGTGTTCTTTTTTCCATTTCCAGGAGTGTATATCGCTGGTGTGATTGTCGATTGTTTCATGTTTATTTACTCTGTCGTTATCTCGAAAATATTCGTAATTAATTCTGTTTCTTGAGTCTCTTTTTTGTTGAAGTATAATAATGAGTAAAAGTAAAGTTGCTGTTGCGACTTTCAATGATGGCAACATTGTAAGGTGCAATGTATTTAGAAATATGGGAATGAAGATAGGTTCTAACATGGTACGAGCGATGCTCGCTTTAGACAAGGAACGCCTTCGGGCTGCAGACAGGGCTGTAAAGAGTCTAGAAATACAAGCAAGAGTAAACAGGAGGAGGAACAAGAGGAAGCTGGAGGAGGAGTTTGCAGAGGATGAAGATAATCCATCCTATGGACCTGGAATGCACTAAAAAGTTAATCCAATCTTTGTCGCTCGATTCCGAAAACTTTTATTTTCTCATACTAATTACGTGTTTTCTAAGGATCTTCCAAACATATTTGTTTCAAACATTCAGTAAATGTTACACAGTACCTTCTGCATAATTTAACACAGCCTTTTTCCAAAAAACTGTATATTTTTGAATATATGAATAAAAAATTGCAAAAAAAGTTGTGAATTTTCATTACAATTGAAAAAAAAATCATCTTTAATAACTGAACTAAAATTTTGTAAAATGCCTGTGTTAAGTTGTAGCCCATATTCCAATAAATAATCTGTAAAAAGTTCAACTTCCTACCTCAAATACTTTGTGAGGAAAGATGTAATTTATAAGCGTTATTTTAATATTCCGGAGCCCCTTAAAGACATTTTTGTAGCTCGATTTCACCCAGAGAGCAGTCTTGTAGAGCGTACCTTTAAAGAGTTGAACAGGTTCATGAGAACTTGCATTCCGAATCGCCACACCAAGTGGGCAGAATACGTTTCGACTTTTGAGGAACTCCACGATAGATTGCCACATTCAGCCACCGGTTATACTCCACTAGAAGTCATGTTTGGAAAGAATGAAACCGACAGCTGGCTGTCACCATTACCAACTGCACCACGACAAGTTGTACCTCACGAACAAATTATAGCTGAGACTCTAAATAACTTAACGAGGTGCGCGGAGCGCCGAAAGGAGAAGCATGACAAGAAGATAAAGAAGGTAACAGTGTATCAACCAGGTGACTTGGTGCTAATAAGGACTCATCCCAAGTCATCTCTGTTAGCAAAAAAGAATAAAAAATGTCAACCGGTGTATGCCGGGCCCCACAAAACCATAGACATACCACACGGATGTAGCTGTTTGTTGCAGGCGTACCCCAGCTGGGCGTGGCACTCGACGGCGTCGCGTCCCAACTGTTCGACGCTGGTGTCGGTGTACCGGGCGCGCGCCGACCGCTGCGACCGGCTGTGGGTGCTGGACAGCGGCCTCATGGACTCGCTGGGCACCTTCACGCGCGTCTGCCCGCCCAAGCTGGTCGTGTTCGACCTGCGCACCGACTCGCCCGTGCGCTCCGTCACCTTCCCGCAGGACGTGCTGCGGCCCAGCTCGCTGCTCACCAACCTCGTCATCGACGACGAGGGCTCGCGCTCCTGCGACGACGTCTTCGTCTACATGAGCGACAGCGCCGCGCCCGGACTTGTCGTCTACGACGCGGGCCGCGACTCCGCCTGGAGGGTCAGCCAGTCCTACATGTGGCCGCACCCGGACCGCAGCGCCTTCCAGGTAGGCAGCCCTCCACCCTCACCGCCTCCCCTTCTTACTTCACCTGCTCTCATTCCAGTAACCAGACCACTTGCATTCCCACTCCATAATAACAAGAATGAGCCAAATTCTTCGAGTACATGTCTGACACTGTGCCAGTCGTTGGGGGCGATTGATTCTTATGTTGTTGTTGTTGTTGTTGTGGTCTTCAGTCCTGAGACTGGTTTGATGCAGTTCTCCATGCTACTCTATCCTGTGCAAGCTTCTTCATCTGCCAGTACCTACTGCAACCTACATCCTTCTGAATCTGCTTAGTGTATTCATCTCTTGGTCTCCCCCTACGATTTTTACCCTCCACGCTGCCCTCCAATCTTAAATTGGTGATCCCTTGATGCCTCAGAACATGTCCTACCAACCGATCCCTTCTTCTGGTCAAGTTGTGCCACAAACTTCTCTTCTCCCCAATCCTATTCAATACTTCCTCATTAGTTATGTGATCTACCCATCTAATCTTCAGCATTCTTCTGTAGCACCATATTTCGAAAGCTTCTATTCTCTGCTTGTCCAAACTATTTACCGTCCATGTTTCACTTCCATACATGGCTACACTCCATACAAATACTTTCAGAAATGACTTCCTGACACTTAAATCTATACTCGATCTTAACAAATTTCTCTTCTTCAGAAACGCTTTCCTTGCCATTGCCAGTCTACATTTTATATCCTCTCTGCTTCGACCATCATCAGTTATTTTGCTCCCCAAATAGCAAAACTCCTTTACTACTTTAAGTGTCTCATTTCCTAATCTAATTCCCTCAGCATCACCCGACTTAATTCGACTACATTCCATTATCCTCGTTTTGCTTTTGTTGATGTTCATCTTATATCCTCCTTTCAAGACACTGTCCATTCCGTTCAACTGCTCTTCCAGGTCCTTTGCTGTCTCTGACAGAATTACAATGTCATCGGCAAACCTCAAGGTTTTTATTTCTTCTCCATGGATTTTAATACCTACTCCGAATTTTTCTTTTGTTTCCATTACTGCTTGCTCAACATACAGATTGAATAACATCGGGGAGAGGCTACAACCCTGTCTCACTCCCTTCCCAACCACTGCTTCCCTTTCATGTCCCTCGACTCTTATAACTGCCATCTGGTTTCTGTACAAATTGTAAATAGCCTTTCTCTCCCTGTATTTTACCCCTGCCACCTTTAGAATTTGAAAGAGAGTATTCCCGTCAACATTGTCAAAAGCTTTCTCTAAGTCTACAAATGCTAGAAACGTAGGTTTGCCTTTCCTTAATCTTTCTTCTAAGATAAGTCGTAAGGTCAGTATTGCCTCACATGTTCCAGTATTTCTACGGAATCCAAACTGATCTTCCCCGAGGTCGGCTTCTACTAGTTTTTCCATTCGTCTGTAAAGAATTCGTGTTAGTATTTTGCAGCTGTGGCTTATTAAACTGATTGTTCGGTAATTTTCACATCTGTCAACACCTGCTTTCTTTGGGATTGGAATTATTAAATTCTTCTTGAAGTCTGAGGGTATTCTTATATTTTCCTTGAAGAATCAAGTTTGCCAGGCTCGCTAGTACAGGGCTATTACAAATGATTGAACCGATTTCATAAATTCACTGTAGCTCCATTCATTGACATATGGTCACGACACACTACAGATACTGGCTGTTTCAAAAATGACCGGTATATTTGAAACGGCAATAAAAACTAAACGAGCAGCGATAGAAATACACCGTTTGTTGTAATATGCTTGGAACAACAGTACATTTTCAGGCAGACAAACTTTCGAAATTACAGTAGTTACAATTTTCAACAACAGATGGCGCTGCAAGTATTGTGAAAGATATAGAAGACAACGCAATCTGTGGGTGCGCCATTCTGTACGTCGTCTTTCTGCTGTAAGCGTGTGCTGTTCACAACGTGCAAGTGTGCTGTAGACAACATGGTTTATTCCTTAGAACAGAGGATTTTTCTGGTGTTGGAATTCCACCGCCTAGAACACAGTGTTGTTGCAACAAGACGAAGTTTTCAACTGAGGTTTAATGTAACCAAAGGACCGAAAAGCGATACAATAAAGGATCTGTTTGAAAAATTTCAACGGACTGGGAACGTGACGGATGAACGTGCTGGAAAGGTAGGGCGACCGCGTACGGCAACCACAGAGGGCAACGCGTAGCTAGTGCAGCAGGTGATCCGACAGCGGCCTCGGGTTTCCGTTCGCCGTGTTGCAGCTGCCGTCCAAATGACGCCAACGTCCACGTATCGTCTCATGCGCCAGAGTTTACACCTCTATCCGTACAAAATTCAAACGCGGCAACCCCTCAGCGCCGCTACCATTGCTGCACGAGAGACATTCGCTAACGATATAGTGCACAGGATTGATGACGGCGATATGCATGTGGGCAGCATTTGGTTTACTGACGAAGCTTATTTTTACCTGGACGGCTTCGTCAATAAACAGAACTGGCGCATATGGGGAACCGAAAAGCCCCATGTTGCAGTCCCATCGTCCCTGCATCCTCAAAAAGTACTGGTCTGGGCCGCCATTTCTTCCAAAGGAATCATTGGCCCATTTTTCAGATCCGAAACGATTACTGCATCACGCTATCTGGACATTCTTCGTGAATTTGTAGCGGTACAAACTGCCTTAGACGACACTGCGAACACCTCGTGGTTTATGCAAGATGGTGCCCGGCCACATCGCACGGCCGACGTCTTTAATTTCCTGAATGAATATTTCGATGATCGTGTGATTGCTTTGGGCTATCCGAAACATACAGGAGGCGGCGTGGATTGGCCTCCCTATTCGCCAGACATGAACCGCTGTGACTTCTTTCTGTGGGGACACTTGAAAGACCAGGTGTACCGCCAGAATCCAGAAACAATTGAACAGCTGAAGCAGTACATCTCATCTGCATGTGAAGCCATTCCGCCAGACACGTTGTCAAAGGTTTCGGGTAATTTCATTCAGAGACTACGCCATATTATTGCTACGCATGGTGTAAATATCGTACTATAGAGTTTCCCAGACCGCAGCGCCATCTGTTGTTGAAAATTGTAACTACTGTAATTTCGAAAGTTTGTCTGCCTGAAAATGTACTGTTGTCCCAAGCATATTGCAACAAACGGTGTATTTCTATCGCTGCTCGTTTAGTTTTTATTGCCGTTTCAAATATACCGGTCATTTTTGAAACACCCTGTATGTAGAAAACCTCATAAAGTTTTGTTCGGCTAAAGCCGCACTTCAGGTTTCTGCCGCCAGAGCGCTCGAGAGCGCACTGAGACAAAATGGCGACAGGAGCCGAGAAAGCGTATGTCGTGCTTGAAATGCACTCACATCAGTCAGTCATAAGAGTTCAACGACACTTCAGGACGAAGTTCAACAAAGGTCCACCAACTGCTAACTCCATTCGGCGATGGTATGCGCAGTTTAAAGCTTCTGGATGCCTCTGTAAGGGGAAATCAACGAGTCGGCCTGCAGTGAGCGAGGAAACGGTTGAACGCGTGCGGGCAAGTTTCACGCGTGTATCTGGACATGCTGGAAAATTGGCTCATGCCACAACTGGAGACCGACAGCGCCGACTTCATCTTTCAACAGGATGGTGCTCCACCACACTTCCATCATGATGTTCGGCATTTCTTAAACAGGACATTGGAAAACCGATGGATCGGTCGTGGTGGAGACCGTGATCAGCAATTCCTGTCATGGCCTCCACGCTCTCCCGACTTAACCCCATGCGATTTCTTTCTGTGGGGTTATGTGAAAGATTCAGTGTTTAAAACTCCTCTACCAAGAAACGTGCCAGAACTGCGAGCTCGCATCAACGATGCTTTCGAACTCATTGATGGGGACATGCTGCGCCGAGTGTGGGAGGAATTTGATTGTCGGCTTGATGTCTGCCGAATCACTAAAGGGGCACATATCGAACATTTGTGAATGCCTAAAAAAACTTTTTGAGTTTTTGTATGTGTGTGCAAAGCATTGTGAAAATATCTCAAATAATAAAGTTATTGTAGAGCTTTGAAATCGCTTCAATCATTTGTAATAACCCTGTAATTGTTGGTATTACTATTACCGGTTTCGACAGATCTCCGCTGTCTTCTTCGGATCCTGTGACATTATTAGATATACGTGCTTCTCACGACACTGGAAGTCACATAGTGATGTTGCGTCAAATTGTAATAAAAAGTGGCAGGGAACAACCGTATGTCACAAATAAAATGGCACACATACATTAAAAAATGCAGGCACTTTGGCGTATTTTTATTAATGAAACAACTGATAAAGTGGCAGTAAATACTCAATACTGTTGTGCAGTATGTAGCAGACGACATGCTGTTGATCGAAACACCTATTGTAAAGGAAAATGTTAACCATGTGAAAATGGACATGGTAATCCGTAATCGGTTATAGTACCAAAATTAAACGTTTTAAAATATTTGTGTCGTCGTTCACCAACAATCAGCAACAGCCGCGTAGTTCACAAGATCCAACACAGATAAAATAAGATTAAGGCTGGACAATTTGATACCACATTTATCGTTTTTCCACTCTTCATTTGGCTATGAAAATTCGGACAAAAATTTTCCGTGAAGTAACGAATTTATTTTTTCAGGTTACCTTCCATTGAGAAATCTGCTGCACTCAGCGACTGTTATATTGACTTGTAAATTATAGATTGCAGCGATGAGTCGTCCTTTTTAAATTTTATTGTGCAGATCTACATTTCGGCTAGAAGCTGGCCATTATCACTCCACTATTATTTTCGTTGAATGCATGTAATTTCCCTTTCAGTTGGGCTTCATCCACAATTCATTGAACGAGTTCTCGAATTTATGGCCCGATAAAAGTACCTTCCTTAACTTTTGAAACAATTTCGGAAATTTTTTCTCTTACGTACTTAAAACGCCCGTCCCTCTTAGTTCATACCTTTGACAATATTTTTCATCAAACCCAGCGTGATACGCAGGGATGAAAGAAAGACATCTTGTGGGTCCACGTGAGGCCCTGCAGCGACGTCATTGCATTCTTAAGAGTATGCAAATGACATTTAGATCACCACGCATTTTACGTTTGTGTTCATGGTATTTTATTGAGGCCGAGATGGCTCTCATATGTCTCCTTCATATGAACTGTATGACCAACAGTAATTGAAGGAAGACGGATGCCATTGTGAAACAACACAGATTTCAGACTAGGCTCGGAGGAGTCTATGAGTAGCCTCCATTCACTTGGATCATCGTTCAAATTCAAAGATTTCATCAAGCCATTAATGTCACTGCAAACAACGACATTGTTTTTCTTCTTCAACAAGGGAAGCAGTTTCATGTGACCTTTTCTGTACTGTCAGATAGTGACATCACATTGGAGAAGATACCATTGCTGTAGTAGAGACCCGAGAATTTCTCCTTCGATACGTCAAGGTGTTTAATCAGATCACACAACTCGGCTTGACTCAGTCCCTGCTGTTTATCATCTTATCCCTCAAAATCAGGGTCACAGGATGTGGAAGGCTTGTTTGGTTCTTCTTCTTGCTTCAGACTTTCATTTTCTAATTCAAAGACACAATTTTCTGGTGGAATAGAAAGTGGTAAACTAAAGGAATGCGAAAGGGGTCAATTAGCAGGTCCAAGATTCGGGTACTGACCTATTCTTCTTTCCTTCATAGGCAGAAATAGCAGTCATCTGTACGGTCTGTAGTCTCCTGCCCAACCATAGACACTGCGCGTTTCTTATTTTTCAGCCATTCTCGTAGTGTAACAAAACACGCTTTACAACATATATGTGGAGCCCAAGACTTACCCTGGTCCCCTCCTTTCATACCGCAATAATGTTGGTAGGCAGTTTTCACAAGAGGCTTCTGACTGAGTTTGTGTGAGGAAAATGTTATTTCACCGCAAATGTTACAAACATTATTCATCTTATTTACACCATTTTTACGAATTTTACACTGCAAAAGCACTCTCTAACCAGAAATTCTACTTTAATTACAGCAAAAACTATATGAAACTCACCGTCATAGCAACAGTGTCTATTTTCATGACTTAAAGACAGGTTAAGAACATTTGTGTTTTGTTATTGGACAGGTGTGCCAACTCCGAAATGAAAATTTCCCCCAAACGGAAAAATGAAATGTCACTTTGTCTCCAAAGCAAGAGCTAATATGTCACCTTAATGGTGGTTTTTTTTAATTCATCAGATGGAAATATACGAGAATTAACAATTTTAGAGCCCGAAACACTTTCATTGTTGACTAGTGTTATTTGCAAAATAAACAAACCCCAGAGGGAAGTCATCGGCTCCGAGTTTCTCTTTCACGCATTCATTTATGTTTCTTTGCCTACGAAAGCCACCAGTACCACCGGTAATACTACCGTTTGAAACTTCCTGGCAGATTTAAACTGTGTGCCAGATCGAGACTCGAATTCGGGACCTTTGCCTATCGCGGGCAAGTGCTCTACCAACTGAGCTACCCAAGCACGACTCACGCCCCGTCCTCACAGCTTTACATCTGCCAGTATCTCGTCTCCTACCTTACAAACTTTACAGAAGCTCTCCTGCGAACCCTGCAGAACTAGCACTCCTGAAAGAAAGGATATTGCGGAGACATGGCTTAGCCACAGCCTCGGGCTGGAAGGTAGGAGACGAGGTACTGGCAGAAGTACAGCTATGAGGACGGGTCGTGAGTCGTGTTTGGGTAGCTCAGTTGGTAGAGCACTTTCCCGCGAACGGCAAAGGTCTCGAGTTCGAGTCTCGGTCCACACACAGTTTTAATCTGCCAGAAAGTTTCATATTAGCGCACACTCCGCTGCAGAGTGAAAATCTCATTCTGAATAGTAGCGTTTACTGAGTCATTTATATACAGGGTGATTCAAAAAGAATACCACAACTTTAAAAATGTGTATTTAATGAAAGAAACATAATATAACCTTCTGTTATACATCATTACAAAGAGTATTTAAAAAGGTTTTATTTCACTCAAAAACAAGTTCAGAGATGTTCAATATGGCCCCCTCCAGACACTCGAGCAATATCAACCCGATACTCCAACTCGTTCCACACTCTCTGTAGCATATCAGGCGTAACAGTTTGGATATCTGCTGTTATTTCTCGTTTCAAATCATCAATGATGGCTGGGAGAGGTGGCTGAAACACCATATCCTTAACATACCCCATAAGAAAAAATCGCAGGGGGTAAGATCAGGGCTTCTTGGAGGCCAGTGATGAAGTGCTCTGTCACGGGGTGCCTGGCGGCCGATCCATCGCCTCGGGTAGTTGACGTTCAGGTAGTTACGGACAGATTGTGGAATTTCCAGCTCTCTGCTAGCTCTGCGAGTCGATTTTCCTGGGCTGGGAACAAATGCTTGCTGGATGCGTGCTACATTTTCATCACTCTTTCTCGGCCGTCCAGAACTTTTCCCTTTGCACAAACACCCATTCTCTGCAAACTGTTTATACCAACGCTTAATACACCACCTATCAGGAGGTTTAACACCATACTTCGTTCGAAATGCACGCTGAACAACTGTCGTCGATTCACTTCTGCCGTACTCAATAACACAAAAAGCTTTCTGTTGAGCGGTCGCCATCTTAGCATCCACTGATGCTGACGCCTAGTCAAGAGCGCCTCAAGCGAACAAATGTACAACTAAATGAAACTTTATAGCGCCCTTAATTCGCCGACAGATAGTGCTTAGCTCTGCCTTTTGTCGTTGCAGAGTTTTAAATTCCTAAAGTTGTGGTATTCTTTTTGAATCACCCTGTACTTTAGCGAAACTACAGGACAGCAGTTTTGGTGGAGCGAAACTGTAATTGGGAGTAGAGTAAAGTAGCGGTGAGAGAGGGCGAGTGCAGAGAGCCGGTGCTGTGTGGCAGGTGGCTGGCGAGTCGTTCACGCTGATGGACGGCGTGCTGGGCCTGGCGCTGTCTCCGCCGCAGCCGCACCCCCAGCTGCACCCCCACCCGCTGGCCGGCCACGGGCAGCCCGCCTCCGGCTCGCGCCTCCTCTACTTCCAGCCCATGGCCGAGACGCGGCTGTTCTCGGTGCCGACGTCGGCGCTGCGCGGGGGCCCTCTGCGAGAGCTGGAGGAGCTGCCCGTGTCCGTCGTGGGCCACAAGTCGTCGCAGTCGGCCGTGCTGCACGTGGACCAGCGCGACGGCGCCGTCTGGATCAGCCCCGTCACAGAGGCCGCCGTCGCCTCCTGGCAGCCCGCCACCGACACCGCCAGCGTCGTCGCCTACAGGTCAGCAGCGCCTCGCCTCTCGCGTCCGACGTATTACAGAACTTCTGTGCCAAGATCGATACTGATAACCTTTATTCTCGATAACCGGTTTCGGTAATCAGTCCGCCATACTCAGATCTCGACATCACGTTATTGCGTATCTCTGAAAATAGAAGTCTAGTACTCTTCCTCGTGAATTGGCAGGTACACAGCAAACACAAGGCTGATGCATCGGCATGTCAGAATTTACACAGCTACTCAGAACATACAACTGTCTTATGCCACTCACAAGTGGCATAAGCCTGATGTAAGAGTTGAATAACCGTACGTGCAGTTGTTTTAATTCAGTAGGAATTAAAATCCACGGACAAGCATTAAAAACTTTGAGGTTTGCCGAAGACATTGTAACTCTGTCAGAGACAACAAAGGACTTGGAACAGCAGCTGAACGGAATGAACAGTGTCTTGAAAAGAGGATATAAGATGAACACCAACAAAAGCAAAACGAGGATAATGGAATGTAGTCGAACTGAATCTGGTGATTCTGAGGGTATTAGATTAGGAAATGAGACGCTTAAAGTAGTAAATGAGTTTTGCTATTTGGGGAGCAAAATAACTGATGATGGTAGAAGTAGATAGGATATAAAATGTAGGCTGGCAATGGCAAGGAAAGCGTTTCTCAAGAGCCGGCCTTGGTGGCCGAGCGGTTCTAGGCACTACAGTGTGGAACCGCGCGACCGCTACGGTCGCAGGTTCGAATCCTGCCTCGGGCATGGATGTGTCTGATGTTCTTAGGTTAGTTAGGTTTAAGTAGTTCTCAGTTCTAGGGGACGGATGACCTCAGAAGTTAAGTCCCATAGTGCTCAGAGCCATTTGAACCATTTTGAACCGTTTCTGAAGAAGAGAAATTTGTTAACATCGAGTATAGATTTCAATGTCAGGAAGTCGTTTCTGATAGTATTTGTATGGAGTGTAGCCATGTATGGAAGTGAAACGTGGACGATCAATAGTTTGGACAGGGAAGAGAATAGAACTTTTCGAAACTGTGTGCTACAGAAGAATGCTGAACATTAGATGGGTAGATCAATTAACTAATGAGAAGGTACTGAATAGAATCGGACAGAAAAGGAACTTGTGGCACAACTTGACTAGAATAAGGAATCGCTTCGTAGGACATGTTCTGAGGCATCAAGGGATCACAAATTTAGTATTGGAGGGCAGCGTGGAGGGTAAAAATCGTAGAGGGAGACCAAGAGATGAATACACTAAGCAGATTCAGAAGGATGTAGGTTGCAGTAGGTACTGGGAGATGAAAAAGTTTGCACAGGATAGAGAAGCATCAAGAGCTGCATCAAACCAGTCTCTGGACTGAAGACCAGCCGGCCAGTGTGGCCGTGCGGTTCTGGGCGCTTCAGTCTGGAATCGCGTGACCGCTACGGTCGCAGGTTCGAATCCTGCCTCGGGCATGGATGTGTGTGATGTCCTTAGGTTAGTTAGGTTTAAGTAGTTCTAAGTTCTAGGGGACTGATGACCACAGATGTTGAGTCCCATAGTGCTCAGAGCCATTTGAACCATTTGACTGAAGACCACAATAACAACAACAATTCTGACACGCCGATGCAGGAGTCTCATAATTTGCTACCCAGTTTACGAGTAAGAGTTCTCGTACGGCTATTTTGAGAAATACATAAAACCGGAATCTCGAGATCTGAAGATAGCAACATCGACTACTGAAAGCTATTATAGAGATAAAGGTATTTGTATTGGCAAAGAAGTTTATCTTCCATAATCTGTTATTACATATCGCCACTAGCAGCTCAAAATGAGTAAACTAAAACATGATCAATAGCTTGACAGATTAAGAGGGGTGCACTGAGATAAATACATATTATGACCACTGCTTACCACCAACCAAAGAGCCGCCTGGTGACGTTGCTGGCACGAGATGCATGAGAGAAGTGCAGGGTGGTTATAATTAAACTTACTATCTAGATTTTAAATTAAATGTTCCCTGAGATATTTAAGTCTCTATCTACGATAACGTTGGAAGCTGTAGAAGTGAATTAAAACTTGTGACGGTCTGGACTCGAACCTGGGTTTTCTAACTTACTGGACAGAGATGCTGACTATTACACCATCGCAGAATCATGCTAGTCAGACCTGCATGAACTACACAAATCAAGTACCATCACCAACACAAAATCCAATTCACATCTTCCCTTCTATTGTCACTGTTACCAGGGCTCTTCCACATTGGAATAGCACCCCAGCATTGTACGTAATGAGGAAGTGCTGTTCTACATGTGATCCTGTAGATCTTAAATTTCCCCCGATAATAGTGACAATATAAGGGGAGATGTGAATTGGAGTTTGTGTTGGGAAGGGTACTTGACTTGGGTAGTTCGTGCAGCTATCTTGACCATAATAGAGCGGTGGTGGAACGGTCAGCGTATCTGCGCTGAAAGCATTGACACCCGAGTTCGAGTCCCAGCTGCAGTACAAATTTTAATTCACTTCTTCAGCTTCCAACGTCATCGTAAACTGACAGTATCACGAGTGCTGTAGTGCAGACTGTATACTTCGCAGTACGCTGAAACATCGTAGGTATCTTACTTAACTGGTGCGCTCGCGGATTATGCTGAAAAAGTAGTAGTTCCAATTTCTGCCACCAGGTGAAATATGGTACTATAGGAATTCAGAGTGTAGTGTGGGCGCAGGACAAGGGGAGGAACGGTCAAACACATGATACGAGCGGTTCTGGCACTTTTATTAGGATACGGTCATAAATTACAACATATGGTCTGTATGGGTCTCTGTACTCAGCAACGTGCTGCATCTGTAGCATGGCAAGGTCGACACTAGCTCGCAACATAGCCAGTGTAATCAGAGCGATACGTCGACGTACGCTATCCTTCAGGTATCCTCGCAACCAGAAGTCACATGGATTTAGTTCGGTCGATCTGGATGGCCATGCGTCTTTAAATTGAATAGTGATGATGTAATCGTTAACAAAGGTATGTCAGAACGAATCTTTCATCTGGAAAGCGACATGTCGTTTCGTCCCATCTGCCATCATAATAATGGTTGCGCTCCAGCAAAGCTTGAATCATACGTTACACTAGGCGGTCCTTGTAACACGCAAATGTCAATGCACAAGTAAGACGCTACTGAGGTGTCATCGCCTGGAAGGAAAACGTACCGAGAATGAAGGAAGGAGTGAAACCACACCACGCGGACAAATAAGCTGAGTGCAGTGGTTGTTCCTCCACAACATGCTGCATAGAAGAACCCCGTATGCGGCAGTTCTTTGCATTCACGACAGTGTGCAGAGTAAAATGTGCCTCGTCCATGCAAAGAATATTCTCCGGCCACATGTCATCCTTTTCTATGCGTACCAGATAACGAACGGCTAAGTCACGGCTCTGAAGCCCGTCTAGGGACTTCATTTGGTGCAAATTCTGAATCTTGTAGAGATATCAGTGTAAAATGCGCCGCATAATCTTTTGCAGTATTGATTTCCACGACACAGCCAGAGCATTGGCTGCAGGATTTGAGGCAAGTGCTTCCCGGTCAGCTATAACTACTACTTCACCAACAACTTCCTTGGGAATGCGCCGCTTCCCCCCCCCCCCCTTTCGCACAACATATTACACCAATTTCTTCAGATTTCTTGATCACTTTCTTTAGCCCATTTTACTGACATGGCTGCTCTTCGCAGCTGTTTCTGTCATCGATATTCCTGCAATGCAGAGCTAATATCGCTGCCGTACTGATAAAAAAACTTTACCGGCAGTGTACGGTCTTTCTTCTCAGCAGCCATTGTGTTTTCTACGGAAAACTTTAACCTTCTTAACTCTTCACACCAACAGTCACTTCACAAAAGAAATAACACACATTGCCAAGCGTCAAAACAGGAAACATTTTACGTTCTGACTGATTGCAGTGCCATATTTAGAAAGTGGAACTATTATTTTTGTCAGCATACTCCGCGAGGGCACCGCTCAAAGAACATACCTGCGATGTTACAGCATCCTGCGACTCACACAGCCCGCACTACAGCACTCTAAACATTTAATTATAAATACACGGTATATAGTCACTCGCCTTAAACTTGCACCGCAGATGTTGCGGAAATGGAAAGTGCTACTAATGTGCAGTTTTCACAGAGTGAAATGGCAGTCAGGGGATCGTACTGCTAGCCTATGTACGGATTATAATAACACTTACAAAGGGTATTTTTTGCTCAAACTTACACTAATTTAAATGGAACTATGCCTGTTGACATTAACGAACTGAAAGTGTGGTAAGTTAGAATGTCAGTGGTGTTTGTTGCAGGATACTAGTGCGAGTCTTTTAGGAGGCTGAACTCAAATGTTCCTGGTTGGATGAACATTCAGGCACGCTATCGCACATGGACAGTTCCGCTAAATTACTCGACTTTAATTCTATTGAAAATATCTGGCATACCTACATCTACACCAGTACTTCGCAATTCACAATTCAGTGCCTGGCAGAGGAGCCAACATAATATTTTTGCATTCAGACAGTTCGCCACTGAAATTTTGTGAAAGATCTAAATGCAACCAAATACGCTTTTGTTTTAATGATTGCCGCTGCAACTCGCGTCTCATATCTGTGAAACTCTCCACCCTGCATCCACATCTACATCTACATGGATACTCTGCAAATCACATTTAATACCTGGCTGAGGGTTCATCGAACCACCTACACAATTCTCTATTATTTCAATATCGTATAGCGCGCGGAAAGAATGAACACCTATATCTTTCCGTACGAGTTCTGATTTCCCTTGTATCATCGTGGTGATTGTTCCTCCCTATGTAGGTCGGTGTAGAAAAAAACATTTTCGCATTCGGAGGAGAAAGTTGGTGATTGGAGTTTCGTGAGAAGATTGCCTCGCAACGAAAAACGCCTTTCTTTTAATGATGTCCAGCCCAAATCCTGTATCATTTCTGTGACACTCTCTCAAATATTTCGCTCTAATACAAAACCTGCTGCCTTTCTTTGAACTCTTTCGATGTACTCAGTCAGTCCTATCTGGTAAGGATCCCACACCGCGTACCAGTATTCTAAAAGAGGACGGACAAGCGTAGTATAGGCAGTCTCCTTAGCAGCTCTGTTACATTTCATCTGTCCTGCCAATAAAACACAGTCTTTGTTTAGCCTTCCCCCACAACATTTTCTATGTGTTACTTCCAATTTAAGTTGTTCGTAAGTGTAATACCTAGGTATTTACTTGAATTTACGGCCTTTATAATTGACTGATATATCGTGTAACCTAGGTTTAACGAAATCCTTGTAGCACTCATGTGGATGACCTCACACTTCTCGTTATTTAGGGTCAACTGCCACTTTTCGCACCATTCAGATATCTTTTCTAAATCGTTTTGTTGTTTGTTTTGATCTTCTGATGACTTTATAAGTCGATAAACGAAATTGTCATCTGCAATCAACCGAAGACGGCTGCCCTGATTGTCTCCCAAATCGTTTATATAGATAAGGAACAGCAAATGGCCTATAACACTACCTTGGGGAACGCCAGAATACACTTCTGTTTTACTCCGTGATTTCCCGTCAATTACTACAAAAGGTGACCACTCTGACAGGAAATCAGAAATCCAGTCACATAACTGAGACGATATTCCGTAAGCACGCAATTTCACTACGAGCCGCTTGTGTGGTAGTGTCAAAAACCTACGGGAAATCCAGAAATACGCAATCGATCTGAAATCCCTTGTAAATAGCACTAAACACTATTTCACGCTAGTACGAAACGAGCTCCCCTTCTTTGAACTTTTTCGATATCCTGCATTAATACTATCAGATAGGGATCCCATATCGCACTGCACTACTCCGGAAGAGGACGAACGAGCGTAATGTTGGCAGCCTCTTCAGTGTATCTGTTGCATCTTGTAGGTGTCCTCCCGATAAAACACACTCTTTGGATCGCTTTCCGCACAACGTATGACCGTTGCAAATTAAGTTAATAGAAACTGCAATCCACAAGTACCTAGTTGAAATAAAAGTCTTTGGATTTGTGGTGATTTACCATGCAGCCGAAATTTAGCAGATTCCTTTAAGTACGCCTGTGGATGACCTCACACTTTTCATTATTTAGATTCCATTGCCACTTTTCCCACCTTACAGATATCTTCTCTAAATCGTTTTGTGATTAGTTTTGGTGTTCTGATGACTTCGATAGACGGCAAATAACAGCATCATCTGCAAACAATCTAAAAAGGCTGCTCAAATTGTCTCCTACATCGTTTTCATACATTAGGAACAGCAAAGAGCCTGTAATAATTTCCTGGGGAGCGCCAGCTATTAATTTTGTTTTACTCGATGACCTGCCGCCAGTTACTACGAGCTGTGGCCTTTCTGACACTACAGCAATGACAATCCCACATAGGCGCACAATTTCATTCGAAGCCGCTTGTGCGGAACGGTATCAAGAACCTTCTGGAAATCTAGAAGTGTGGAATCAATTTGAGATCCCCTGTTGATAACTCAGTAATACTGAAGGTGAATAGCAAAGATGTAACACAGGAATGAACATCCTTGCAATGTGTTAGGCCTAAAGGATATACACTACTGGCCATTAAAATTGCTACACCACGAAGATATGCTTCAGACGCGAAATTTAACCGACAGGAAGAAGACGTTGTGATATGCAAATGATTAGCTTTTCAGAGCATTCACACAAGCTTGGCGCCGGCGGCGACACCTACAACGTGCTGACATGAGGGCCCGCATCTCGTGGTCGTGCGGTAGCGTTCTCGCTTCCCACGCCCGGGTTCCCGAGTTCTATTTCTATTCCCGGCGGGGTCAGGGATATTCTCTGCCTCGTGATGGCTGGGTGTTGTGTGCTGTCCTTAGGTTAGTTAGGTTTTAGTAGTTCTAAGTTCTAGGGGACTGCTGACCATAGATGTTAAGTCCCATAGTGCTCAGAGCCATTTTTTTGCTGACATGAGGAAAGTTTCCAACCGATTTATCATAGACAAACATCAGTTGACCGGCGTTTCCTGGTGAAACGCGGTTGTGATGCCTCGTGTAAGGAGGAGAAATGCGTACCATCACGTTTCCGACTTTGATAAAGCCCGGCTTGTAGCCTATCGCTGTTGCGGTTAATTGTATCGCGACATTGCTGCTCGCGTCGGTCGAGATCCAATGACTGTTAGCAGAATATGGCATCGGTGGGTTCAGGATGGTAACACGGAACGCCGTTCTGGATACCAACGGCCTCGTATCACTAGCAGTCGAGATGACAGGCATCTTATCCGCATGGCTGGAACGGATCGTGCAGCTACGTCTCGATCCCTGAGTCAACAGGTGGGGACGTCTGCAAGACAACAACCATCTACACGAACAGTTCGACGACATTTGCAGCAGCATGGACTATCAGCTCGGAGACCATGGCTGCGGTTATTCTTGACGCTGCATCACAGACAGGAGCGCCTGCGATGGTGTACTCAACGACGAACCCGGGTGCACGAATGCCAAAACGTCATTTTTTCGGATGAATCCACGTTCTGTTTACAGCATCACGATGGTCGCATCCGTGTTTGGCGACATCGTGGTGAATGCACATTGGAAGCGTGTGTCCGTCATCGCCATACTGGCGTATCATCCGGCGTGATGGTATGGGGTGCCATTGGTTACACGTCTCGGTAGCCTCGTGTTCGTATTGACGGCACTTTGAACAGTGGACGTTACATTTCAGATGTGTTACGATCCGTGGCTCTACCCTTCATTCGATCCCTGCGAAACACTACATTTCAGTAGGATAATGCACGACCGCATGTTGCGGGCCTTTCTAGGTACAGAAATTGTTCGACTGCTGCCCTGGCCAGCACATGCTCCAGATCTCTCACCCATTGAAAACGTCTGGTCAATTGTGGCTGAGCAATGGCTCGTCACAATACGCCAGTCACTACTCTTGATGAACTGTGGTACCGTGTTGAAGCTGCATGCGCGGCTGTACCTGTACATGCCATCCAAGCTCTGTTTCACTCAATGCCCAGGCGTATCAAGGCCGTTATTACAGTCAGAGGTCTCAGGATCTATGCACCCAAATTGCGTGAAAATGTAATCACATGTCAGTTCTAGTATAATATGTTTGTCCAATGAATACCCGCTTATCATCTTCATTTCTTCTTGGTGTAGCAATTTTAATGGCCAGTATCGTAATTATCTAAAACTATCTTCGGTTATGTATGGAGTTTTCTCCTCCAGAAACGAAGCGATTACCAAAGCCAGGGGCTGTTTTTCACGGTCTGTCTTCCCGGCGACTACTTTTTTGTACGGTATGTTTATTTTTTGGAGGCAACTTTGAGTAGACTCTCTGTATGCAGTGGTGTACACGGTTAGAGTGCTGAGGGCGCGCTGCTCCCGCTGTTGCAGCCCTGACCTGATCCAGTTCTCGTCGGAGCTGATCCTGGCGCCGCGCGACGACTACAACGTGTGGATGCTGTCCTCGCGCTTCCAGAAGTTCTTCCGGCGCACCTACAACCCGCACGAGATCAACATGCGCATCCTGCGCATCCGCCTCGCGCCCACCGTCGGGCCCTACTTCGGCCCCGGACTGCTCAACAACACCCTCGTCTTCGACGGCTTCTAGGGCGCCCGCCGCCGGGCCACTCGCAGAGGTCACCTGTTGGTCGGACGGTTGCGTCCTTCTCCAATCCAGCCTCGTCTCGTTACCGCTTTCGAAAACTTTTCGCTTTTCATCTCTCCTCCCGCAAAATTTGTCTGAGAAGTATCACGAACAAACTGGAATATTACCTGTGTTCTTATTTACTCATTTACTCAGTTCAGCTATAACGGAATATCTGTATTGCAGCAATATTATCACATAATCATGTTCCTACGAGCGTAAGTCAGCTGCAAATGCAGAACTTTTCAGTTGTCTGTCGACCAGCAAAAGGAAAGTCCCCTATTAAACCGATGTCGTATTAATCTCTGAGCTGCTTGCTGACATTACTTCACTTCATTGCATTTTCAAATAGTTGATAACTGGTCCGAACAGCTTATGTACACAATATTTTTTATTACGTTAAACTTAAATCTTACTGAATAATACACACAGGTCAGTAAGTTTTTTTCCCCCATAGGAACAGCAGCTGAGCTTCACATTCAAAATTACTGTGAAATTATGAGATATTTCGGCTAAATGAAATCTGTATTTCAGATTCTGTTTCTAGACAAACTTTTACATAATTCAAGCTACGGCCACAGTTTGTTACTTTTTTCTTGCCACCCTTCTCAGACACTGAAGACACGAACGTCATTGTCAAGTTTAAACGACAATAGCTATCATATAACTTTACCTAACCATGTACGGTTTGTTAGTGTATAATAACGTTTATGTGCAATATACAATTCTGTACAGCAAAATCGGATTCTGTAGCTACGAATTTGATGGTAAAATTAGAGTTCTAAAACTAGCCGTAATGATTAACGGCATCGGACCGTATTCCTTAGAATTTTCTTTACATGCACAAATCAACAAGTGCTTCTTACTTGTATAAACAGTTACGAATCCCTCTGCTCACATTAACTGAAACACGCAACTGCCTGTTTGAGCTAAACCAACGAATCTCTCACGGTATCTCTTTCTTCCAGAAGTTCAGACTTAGATATTACTTACTTGACACTTCATTGCAGTGTCTAAAATGTTACAATTCCCTACACTTAGTCATCTAGAGATAATTATATCCAAGAACGCAAAATAAAAATAATAACGGAAAAGTATATCTAAAAGAATGTAGCAGTTGTTCCTCGATGTCTACAGCTTTTTACTGGTCAATTCTGCAGTGGCCCAATGCATTTTTATACCGTCAGTTTATTCTTTTTCAGAACACTGCTGACCGATTCGGAGAGCAATTTGTGAATTAATCATCATTAACTGTCATGATTCTAGCGACGTTTCAACCCATAATGTTGGCACCATCTTTCTAAAGTGGCAGAAAAGCATATTAAAGATTTCGTTCGATCTTTTCATACTTCACTTTTATTTCCTGTGCCAAAGAGATCCGTGTATTTTTATGGTAGGCTTACCAAATAGGCCTTAGCACACGTCAAAAGAATAGAATGTACGTTTGTAAAGCGTTATTGTTGTTTAATTATTGAAAGTGGAAAAACTATTCTATTTTAAATAAACTTACGTCAGTCACTTGTTTTGCTGTCATGCGCCAATACATTTAACTTGGAGTGAACAGTAGTACGTTAGATATGTACTACAGTAATAGCTAATACACAAACGGAAAATCTCTCCTGAGTTTGCATCCAAACAGACCACCGCCCATGTAAAGGACTTAATGACGTTGTTAATATGTTTGTTATTTATTTTTGTACATACTCAACAGAATTTTGTAATTACCATCTTTTTGTAACTTTTGCACTCTCATCTTCTTGTTTCTGCGGTTACACGAAATTGTTTTTAAAATAAATTTTATTTTGGAAGTATCGTTGTTAAATTGTAAACGCAATGTTCCTTGCTTTCCTCTGTCTTCCATAAGGATATAACTTTACAGTTTTGTGGCTTTATTATTAATGAAAAATCGTGATAAATTAATGCAAAATCCAATTATATTTTAAACAATAAACTGTAAAATAAAAATTTTAATAAATTTACTTTGTTTAATCAAAATTGTAATTCATGTCATGAAATTGGTCTCTCTAGTCAAAACTGTTGTAGCTCTCAATCGCAGTAAACAAGAAAAAATACAAAGAGGACAAAATATGCGAATTATACACGTAGTGAAAAACTGTGATTGTTAAAAGCTAGTAGCAAAATTAGAGCCACTGTCATTTAAGCTGTAAAGGGTTAATTTTCTAGACGCAAATCAAACGAAAATCTTACGAGTTATACTTTTACAAAGTAACTATCACGAAATTATTCTTGAAATAAATATACATAAACATCAAAGAACTGAGGAAGATATCGAAAATTGCACTAAATATTTTTCGCTGTTTTATCACATCAGTCGTTCAGTGTTATCTAACCTCAGTATCAAAATAACGCAATACACATGATAATAAATCTGCAGCAAAGAGTCACATTCGGTTAAAAATCGACTGAGAAGGCTACGCACGCACTTTGAAAAAGTATTCACGCTGATGGGGAGATGTCTCAGTGTTGAAAAACGTGGAGCTCACCTATGCTGCCGTTTTAATGCTTTGGTGCTCGTCGGTTTGCAAGGATGAACTGTTAGCCACGCCCAGCTTTCACTGTAGTGACCACCTGCGCTGATCACATTTCACTTTCACCGATCTATGTGCACCATCCTTAAACCAGTAAACATTTTTTTCCTCGAACAGTGTGACCGTATTATCCACATTTCAGCCAATTTCACGTTCTCCTTCAAATAGAGTGTGTTCGTAGCAAATTTGCATTAAAAGGTCAGTCTCGTTCAAGCTTGAAAGACTAAGGTGGTGAAAATGTCATCATTTAGACAAATATAAGCAGCAAAAGAATCAAGTCTAACTGAATATCATGCATGGCAATCAGTGTATACTTCTGAAAGGACGTGTTGTAAACACCAAGAGCTGCATTTTATTACATATTTGGTCACCTGACGATGATCCTTTTAGGAAAGGGGAGATGTCTACAATACATCAAATTGAATATAGATATTCAGTTACTAATGATTGCAACGTGTACTAACAAAGCAAAAGATCACTTTTATACAGCAAATGTACTTATCTACACTCCTGGAAATGGAAAAAAGAACACATTGACACCGGTGTGTCAGACCCACCATACTTGCTCCGGACACTGCGAGAGGGCTGTACAAGCAATGATCACACGCACGGCACAGCGGACACACCAGGAACCGCGGTGTTGGCCGTCGAATGGCGCTAGCTGCGCAGCATTTGTGCACCGCCGCCGTCAGTGTCAGCCAGTTTGCCGTGGCATACGGAGCTCCATCGCCGTCTTTAACACTGGTAGCACGCCGCGACAGCGTGGACGTGAACCGTACGTGCAGTTGACGGACTTTGAGCGAGGGCGTATAGTGGGCATGCGGGAGGCCGGGTGGACGTACCGCCGAATTGCTCAACACGTGGGGCGTGAGGTCTCCACAGTACATCGATGTTGTCGCCAGTGGTCGGCGGAAGGTGCACGTGCCCGTCGACCTGGGACCGGACCGCAGCGACGCACGGATGCACGCCAAGACCGTAGGATCCTACGCAGTGCCGTAGGGGACCGCACCGCCACTTCCCAGCAAATTAGGGACACTGTTGCTCCTGGGGTATCGGCGAGGACCATTCGCAACCGTCTCCATGAAGCTGGGCTACGGTCCCGCACACCGTTAGGCCGTCTTCCGCTCACGCCCCAACATCGTGCAGCCCGCCTCCAGTGGTGTCGCGACAGGCGTGAATGGAGGGACGAATGGAGACGTGTCGTCTTCAGCGATGAGAGTCGCTTCTGCCTTGGTGCCAATGATGGTCGTATGCGTGTTTGGCGCCGTGGAGGTGAGCGCCACAATCAGGACTGCATACGACCGAGGCACACAGGGCCAACACCCGGCATCATGGTGTGGGGAGCGATCTCCTACACTGGCCGTACACCGCTGGTGATCGTCGAGGGGACACTGAATAGTGCACGGTACATCCAAACCGTCATCGAACCCATCGTTCTACCATTCCTAGACCGGCAAGGGA
This sequence comes from Schistocerca cancellata, assembly GCF_023864275.1. Taxonomy (NCBI): domain Eukaryota; kingdom Metazoa; phylum Arthropoda; class Insecta; order Orthoptera; family Acrididae; genus Schistocerca; species Schistocerca cancellata. Next base: position 1,112,356,875 of record NC_064627.1, read on the forward strand.
ACTTGCTGTTCCAACAGGACAATGCACGTCCGCATGTATCCCGTGCCACCCAACGTCCTCTAGAAGGTGTAAGTCAACTACCCTGGCAGGCAAGATCTCCGGATCTGTCCCCCATTGAGCATGTTTGGGACTGGATGAAGCGTCGTCTCACGCGGTCTGCACGTCCAGCACGAACGCTGGTCCAACTGAGGCGCCAGGTGGAAATGGCATGGCAAGCCGTTCCACAGGACTACATCCAGCATCTCTACGATCGTCTCCATGGGAGAATAGCAGCCTGCATTGCTGCGAAAGGTGGATATACACTGTACTAGTGCCGACATTGTGCATGCTCTGTTGCCTGTGTCTATGTGCCTGTGGTTCTGTCAGTGTGATCATGTGATGTATCTGACCCCAGGAATGTGTCAATAAAGTTTCCCCTTCCTGGGACAATGAATTCACGGTGTTCTTATTTCAATTTCCAGGAGTGTATAAGCAGCAACAAATCAATTCTTACTGAATATCATGCATGGCAATCAGTGTATGCTTCTGAAAGGACGTGTTGCAAACACCAAGAGCTGCATTTGATTACATATTTGGTCACCTGACGATGATCCTTTTAGGAAAGGGGCGATGTCTACAATACATCAAATTGAATATAGATATTCAGTTACTAATGATTGCAACGTGTACTAACAAAGCAAAAGATCACTTTTATACAGCAAATGTACTTATCTATTTAAGGAGTAGTTTTGACAGACTACCAACAGTTGTTGCCGCATCACGGGAAAAGGCAGCTATTTTAGTGCATAGTCGACTTGCACAGCGTTGCAGTCCTAATTTGTGATAAAGTTTTCGAGTAGTGAAGCTGTTAAACCTGTGAAAATTCACCGTAGGATTAAAGCACTGAACGGTGATTCGTGTGTGTCCCTGGAGTAAGTGCAAGAATGGTGCAAATAATTTACGCGTAGACAAAGACATGGGATACGTACTAATATCGTGTCCTTTTGATCCTGCTTATGCCCAGCACAGAGCAACAACTCGACGTGACATCGGTCTCTAGTCTTTGGAAATCGCCTGCAGAAATGTCGAGCCGTCTGTAGCCGTCCATAACTGCGAAAGTGTTACCAGTACATGATTCTGTGCACGCAAACACCTCTCGATTATGTCCCGTAAATATTGGATGGGATTCATGTCGGGTGATATGAGTGGCCAAAGCGTTCTCTCAAACTGTCCAGAATGTTCTTGGAACCAATCGCGAACAACTGTGGCCCACTGGCGAGGCACGTTGTCATTCATGAAAATTTCATAGCTGTTTGGGAACATAAAGTCCATAGATGGCTGCAGATGGTCTCCAAGCGGCCGAACATAATCCTTTCCAGTCAATGATCGGTTCAAGTGACCAAAGGACCTGGTCCATTCCGTGCGAAGAGAGCCAAAACCATTATGGAGCCATCACCAGCTTGCACAGTGCATTCTTGACAACTGATCCGCCAAAGCACTGGCCTTTTATACCTTGTGTACCCGATACTGCTACCATCTGTACGTGTGTTTTGACATCTCAGTGTGCAAGAGGCGTACCTCCTGTGGAAGACGCCCCGCGCATGTGTCATGCATTCTGCCTGGTGACGGACGAAAACGTTGCTGCAGTGGAAGAGAAAAACAGGAGTAGAATTTTAAACGAAATACCCACTTTTTTCGATATTAGAGCTGCTTCAGCACCCAGTATTGCCCGAGAAATGCTTCGATTCAGTAAATTGTCCGCCTGATGTTTGTCAAGCTAGTTGACTATAGATTTGAGGTACAGACGCGTGGATGTCTGTGAGGAAAATCAGTGTCGCTTTCAGGTCGAAGGTAATGGATATCTGGACAGAACAAAAAGATCGAGAAAGTATGGCGCCATAACTCTTTGAACAAACAAGAAAACGAAATTCTCTCTTACCCACTTTCTTTTAGGATGCATAAGGGGCTATTTTGGAGGATTACATCGAAAGGGCGTTATGAGTGACCAATAACTGATATCCAAATCTGATACTAAGTCACATTCTCATTGCAGTCAGAGTAAACGACGAGGGCTTCTGCCTGCAGATGTTTCGCTGCAACCGTCCCACTGTAGCAACAATACAGGATATGGAATTTGAGTGTTTCGAACTCCTACTTCACTCACATAACTCCGCATCCATTGTTCGGACGACTCAAGGAAGCGTCCAAGTGTTTCAGAGGTGACGGAGAGTTGAAAACCACGGCGCACGAGTGGCTGCGGGTACAACGAAAAGAATTATTTTCACGAGGTACCTGTGAAGTTCCGAAGCGATGAAGTGGTTGCATTATAAGCTAAAGATACTATTAAAAATTGTATATCTGTAATTGTAGTATTATCTCTTGCGTATAACAATAAATGTTGATAGTTTTGATGTGAATCATCCTCTTACAATATTTTACGACCACGATATTAACAAACATAAATACCGCACCGCGTTGTTGGCTGTGATCTCTCCTAAGGCTTCAACCAACTCAAATACAATGATTTTTTTTATTCTAGCCACTAGGCAACTGTCCTTCGTGAAATGTCACTGTTTAGTCTACCTGAGTGATGGGTTAGTGTAATTCGTGTTTATGTTGATGACGATGAGAGAGAGAATAGAGACGTTAAACCAAGGTCCCAACACGTCTACTAGCGAACAGCACCAAGAGGGACGTCGTGTTTGAGGTCCCCATGCGACCAGCAGATCACTTTCAATGGTGTCGCGTTTCTCCAGTACGTGGTACTCTGTGCAAGGTTTGGAATTTAACCCAGAACATTGGTGCAAGGTCTGGTGACCAGAAAACTGGTGCCACTATCTCTCCTTCCCATTGAAATGGTGGAAATCTGTCCCACCACCTGATCTCAACCAGCTGAAACGCTACTGCCCTTTTTAAAATGCGGTATTTGTGAGTTCGCTCTGCCATGCAGTTACGAAGTCATGGATAACCGGTATCTTAATTAGCGTCCTCATATTTAGGTACCAGTACTGTATGGTTGAGTTGTTACACGCTATTCCACGCTATTTGCAGCTCTGTAGCAGGCTCACTGCTTCTCAGAAAGCTCCACAGATCTATCCGGAACATAAGGAACGGAGTGCCGATTCCCTTCAACCGTCTATTAGTGTCCCGCACGCTTGAATGGCAACAAAGTCCGCATGTTGCAATTAACTGGGTTCGCATATACTATCAAGCTTCATTCCTCCCCATCTCGCTGCTCACCTGCTTCTATTTCCTTTCTCCGTCTATCACCTGCCCATTTCCTCCTCTATGGTTTCTTTGTGCTTTTCCTCCTCCTCCTCCTCCTCCTCGCGTCCATCTCCTTCTCCCTCCTTTCTTTTCCCATCTCTTCCTCCCTTGTGTCTCTTTATATCTCCTCTTTTCTCTTTTCTCTCTCCTTCTCTCCTCTATGTCCACCTCCATTGCCCCTTCCTGTTCAAACCCTCATATGATCTATCTATATCGATCTAATCTATGCCCCCTCTCTGTCCATTTCCTCCTCCCCTCACCCACTTATCATTCTGACCCCAATAGGTGGCTAGTGGTCCTTACTCCACAGTATTTCTTTTCAGATTGTAGCTAATATGGATACCAAATTTGGTTGAAGTAGTTCCACGGGTTCAGGATGAATTTTTTACATGTTATTTGCCTGTATACACGCATCTCAAATATATTTTACATATATTTAACATATTTAAAACACATTTGTTCACATTTTTCACTTGTATCTCTAGCGAATTTCGCCTGCAGTTTAGCTTTCAAGAGCTCTCATTCTCAAGTACTGGGTGACTATGACCATCGAGCGTTGTTGGCTACACTGGTTTTTCATTCACTCCCCCACCCCTTTGACAGGTAGGTGATTACTATCCGCCGTGATATTTCCCAGACATTAAGTGATATGCACCAAGTTTGGTCGAATTCGATTCTGTGGTTTTGGAGGAGATGTGAAACATACGTACATCCATTTGTTGAATTGTATGGAAATACTTGGTATGAAAGTCATGTGTGTGTGTGTGTGTGTGTGTGTGTGTGTGTGTGTGTGTTTTGTGTGTGTGTGAGCGCTATTGAATGCCTCTTTTATTTACTAAAATGAGTCCTATCCACTATAATTTGTAGCGTGACATGTATCTGGAGCAGGCTAAGTAGATTATGTCCGTAAAGAAAAGATCCCGACGATGATGAAGGGATTATGCGAATGGGACGGAAAAAGGTAGATGTATATGTACAGACAAACAAATGATTACAATTTCAGAAAAAAAATGGATAATTTGTTCAAGAGAAAGAACTATACAAACAGAGCAAGTCCGTAACGCGTTGGTTGGTCCACCTCAGGCCCTTATGCAAGCAGTTATTCCGATTGGCAATGATTGATAAAGTTGTTGGATGTCCTCGTGAAGGATATCGTCCCAATTCCACCCCACTGGCGAGTTAGAAATTTACGATCTGGTTGGAGGGCCCTGCCCATAAGCCCCCAAATGTTGTCAGTTGGCAAGAGGTCCGACGACCTTACTGGCCAAGGTAGGTTTTCGCCGGCACGAAGACAAGCAATAGAAACTCTCGCGCTATTTTGCTGAAATGTAATTCCAGGATGGCTTGCTATGAAGGGTAACAAAACGGGACGCAGAATATCCTCGATGTACCGCTGTGCTGTAAGGGTTATGCGGATGACAACCAAAGGGCTCCTGCTATGAAAAGAAATGGCAGTCCAGACCATTACACCCGATTGTCCGACGGCACGACGGGAGGTATTTAGGTTGGTATCTCCCGGCTATCCAGAGCGTCTTCGCTCGTCAGTTCGAAGCGGGACTCAGCACTGATGACAATTCTACTCCAGTGAATAAGATTCCAGGCCGAATGTGTATGACATCATTGCAAACAGGCTTTTTGATGTACAGAGGTCAGTCGCAGTCGGTGCAAAGAGCTCAGATCCCTCTCCGTGAGCCGCCTATTAATGATCTTTGCGGTCACTGAGCATCAGCTGCACGTCAAATTGATAATAATCATGAATCCATGGTACTCAGTCCTTCTCTGACGATTGCTCGAACGGCACGTTCGGTCGTTACTAAAGGTCGACCGCTTCCTTCTTGACGCTGTGCTCAAATGGCTGGGCGCATCACACCCGAGTTGCGTCTATCAGTAGGAAGGCTGGCGCCTAAGAGTTATGCGACCGCCTACCTCGGATGTATTGGTGGTTGCTGCTACTGTAGGCGCTAGGACTACCCACAGCATGTATGACTAAGGATCATGGCTGATAGTGATTGAGGGAATTCTGACGGCCTAACAGTACGCTAAGTGACATCCTGCGTCCTCACATGTTACCTGTCATGCGAAAGTATCGTGGTATCAGCAGGACAATGCTCGTCTACACATGGTGCGTGACCCTATGAACTGTCTGCGAGATGCTGAGGTACTTTCGTAGCTGGCAAGGACAGTCTCCAACAGAACATATGTCGGACCAGCACGCCCCCGTGTCGGTACCCGCGATATCAAGGACGAGTTCCAACAGTTGTGAACCAGCTTGCCTAGGGTATCCTGCTGCTTGATGACACCTTTCCCAACCGAAGAGTGCATCCGTCCAAACCAAATGGAGTGTAATGCCATACTCATTTGAGGGCTCGCACTGTCAAGTTCTTCGTAAACTTGACTCGATTTTCGGTCATTGAATTAACATCACATTGTCTCTCGACCCATGAACTTTCATTACGTTTTTTCCTCCCCTTCTGGTTGTTTGATTTCTTTTATCAGACAGACTACATTTTGCGCCATGACCACATTTGCAAGTGCTCAAGAATTAGAAGTCAAAACCGGTGTTTACTTGTGAATCCATCACTGGTACACACACTTTGTGAAGCATGTAGCACGTAGTTGACAACGCTTTTGGAACTGTCATCCTACATGAAAACTGGGTACTGGCCAAGTACCCTCTCACATATGCATTTGTAGGAAAGCGCAGCTGTGAGAGGAAACATTCCGTTCCCTGTCTGCCATGTTTCCCTCAGGAAGAAACAAATTATGATCAATACTGCTCCTACTGCTTGTAATAATGAAGAGGCAATTTATGTTCTACATGTTACGTCACTCTAGCATCGGTTTGTGGGGTGTATTCGGTGAAAATTTCTTCGTAAAGTTTCGACGTATGACCCTTTCAGATCTTATCTTTATAATGAGTGCATTCCGTCTCTAAGAACGAGTCTGTAAGAACACATCTATGGCTGCGATAACATCCTCACTATACTCTAAACGTTTTACTCCCAGAAATTTCTTTTCGTGTAGAAATAGGCCAAAGTTCACCTAATGAATTGGTTAGATGATCTACGAAATTGCGTTTTCGATGCTTTTGAGTCATGAGTCTTCTGACTGGTTTGATGCGGCCCACCACGAATTCCTCTCCTGCACCAACCTCTTCACCTTACATTAGCAACTACAGCCTACATCCTCAATTATTTGCTGGATGTATTCGAATCGCTGTCTTTCGGTACAGTATTTACCCTCTACAGCGCCCTCTAGTAACACGATGTCTTAACAGATGTCCTATCATCCTATCCCTTCGTCTTGTCAATGTTTTCCATACGTTCCTTTCCTTGCCGATTCTGCGGACAAACTCTTCATTCTTTGCCTTATCGGCCCCATGTTTTCAACATTCTTCTGTAGCAACACCTTTCAAATACTTGGATTCTCTTCTGTTCCGGTTTCCCACAATGTTTCACTACCATACAACACAGTGCTACTGTGCTGCAAACGTGTATTAGTATAAATTTCTTCCTCAAATTAAGGCTAAGTTTGTTATTAGTAGATTCCTCTTGGGCAGTAATGCCGTTTTAACCAGTGCTAGTCTGCGTTTTATGGCCTTCCTGGTCCGTCCATTAAGGGTTGTTTTGCTGCCTAGATAGATGAATCCTTTAACTTCGTCTGCTCCGTGATCCCCAATTCTGGTATGAAGTTTTCCGATGTTCTCATTTCTGCTACTTCTCATTACTTTCGTCTTTCCCCGATTATCTTTCAGAGCATATTCTGTATTCATTAGGTCGTTCATTCCATTGAACAGCACCTGTTATTCTTCTTTGCTTTCACTACGAATATCACTGTCATCAGCGAATATCCTTGATATCCTTTCACGCTTAATTTTAATCCCAGCCTTGAACCTTTCGCCGGCCGAAGTGGCCGTGCGGTTAAAGGCGCTGCAGTCTGGAACCGCAAGACCGCTACGGTCGCAGGTTCGAATCCTGCCTCGGGCATGGATGTTTGTGATGTCCTTAGGTTAGTTAGGTTTAACTAGTTCTAAGTTCTAGGGGACTAATGACCTCAGCAGTTGAGTCCCATAGTGCTCAGAGCCATTTGAACCATTTGAACCTTTCTTTCATTTCCGTCATTGCTTCTTCGATGTACAGATTGAACAGTAGTGACGAAAGACAACATCCTAAGTGGACGTCCTTTTTAATACGAAATCTTGGTCCTTCGTCTTCCAATCTTATTATCCCCTCTTCCTTCTTGTACATTTTGTATATTACCCGTCTTTCCCTCTGACTTACTCCTATTTTTCTGAGAATTTCGAACATCTTGCACCATTTTACATTGTCGCAGGATTTTTCCATGTCGGCAGATCCTATCAACGTGTCTTAACTTTTCTTCAGTCTTGCTTCCTTTACCAGCCGGAACGTCAGAACTGCCTCTTTGGTTGCTTTACCTTTCCTAAAGCCAAAGTGATCGTCATCTAACACATCCTCAATTTTCTTTTCCATTCTTCTGTCTATTACTCTCGTCAGCAACTTGGCTGCATGAGCGATTAAACTGATTGTGGGATAATTGTCGCACTTTACGGCTCTTGCAATCTTGGGAATTGTGTGGATGAAATTTTTCCGAAAGTCTGATGGTGTATCGCCAGTCTGCATAGCAAAGTGATTAATCCTTTCGTTGCCTCTTTCTTCAGTGATTTTAGAAATTCTTACAAACCTCTTCTGCCTTATTTGATATTACGTCATTCAGAGATCTTTTAAATTACGAATCTAATATTGAACCCTGTCTGATCACTGTCGACTTCCGTTTCTTCTTCCATCACGTTGTCAGTCAAATCCTCCCCCTCACAGAGGAGTTCAACGTATATTCTCGTCACCTATCGACTCTCTCTTCTGCGTACTGAATTCATAATGTTGCCGCTCTTGTTTCTAATTTCACCGAAGATTGTTTTGACTTTTCTACATGCTGAGTCAGTCTTTCCGACCACCTTTTCTTTTATTTCTTCGAATTTCCCATTTCTCCTTAGCTTCCCCGTGCTTCCTATTTATTTCATTCCTAAGTGACCTGTATTTCCGCATTCCTGAATTACCCTGGACGTTTTTTTACTTCCTTCTTTCATCGATCAACTAAAGTATTTGGTATTTGTTCTATTACTCATTGTTTCTTTGCAGTTAACCTTGTTGTTCTTACGTTTTTCTCTCCAAATTCTGTGATTGCCCTTTTAAGAGATGTCCACTCCTCTTCAACTGAACTGCCTAATGATGTATTCATTATCGCAGTATCTATAGTCTCAGAAATTTTCAAGCGTATCTGTCCTTTCCTTTGTATGTCCTCATCTCTTTTCTTTGCGCGTTGATTCTTCCTGACTACTCTCTTCACCTTCAGACTACTCTTAATTATTAATGAAATGTGATCTGAGTCTATATCTGATGCTCGGTACGCCTTACAATCCAATATCTGATCTCGAAATCTCTGACTGACCGTGCTGGAATCGAACTGTAATTTCCGTATCTCCCGGCCTTCTGCAAGTATACCTGCTCATCTTGTGATTTTTGAACAGAGCATTCACAGTTACTAACTGATATTTAAAGCAGAACTCAATTATTCTTTCTCGTCTCTGATTCCTACGACCAATCCCATAGTCTCCCGTAACCCTTTCTTTGAGTTCCTATCTTATGAGCGCACTCCAGTCCCCAACGGATATTAGATTTTCAGCTCCTTTTACGTATTGAAACTACCTGTTCGACATCTTCTTATACTTTATCTCTTCTTCCCCTGCTAGCAACGTCGGTCTATATACCATTGTTGTTGGTGATGGTTTGCTATTTATTCTGATGAGAACAACTCTATTACTGACTGTTCACTGTAACTCACTCTCTGTTCTACCTTCCTATTCATAGCGAATCCCACTCCAGTTATAACATTTTCTGCTGCTGCTGTTTGTATTACTCTATACTCGTCTCGCCAAAAATCCTTGTCTCCTTCCATTTCACTTCAGCGACTTCCAGTTATATGTATATTGAGCCTCTGCACTTCCCTTTTCAAATTATCTAGGTTCCGTATTATGTTTAACCTTCTGACATACCATGCCCCGACTCGTTCAATGTTATCCTTTCGTTGGTTATTCAATGTTTTTCTCATAACCACCTCTCCCTTGGTCCGACATCTTTTGCCAATGGACAGATCATCATGACACTTTTTTCAATTACAGGCCACATGTCCTGTGGAACACATTATTTATCTTCAATGTAGTGCTTTCCACTGCCTTCTGCATCCTTACGCCGTTTATCATTGCTTATTCTTACACTTTTAAAGGCAGTTTCCGACCCCAAAGGGCACGAAAGTGCCCTTGGGGCTGCCATTGCTGATGATTTGTATTCAAAATTTAAACCTTAGATTTCTCTTTCCTAAGCATCTTTGTGATCAGGGACATTGTTCTGACGAAAGTTTATATTTGTTTCTTCCTTTACTTTTTCATTCTTCTTTCACTTTTTACAGTTCAAGATTCATGTCGTGGTCTTATCTTTTTTATCCATTTGCTTCAGAAGGCTTTTGTAATATTTGTCAGTTATTCTCTTACAGTTTTCAAAGTAATCATTTAGAAGAATTCTTTTTGCACCTCAGAAAATAATGGCAATTACCGTTTGTCTTTAGGATAAAGCCTACCTGCTTCCACTCACTGCTTTGACTGGTGTGTCGTTTTGGTTGTAAAGTCATATCTCGTCCATAAATACGGACATAATCACTTGAATGCATTTTGAATGTGTGGGAAATATAAGAGGAACTTTTTTATATTTAATCTAAATCAGCATTCAACAGTCGGTGTAAGCATCTCACTCAAATCTTTCTCATAGGGAATTCTTCATTAAAAATACATTGTTGCCTTTCTTTTGTTACTTCTCCAGCATTAGTTACTTTGTAAATCATTAATCGGTTGTCGTTTGTAGTTGCAGTTTTGCGATGACTCTTGCGTCAACTCTCTTCAAGAGATTCAAGAGGTACATGGCTACGTTCGTATTGAGCATCACATTTGCAAACTGCATTACAAACTACCATCAGTTTGGAGAAATTTCGATTGGCAGTAATCTCTACAATGCAGAAAATTATATGACAGTTCACAATTCAAACTTATCCATTTATGCTAAACATACACAGGACAACTACTTTAACAAGCGTAAATAAAACTATCCTGCACTCAAGTGACTCTCGATGTGACTCCTTACATAATATGTACCAACGGAGAAAAAGCAAAATGCCGTTGCCACAACACAGTCATTTCCTTCCCGCTCTGATAAATGAGTCATTGTTGCTAATCGCAAACGTAACAAGAATACTAAATATGCAATGTTTCTCTTGGTGTGAGAAGGAAGACAAAACATATTGAAATGAGATGTAAACAGCCGAGTATGATTTATCATACGCCATTCTATCGCAGAGAGGACGATCGTAGACGGGGCATGTGTTACTTACACTACTCACACCTCAATGAATCTGTTGATTCTGCTAAACCACCAGCTAGTCATCTATTACAAAACCAATGCGGATGTGGCGCGACAGGAAGATTAAATTATTCAGACACCTCTCTAAGCTCTGGGGACCTTTAATTACGTCCTGTTGCGTCAACATCCTCGTACAGAGCGGGAGAGTTCAGTGATTAGTGTGCTGGACTCGCATACGGCAGGACGACAGTTCAAACCAGCGTCCGGCCAACCTGATATAGGTTTTCCGTGATTTCCCTAAATCGCTTAAGAAAAATGCCTTAGGAAGGGCATGGCCGCTTTCCTTCTCCATCTTTCCCTAATCAGAGCTTGTGTTCCGTCCCTAGTGACCTCGATGTCGACGTACGTTAAACACCAACACCTATTTCATCAACATCCTAGTGTGTACACTATGATACACTTTCACTTCCTATTTAGAACTGCGGAAAACATGTATCGTTATGATATCACTGGACGAAACAATTTCTTCTTTCGTGTAATTCTAAATATAACGTAGAAAATATGAGAGCGGCATAGAACAGCCTTCACCTCGTAGCTTCCAAGTGTTTGGCTTCTTTGAGTGATCAGCATATTTTTATTTCATTAATATTTCGCCATGTATCAGGCATACAGCAATTACTTCTTAAAGGATCTAACGTTGTGACGTCTCACTACACAGAACTTGTAAGTGAATGTGTGATGAAATGGTACTCTTTGCTGAAATTTGTATCGTGAATTTCAGATTTACTGAGAACTGTTAATGAAGGAATCTAAGGGATTGCTCACAATGAGACAGAAAGACGAGATGGAGTAAAATGGAATAAGATGGCGGAGGCATGTGAGGAAGAATATGCATTATTATTATTATTATTATTATTATTATTATCAGTAATATAATCAGTTCAATGTTTCTTTATATGTGGCTTGTCTTCTAGGTAGCCATTAGACAATGAAAGTTCCATAATAAACGACTAGTTTGGTTTTCTAAGAGTAGTGTAGTTCGAAAAAATAATAAATAAAAAGAAATTGTTAGTATTTTCAGATATTCTTCCGCATCTGGTATTTCAGTGCGTTACTTTTTACATAAGAATAAGTGTTATTCTACTTTTGCGATTGAATTTAATATTATCCCTTGTATTTCATAATTTTCGTTCATACTGTGGGCCAACTAACTCAGAATCTGGCAACCCAAGTGAGACACAGCCACTCGAGGTCCACGGGGCCCCACAAAAGCATAGGGCTATGTCTGGGCAACTGCAGCTATTAACAAGCAGTGCAAAGCGTGCTGCAACTCGAGTTTTACCGACATCGGCAACGATCCCAGTTAGTAATCAGGATACCATATTTACTTGTACATATCGTTTCAACAAAACTTCAGGAGTGGATTCGTCATATAAAGAGAAGAAAGAAAGTCTGATAAATAAGGGCTCTAAAATGCCTACCTTATGAACTGTGAGCACTTCTTCATCTTCGATACTGTGAAACAAATCTCTTGTACTGCAAGCTCTTTTTTTCATATTTTGGGAGGTAGTACTATGGATCAAAAGAAGGAAAATAAATCCGGTAAAAATAGAATACCTTCGAAACCATGAAGCACACCTCTTATACTGAACAAGAGTTAACAGATTTTAAGGTGTGAATCTGAGAGCCTATGTTTACTGGACATTTTTTCTTATTTTGATCCCTACTATCTCCTCCCAAAATATGGAAACCAAAGAGCTTGCAGTAGAAGAGATGTGTTTTTCAGTATCGAATATGAACAGGTGCCCATAGCTCTTAAGGCATCCATTTTAGTTTCCATGTTTACTGTTTTGACATTGAGTTTCGAAGCATCCTGTACAATACCTTGTAACAAGTGTTTATAATACCTGTTGCAAGCAGCTAGAGAACCGGCTATGTAAACTGATAGCTTAAATAAATGGATGGATGAATGAATGAATGAATGTCCCGTGATCCATCACGCTGCGCCTATTGGTTTTAGACATCTGCTTAAAGAGAAGGGTAACTATGCGTCTGATCTACAGCAACATATGCCATCTGTGACTCTTTTCGTCTGGGAATGTGTCAGGAATTCCTCGATGGCTCACACTTGCATAGAGGAATATCTAAAGTATGTTGATCCTGTAACTATCTATCTACTGCACATGAAACAAGTTACTGTTTCGGTCGTCACCATTGTTTGTGTCTTTTGACGGCTACCATTTTAAGCATAATTTCTGTATTCTACATTATCAACGGTCTGCTTAATACATAATCTAAGCCTGAGCCTGAGATTCTTTCGTCGATCAATGCTTCCAGACCAGTTTTCAGTACAATGATGTAATTTTTGCCTAGCGATTCAGTCTCTTCTAGTCATTATAACCCACATTTTTAGGAATTTAGAAAGGCAACCACTGCTCTTATAGTTAACTGTCCACGTTATTTGAAAAGAGTATCACGTATCAAATTTTGACTGGTTTTAATTTGTATGATATTGTCAATTAACGTACGCATAGATCTACGTATGCTCGTCCCTTCAAATGAGCACCTTCCCGAAGAGAAAGTGTTAAAATAAACTAATAAATAAAAAATTAAAAAAGTAAATTTTAGAACCCAGCTGGCTCTCCTTCCAAGCTCAGAAATTTCACATAGGCTCACAGTTTTACCTTGGGCTGCTATTCCAGACACCCCTTCGCAAAAGGGTGTGCTAGGTGCACTAGCCCCGCTTGTTTCCAGAATGACGTTCTAACACATGCAACTCTTTAATTTAACAGTTTTATTCATTGCTGGTTTCCGTCTACTTGGCCATCATTGGATGCAAAAAACTGAAAATCGTATTCATTTATCAGTAGTATATTATTGCTACTTGCTGGTTGAAATTCATTAGTAACTTCCACGTATTCAACAATAATGTTGCTAACTGCACTGCACACATATATAGTACTACTGGATTTGTGCAGCACAATCAGTAACATATCAACTTTCTGTACCTGAAGATTTCCGTGAAGATTAAAATCTAAAGCGGATAAAGTTAATTCAGCATCATCCACTACTTGTTACACCTATGTGTTCGATAATATAATAGGGCTTCCCTCTCAAAAAGTTCTCTGTACTAAGGGTCCTTTCTTTACACTTTAATTTGGAACTTTATAACTCACAAGCAAGTTTGCAGTACATCATAAATGGCACTGTAAGAGGCATACTCCTACAACTACGCCCCAGCTGTTACACGAGCGTTTGCAAGGTTGAATAAAAAGTAGGCGTCGGCCTGAGTAATTTGTTTCGGTGAATAGCTGTAAGCCGCTAGTTGTGATACAGCGCACAATCTAAGAAACAAATAAATTTCTTTAGTGCTATTTTCTGCGTGAAGAGCTTTTAGCTATCAACGTAGATTACGAAGTAGACGTAGTGTTCAAGTGCGGTAGGGTCAATGAAGACGGAAAACGGAGATCATTAACGCTAACATGGGTAGGCTTGTTCAAATGTGAGTGAATTCCTAAGGGACAAACTGCTGAGGTTATCGGTCCCTAGACTGACACACTACTCTAACTAACTTAAACTAACCTATGCTACGAACAACATACACACCAATGCCCGAGGGAGGGCTCGAACCTCCGGCGAGAGGGGGTAGGCTCGTTTGTTGTTGTTGTTGTGGCCTTCAGTCCTGAGACTGGTTTGATGCAGCTCTCCATGCTACTCTATCCTGTGCAAGCTTCTTCATCTCCCAGTACCTACTGCAACCTACATCCTTCTGAATCTGCTTAGTGTATTCATCTCTTGGTCTCCCCCTACGATTTTTACCCTCCACGCTGCCCTCCAATACTAAATTGGTGATCCCTTGATGCCTCAGAACATGTCCTACTAACCGATCCCTTCTTCTGGTCAAGTTGTGCCACAAACTCCTCTTCTCCCCAATCCTATTCAGTACCTCCTCATTAGTTATGTGATCTACCCATCTAATCTTCAGCATTCTTCTGTAGCACCACATTTCGAAAGCTTCTATTCTCTTCTTGTCCAAACTATTTACCGTCCATGTTTCACTTCCATACATGGCTACACTCCATACAAATACTTTCAGAAATCACTTCCTGACACTTAAATCTATACTCGATGTTAACAAATTTCTCTTCTTCAGAAACACTTTCCTTGCCATTGCCAGTCTACATTTTATATCCTCTCTACTTCGACCATCATCAGTTATTTTGCTCCCCAAATAGCAAAACTCCTTTACTACTTTAAGTGTCTCATTTCCTAATCTAATTCCTGCAGCATCACCCGACTTAATTCGACTACATTCCATTATCCTCGTTTTGCTTTTGTTGATGTTCATCTTATATCCTCCTTTCAAGACACTGTCCATTCCGTTCAACTGCACTTCCAGGTCCTTTGCTGTCTCTGACAGAATTACAATGTCATCGGCAAACCTCAAGGTTTTTATTTCTTCTCCATGGATTTTAATACCTACTCCGAATTTTTCTTTTGTTTCCTTTACTGCTTGCTCGATATACAGATTGAATAACATCGGGGAGAGGCTACAACCCTGTCTTACTCCCTTCCCAACCACTGCTTCCCTTTCATGTCCCTCGACTCTTATAACTGCCAGCTGGTTTCTGTACAAATTGTAAATAGCCTTTCGCTCCCTGTATTTTACCCCTGCCACCTTTAGAATTTGAAAGAGAGTATTCCAGTCAACATTGTCAAAAGCTTTCTCTAAGTCTACAGATGCTAGAAATGTAGGTTTGCCTTTCCTTAATCTTTCTTCTAAGATAAGTCGTAAGGTCAGTATTGCCTCACGTGTTCCAGTATTTCTACGGAATCCAAACTGATCTTCCCCGAGGTCGGCTTCTACTAGTTTTTCCATTCGTCTGTAAAGAATTCGTGTTAGTATTTTGCAGTTGTGACTTATTAGGCTCGTTTAGGGTTACGAATATTTTCGGTAATAATACCCCTTCTTCTTCACATAAGTTTTGGTGAAAATATTACGAGACTGGTGAAAAAGAACAGAAGAAGAAATAATAAATAAAATATCACTTGAAAGAAAGAGAGAGAACCTTGACATGAGTGCTTAGCTTTTGATGATGATTTAGGAATATTAGCAGAGAACCTACAAAATACAACAAAAGTGGTAAATATTCTCCAAGAGCTTGCAGAGAAAAGTTGTATTACAAATTTCACATTATCAGTGTTAGAGGTGCACCAAAATGTGTGAATCAAGCTACATAAAAATAAAGAAAATCTCAGAATTTAAATACTTTGGGGAAATAAACCATTCGAGTGCTCAGGACAAAGCAACTAACAAAAATAGAGCCAAAAAATGGAAGTTGTGTTCCGCTAAACGAAGAACTCGTACAATAAAAAATTCTTCTACAGGCTATTTCTATAATGATTGTAAAATATGAGAGGGCTGGTAGAGCGGGTCACAACAAGCAACTTTCACACAGCAACATACGTCCGCATTCTAGCGTCCGGCGCTGCGAGTCACTTTACAGCATCGCGTGCCAGCAGGAAGGTAGGCGTACAGCCCGTCATCCGTGTCAACGTGGTAGCATATCTGTACGGCAACGTTTGCAACTTCTTTGTGACATCAAGGCAAAAGAGAGGTGTGGTTGACATTTCACGACCTTTATTTGCAAACAGTTACAAAAACTGATGGAAATTACTGCCTCCTGTTTGAATTTATGCATGCAAGCGTAGGCCTTCACGGCAAATGCGCTCTTACGATACCTCGCCAGTGGACAACTCACCTAAGGTACCTCTCTGTCTCTCTCTTAGAGATCTGTGGATTGCGATGAACGTGCGTAGGCCTGGCACTCGAAAATCCAGAAACCACTGGACGTACAACAGTTGAGCAGTGAGAGCATTTACATCTGCCGCCCCATATGCACAGTGTATGTCTACCCTTTCCTACCAAGAAAAGCACTCCATTTGTTGTCTGCTCTGCACAGCACCCCATATGTTGACTGACGCAGGGTGAACTAGACTCAGCAGAGACGTTCGCGTCCCAACAAATGCCAGAAGAAAATCCGTAGTGTTGTCCCGCCCAGAGTACCTGTTGCCATTTCGACTCGGACTGCGGATTGTATGACTCCCTTACCGGTAGTGTGCGACACTGTTAAATGCCGCTCAGCGCTAAACGTTAAGGGATGCGCACATGGGATTCTATGTGAAAGTTGCTTATTATGGCCTATCGTACGAGTCCTCCCACATTTTACATTCATTTTAGAAACTGGCTGTACATTAATAAAAAATTTGAGATCTTACAATGTGGTTATCAAAACTTGGAGTCTCTATGTCTCATAATGGCCCGTCATAAACACACACGAAGACTTAAGTAATCTGGAAGATAAAGAAAGAAGAATAAATGGACAAATTTTGGATCAAAAGAATGAAAGTAGTGTTTCGGGACTGAGAAGCAACAACGAGGTGTATGAAAACACTGAGACAATAATAAATACTATGAAAAAGCGGAGGATTACATTTTATGGACACTTAACAACAATGAACAGCAAGAGGCTGACAAAAATATTCTGTTTTGACGAAAGTAAACATACAAATTTCATTGTTTATAGAAGTTAAGAACAATATATGATAGTTGGGAGTAGCAGATAAAGGCATAGAAAACAGGCATGAGTTCAAGAAAATTAATAAAATGTCACGGATTTCTAGATGAAACTCAGAAGAAGAGAGTAGCGACGTGGGTAGAGGAAGAAGGAGAACAGAGAGCAAGAATGAAGAAATTTTGTGAAGCCAAACGAAAGGGAAAGAATACGATGTCATCAATCTGCTGTGTCAACTGGTTCTGAGTTGGAAAAATTCGAATAACAATAATAATAATAACGAAACTTATTATTGGTGTTCTATCACCCTGCATTTCAGTTCCAATGCTTAACCAATTTTTTACTTCTACCGATACTTCTTTGATGAACAGATTAAAGAGTAAGATAGAAACACTGCATTCCTCGGTCCTTTTTAATCGGAGCACTTCGTTATTATTGTACCTTCTAGGTTCAGGTACATATTGTATATTACCTGTGTCTTCCTATAGCTTACACCTATTTTTCTGAGAATTTCGATCGTCTTACCGCACATTACATTGTCGAAGGCTTTTCGTAGTTCGGTATTTTTCACGTTAACATATCATTGCCTTAAGTGAAAGAAGCGATAAGGTTGAGAAAAACATCGCAGGATCAACTGAAAAGGGACTTCAGACAGCCGGCCGCATTGGCCGAGCGGTTCTAGGTGTGTGATGTCCTTAGGTTAATTAGGTTTAAGTAGTTCTAAGTTCTATGGGACTGATGACCTCAGACGTTAAGTCCCGTAGTGCTCAGAGCCATTTGAACCATTTTGTACTACAGACGTTTGTTATTTGTAGTCAGATATTAGACAACGAGCCCGTAATGTGTATAGAGAAACTCTTAATTCAGGCCTAATTTTCGCAGATATTTGTTTTCCCGGGACAAGAAATAAATATTTTAGTAAACACATATTGATCATTAATGAAGTTAAGAAATATTACATGATATTTAATTTATTAATCATTACGCCAATGAAACACACAGTGAAAGTGGCATTCTGCGTGAACTCAGTTCGTGTGAAAACTGATGTGGCTGCTTCGATGAAGCCAATAGTTGGAGTTGGCATTCAACTAAAGTAAAAATAGGTCAACTTCGTGAAGTACTGCTGTTGAAATGATGGAGGAAAAGCGAAACAAGGTCACTGTAGGCACCTTATAGCGCCATTGACGAAAGGAGATCATGTTGGCGATGTTAGTGACTGGATTGGCGTAGGCGGTGGTGGGAGAATGTATGGGACATGTCTTGCATCTATGTCTATTACAGGGGTATGAGCTACGAGGTAAGGGATTGGGAGCAGCGGTTGTGTAAGGATGGACGAGTATGTTGTCTAGGTTCGGTGGACGGCGGAATACCACTGTTGGAGGGGTGGGAAGGATAGCGGGGAGGACACTTATCCTTTCAGGGCACGACGAGAGGTAGTCAAAACCCTGACGTAGCATGTAATTCAGTCCTGGGTGGTACTGAGTTACAAGGGGAATACTCTTCTACAGCTGGACGGTTGGACTTTGGGAGGTGGCGGGAGACTGGAAAGATAAGGCACGGGAGATTTGTTTTTGTACAAGGATGGGAGGATAATTCGGTCAGTGTAGGCTTCAGTGAGACCTCGGTATATTTCGAGAGGGACTGCTCGTCACTGCAAATACGACGACCACGGGTGTACGGAAGGGATTTCTTGGTATGGAACGGGTGGCAGCTGTCGAAGTTGAGGTATTGCTGGTGGTTGTAGGTTTGATATGGATGGAGGTACTGAGGAAGCCATCTTTGAGGTGGAGGTCAACATCTACAATCAATCATGGATTTTCCATTGTTTGGTAGCATCCAACAGATATTTGTGTTGATGTGTAGGACACGCTGAGATATATTTGACGCTAAATAGCGCTTACACTAGTTAATAGTACGATAGCTTCGTTGCTAATGCCTTCCCGCTCACTTAAGTGGACATTAACCGTGAAGTTGTTTCATTCAAAGTAGTTTCCACAAAGACTAGAATCAGAACTTGATGGACAAGATTATTTATATCTGTCGTGACTCCAGAGAAAGACTCATATTAATACATTAGTAAAATGAGACAACTCTCCTAAATTATTATTGTGTGTTGCTAATTAATCAGTTGAAGTGGTGATAGTTTGCGTAAGAAATACAAGACGTATTCCTCGTCTTATGGTGACACACACATACCCGAAAGGTACAATTCACGAAGTTGCAGTATTGATAGAAGAGATAATAGAAAACGGGGAGCGTGAGAGGACTCGCGCTCTGAGAGTCCCATACAAATCTAATTGTATATATACATAGTTTATATTTAGGTTTTTATGAGTGAGATTGTGAGTACCAAAATATTTGACATAATGGCCTTATCATTCTATTATATTGACTAAGCAGCTTCGGTATTTTGCTCCGCGAAAATATCGTAGTCCTTAGTATTTGACATGAAAGTCAGCTTGATACTTTCAACTTGATACCTCTACCCATTTCTGAGAAAAAGGCGTCTCATTCTTGAATCCACTTGAATATAAGCTTATAACCATCTTTTCACTCAAATAACCTTATTTCCAGCTTTCAAATTACCTTCATTTTATGGAAAGGTACTTTCACATTCATTTCCAGAGAATCACTTTAAAATCGGCTCTTGAAATCGCTTACCGAAATTGTTTATTTTGGAAATGTCATATGTATAATAGACAGACAAGCAGACAGACAAAAAAGTGATCAATAAGGGCTGTGTTCTTACGACTGAGGTTTGGAACCTTAAAAACATATATTAAGTGATAAGAATCTACCACACCGTTTCAAAAATTTCTTACAATTTTCGGCTTTATCCATCGGGCGTAACATTATCAATTCTTCATGTGACTAATTATTCGGTGGTTCTCGGCTTCTGCTCGTCATCGTTGTTGAAACATTGGCGACTCCTCGTGGGACTCACGATGGTTCGGAGTGTCAGTTTTTAATTAATAGGCAGCAACAACTATGAAAGCCCAGATGTTGCGCGTTTACTGCCTGGAGGGTAACTTCGACATGACCTAAAAAAGAATGTATAGAACAACAGAAGGCAATCTGGATACCATTTGAGTTCGTAGATCCATAATTAAACAAGTGAATGTTTTACCTTGTCTGTCAATCCTGAAGGGCTGAAAATGGTTTTCCGTTTTTGGTGCTGCACGAAATTGGAGTTATTACTTACCCTCTACCGTTTACTAGCAGTGTCAGCATTGTTTTCGTGGGAAGATATATTTCTCTTCCTTACGATGTAGCTGTCGGCGGCTGCAGAAAATTGAGAAGCACGACAGGAGAGCCCCTGAATGAGTAGGCAACCGACAATACATGGCAGTTCCCTGGGTGTTTGGTGGTCTAGGCGTTCGGCTGCGCTATACCGAAAAGTTACGCCAGCGAACTATGTCAGATTGATCAGAATACACCTCCAAATTAAAATGGACGATAGATATACGACCTGCATAAAGCAATTCCATAATGCTTATAGGTAAAATAAAGTTAGAGACACAGAACTATAAATTATTACAATGTCTGCTACCTTGCTCTAATTGTAAGTATAAATATATTAGAACTGCTGAATTTAGAGCTTTCTTGCATAATTGTAAACATGGCTTATTATATTCTTGCAGCAAAAAAATTAACGCATTAACACAAAGTACTACGATCAGCTCCAATGCTCTTAGCCTAGGACTGCTGTATCGCGTGGGGAATCCATCTTAGGACGGAAGTAAAGCCGGTGCTCGGGAGGGTGAAGTGAGAGAGCTGACGCGGGGGAGGAGGAAATAACGAAAGGGGTAGGTAGGGAAAGTGGTTATAAAAGAGTTCTGCCGTCTTATAATGTCCGATTCCGCTACTCCACCAAGTAACTCATCAGCTGTCCTCACCAGGACGAGTGCAGCCCATTCCCGTTATATTGTAAAGAATTATCTTAGGCGGTTTGCGGAAACGATCACTGAGACTGTGGGCAGCATTCAAACACACTGAGCGTTCAGAGAAAGAGAGAGTTCTTGTTTTATGAGATGCTTCAGCTTTATGAGTAATCGTCTACGCGATTTAAGAAAGTTTTCTCGCTTACTGAAGCGCTTTTTAACAAAATTTTAGTGTGCAGAATTTTTCCGATGTATTTCGATTCCGAGCTATTCACTACAGTTTTGAGAGACGCCGTAAAAATCACCTGCATTACAACACGTGAAATAAATTCTCGAGAACAAAGTGAATCAATTTAGTGTAACTAAGCAAATCAGTATTATGGATCTTTCAGTGTACCTTACCAATGTTTTCGTATCCTGAGACACACGAAGCATTTTTACTAAACATGAAGTGATGACCTGTTGTGTGCCATTTTATTGTGTTTTCACCGCTAATCCAAGCTAGCTACAAAATTACGCAGATATCTTTCAGTTACAGAGGCTTACCGACAATCATTCTTCCCATGAACTATTCGCGAGTGGAACGGGGTTGGAGGGATCAGATAGTTGTACCGAAACTACCCTCCGCCACACACCATTAGGTGGCTCGCGTAGTATGATGTAGATCTAGATCTTTTAGTTCTTTGAACGCAAAGGAAATCATCCTGATTAAATGTTATGTTTATCGATAATGGCAAAGGGCAAACCAGTTTATACTTCTTATAATATTCACTCTGTAATACAAGAAGGGATGGTTGTAGATCTGTTTAAAAATATGATAGAGAACGTGAGTGTCGAGAACAGCAGTTGTACCAACTGGATACCAAGCAATTGCAACTGTCATGATTTCACCGACAGCATCAGGTAGGCGAAGAGAGTGAAGCGAGTTATTATCGGTTACATAGCAACAAACTATTTTATATCCCGGGCAACCGCAGCTGTTGAAAGGCATGAAGTTCAGGAGAACTCCTCTTACAGCTGGTAAAATTGTCGTTTATTAAAACACAATCGGTGTCGCGCTTCAAGCCACATCATCAGGTGCAGCCTAAACGGTAAAAAGCGAAGAACAGTGTCACCACATTTTGTGGATATTAAAATTAATAAGGGAATACCTAAAATACACTCACAACGTTACAATATCATAGGCACACCCATCGCTCGTAGTCAAAATTTACTATTCAGAGAATATCGTCAATACTATGGAGAGCGAAAGGTGCTCCATTCTTTAAATTTCTTTCCTTTTTTAGGTTTTAGTCATAAAAAGGAAAACGCACAGTTCACGTTGAATAAACAATTGGAATTAAAGCACCATAGCATTCTGGCTAATTTTGATTGTTTGTATGGTTATGCAATATGAAATAAAATTCTGTATTATTCCCGCTTGTAAAGACAGCGACCCAGGACTCATAGTTACGAGTATACGACGCCACGCTGTCCACATGGACATTATCCTCTCTGCCAGCCAGCTCTAGTCTCTCTTTGTCGTTTGTGCGGGACGCTTTTGCCTTGCCCTGCACTGAGCTGTCCTGCTGTCACACTGGTAAGAAACTGCCACCTGATACTTTCCACATAGTAATTTGCAAAGTTCCGTGACTAATCATGTTAGTAGCGACAATTTCTTATCGCCACTCCGGCCCCTTTTAGAAACTTGTAGCCTCCTCTCACTATAAAATATTTTCTTTTTTCTTTTTAGATACAAGCAAATTTTAAGGAATGGAGCAAGTCTTCTTTACCTTTCGCTCGCCACAGTATTGTATGCCTATGAACTGTTAACACTGTGAGTATATATTAGACATTCCTTTATTAATTTTAATATCGACAAAAAGTGGTGACACTGTACTTGGCTTTTTATCTTCTAGGCTGCATCTGATGATACGGCTTGAAGCCGCGAAACCGGATGTGTTTTTAAATAAACAACAACTTTACCAGCTCTAGGAGGAGTTCTTCGTAACGTCATACATTGCAACAGGTTGACCGGAATGTGTCAGTTTTTGAAACGGCCTCACAACACTGACTTTGAGTGAAAAAGTAATGGTAAGGTTTAAAGTCACTTTCACATACTGGACTATTCCGTTATTAAGTCTAGTGTGAAGTCGTTGGTTATTGTGACATGAAGAGTAAGTCGGCATTTGCTAAAGAAGATTGTTTTGCCTACTTGTCTATCGATTTGACAACAATTTTTATGGCTGCGTATTATATTAACTGTTATTTAAATCGTCCACGTACAATCTGATATTGAAAAAGGAGTGAATATTTGTGATCATGTTCAAGAGTTTTTTACATGTTTGTGAATGTTCAGAAGAACATTTTACAATTTACTCTCAGCCACCTACAGATCGTCCATTACTATCAAGATTGATACGAAGTTCTAAATTATGCTTAATATTGTATAACGTTTCCACGTGACCTTTCACTGATGAACCACCGTAAAGTGATTCCTGACGTAACGTCATTCTTCTCTGTGTGTTCTTTGGTTTTGCATTTTGATGTGCTACAATCTACAGAAATCAGAAAATACTAATACACTAAAGCATAAATATAATTTATATGTGTCTATGTCACTAATTCGTAACTATTTCAGTAGTATAGTTCCACCATGTTCATAGCTTATCGATCACACTTACCTGTGGTAGACAGATTTATGGCTGTAAATGATGGTTATATAATGAGTATAACTAGATTAGACGATTTTATATGCATGAACTACATTTAGCCTTCACATATAAGAATGTTAACAGTTAAATATATAAACAGTTCGTGTATAAATGCTGTGAGAACATTAGACATGTATATAGCTGACCACATCAAATATATCTTGTAATCTCTTCCCGCAACCACTGGCTTTGACAGAGTTACACGTGCAGGAAGCCGTTACACAATTAACCACTGGTAGGAAGTTTCCTTGCTGTCGAATGTTTCCTGTTGCACAAAATCGCTATCAAAAGACCACAGAATTCGTCGACCTCTGTAATCTAACAACTCAACCACAAAATCTTACGGATTATCATAGCGTTGTTTACATGTCTGGGGAAAGATATTTCTGTACAGAAAAGTTTTGAGAAAGAAATATGTAGGAAGCTGATGCAACGTGCCGATGTTCTGCTCATGTCACCTGCTGGTAGTCGATTTACTGGCATGTTTATTCAAAACGCTAGATAAAGGTGTCCATCACTTTGATAGCGGAGTCCACAATTTTGTGGCGTAAGATGACACATTTTTCCAACTGTCGCGTTAAGTACGCGTAGAAATGCGTCACGATTCACACCATTATTCAGGAATAAAGAAAATATAACGATACACACACGTCTTATAACGTGTAGTTTTGGAGGAACTCTCGTGTAATCTGCACATTATACCTTTCAACAGTGATACTTATGTACAGACCAGATCGTAATGCTACGGTAGTAAGCGGGAACTGTGATTAAAATGTACTCCGTACCCACCATAACTGGCCAATTTCAGTTACGCAGAACCTTTCCACGTAATTACAACTACCCTTGTCCATTCATTAAAGCTCACATCGTTCTAAAATTTCGAATGAACCATTCATTTAAGGTGAGCTACACCAGCCACGACTAAGAAGTGGAACTGTTGTATTTCATCAAGCAGGGATTAATTACTATTTGTGTAGTAGATGACACTTCAGCATCGACTTCTGAGTCAGGTGTTGTAACTGGAGTTCCGTATCGGGATGACTGGTTGTGTTTGAACCATAACAGTACTGTTGCTACCAAACATCGGACAAACGTCAAAAATACCACTACAGATATACCCACTAATAAATTTTTACTGCCGCGTGTGATAGCCGCGTGGTCTTGAACGCCTTGCCACGGTTCGTGCGGCTCCCCCTTCGAAGGTTCGAGTCCTCTCTCGCGCATGGGTGTGTGTGTTGTCCTCAGCGTAAATTAGTTAAAGTGGGATTAAGTATTGTGTAAGCCTAGGGGCCGATGACGTCAGCAGTTTGGTCCCTTGGAAACTTACCACAAATTAAAAAAAAAATCGCTCTGTGTAACGTAAGCCACTACCTGCGAACACAGTATTCCTCCTACGTAACACGACGACTTGCTGAAAGATCAAAACCTTTCCGAACATCTAGTAACCTCTCTCATCGTTCACCACAAAATGAACTGAGTTTCCTGCAATACAGTCTCTGGAAACACACAACCATTACGCTGACCAGTGCTGAGAAGGCGGCCGAACTTTTAAAAATGAGATATTTTTGTCTCTCCAAAAGCACACATTCCACTACATCTGTACAGTTTCCAATACATGATACCCTTTATTGTGAAAGAAGAGTATTTACAACAGTATGTGTGTACCTAAAACTATTATCGAAATAACAATCTTCGTATGTTCTAATCAGTCTTCATAGGTTGTGCATAATTCTCTGACGTCTGCACTATGCAACGCTGTATAAATTGTAATAAAATCTTGACACTGCATTTTTTTACTGGAATACAACGTGATAACTGCATTAGAGGGAAGCTATTTCATGTCAGAGATGTAAATAGAGGTACAAGACAAGAGTGAGCAGAAAATATATTATCTGTTTTATTTTTTAGCAGTTATCCTCTTTCACTGAATTTCCACAGTTGTACTACATTTAACAGCCGCAGGGATGATTGTGTTTTACTAGGAAGTCTATGAATCTTTATAAATGGTACACTTATCTCTCTTTAAAAGATTGTATGATGGCGTCTTTCTAACAGAAAATCAATCAGCCACGGGAACTTCACTTAAAATGTTTACCCACTCTTTACACCGCTCCAATGTCCATAATTACAATGTTGTGCTATTTGTACATTTCACAGTACATAGTGAAAGTGACACTGCAGTTGACATGCGTTTGTTTCTCATGCAATTGTCTTATCAAAATATACTTGAAACAACGCTAGATTCGGACACTAAAGATGCAATTAGCGTTTGTACTGACCGCCCTCCATGTCGTCTCGTCTAGTTGCCTTGCAGTACTACAAGTCATCCACAAAATACGATGATTGGGCACTTTATTTATTTCTTTGCGAATTATAATTATTCTGTTTTAACCATTGCTAATGGAACAAGTACTACGAACTGCGTGGAAGGATAAAAATCATTTAATTACGACAACAATTTCCCGAAGTTTTGGTAAGCAGATTTTTTGGCGTCTAACGCCAACGTTCTTCGTGCCTCTGCTAACACAGATTTAGAGCGTATTTTTCCGTGCGTTGGAGATGCGTGTAAGTAATTGCTGTTATACTTTGTAAATACTCGAGATCACTTCTAGACTCACAAAGCTTGCGACGTAGGACTACTGCTAATCAGACAAGAATCTTGTCCTCCTGTCCTGATGTCGCACTCTGTCGTCCTCTGACACTTTGTCTACAGCTCTTAGGCCCAAGTCACCCAGATGTAAACAGCTACAATACTACTGCGTCCCACAAGGGTAGCAGTTCCACCCTGTGATACATCTCTTTACTTAATAATGGTCATTTATCACTTAGCTCCGCAACTTGGTCATACGGCATCCTTTCGCCTCGAGGAAGAGTAGACACTTATCACGCAACACTTACCGCTGGCGGACAACATTCCAGAGTACGTCTGCTGATATTTCCATAGACGATGAATACAGTCGTTCAGAATGTACCACTCAATCAGCTAAGATTTTCCAATTATAATCGATTACTTGTCGTACAGTGCTTTGCCATTGACTGAATTGAGGTGTACATCATCTATTTGATTCTTTTGATGTGTTATCATTTCCACTATCAACAATACATTGCTGTAATGAATATCTTACCTTCTAAAGTCTACAATTGCTGACACGTAAAATCTAAGTTAAATTTCCGTGATTTTTTCCACAGACGCCCTGAGCTTTGAGAGGTACGTAAGACAGTTGTTTCCTGATAGTGAAAACCTCTAATGAACAACTATTGTAGCGCATTTTCTCGCAGCAGAGATTTGGAAGTTACTACTCCAATTCGTGTGGCTTCCTGGCGTGGGAATGAATATATGAAAGTCAGTATACTTTTGAAAAGAAAAGTTGCAAATTATGTTATCCACTTGTTACAAAGGTTACATGCAGAAATGTAACATGAAGATAGCTGATTAAACATCTAATGAATGACTCCATATGCACGTCAAATTTTCAAAACGAAACTCAGACTGGGCAACGTACTTCTTTCGTGTTTATGACTCTGCTGTCGAAAACGTGATGAAACTGTTATTCCAGAAATACGGATAGGATGACACGAATGGGATGCAAGAATAAAGGGCACAGACAAATTGCTAATTTTAAATCAAAGGCATGGAAAGAGTTGTCTTCCCCATGCAAAACGTTAGCACCTGAAATCTGCAAATCCCATACGAGAAAATTCAATACATAACAGACACTGAAATAGGTCTTTCACGAATTACATAGAAAGGACAAATTGTTCAGAAAAAGAAGCAAACTGAAGGATCCTCTTGGATGGTTAGAAATCGGGCAGATGAAAAATAAGAAGACACAATCTGAATAAGATGAATTCTTCATAGGTAGAAACCAACAGGAGAAACCTCACTAGTGCAAAATCAAGATATTATCTAACACTCAAATATTCTTAATCTCTTTACAATGGCAGATTTATTACCCTTATAAGGGCGGAATTAATTAACAAACTAAAATTGATAGAGAGAGTCATTCTGAGATGGGTACTGAATAAAGTGGGATGCGTCCTAATAAAAGACTAGTGAACAAGGGATCATATACTGAAGTGCCAAAGAAACTGATACAGGCATGCTTATTCTAATATGTAAACAGGCAGAATACGCCACTGCGGTCGGCAACGCCTCTATAAGGCAACAAGGTTCTGAAGCAGTTGTTTGACCTATTACTGTTGCTACAGAGACGGGTTATCAAGATTTAAGTCAGCGCACAAACGATGGGACATAACATCTCCGAGATAGCGACGAAGCAGGGATTTTCACGTGCGACCATTTCACGACTGTACTGTGAATATCAGGAATCCGGTAAAACATGAAATCTCTGACATGGCTGCGGCTGGTGAAAGATCCTGCAAGAACGGGACCAACGACAACGGAAGAGAATCGGCCAGCGTGACGGAAATGCAACCCTTCCGCAAACTGCTGCAGATTTCAATGCTGGGCCATCAACAAGTGTCAGTGTCCGAACAGTCAGGCAGCAGCAGTGGGCCAAGAGCACAAATACCGCGTCACAAACCAGCGACATTACGTAAACTCGGTTTCACACTGAGGTGCAAAAGCAATCGTTCATGCAGCACACCATGACGCCACACATCAGTCCTTAGTTTGTGAAACGTGAATCTTCCTCTGTTCATGACACTTCTGCTTCGTCTGCTGTGTCTATGACGTTAGAGAATTCAACAAATTAGAGTAGTGGCTAGTTTGCATTCGGAGAAAATGTAAAATCTGAACTAACATTAATAGAGACGCTGGATGTAGAACATAGATAGTGAAGAAGAGATTGTTATAGACGCGATAGGTTGTAGACTATGTAAGAAATAAATAATGATAATAATTAGGAGGTTTCATCGCCAGTGGAGCAACCATTTGCAACACACACGCACGAACACACACAAACACACACACACACACACACACACACACACACACACACATACAGGGTGTTACAAAAAGGTGCGGCCAAACTTCCAGGAAACATTCCTCACACACAAATAAAGAAAAGATGTTATGTGGATATGTGTCCGGAAACGCTTAATTTCCATGTTAGAGCTCATTTTAGTTTCGTCCACCTACGCGCAATGGAGCACGTTATCATGATTTCATACGGCATACTCTACCTGTGTTGCTAGAACATGTGCCTTTACAAGTACGACACAACATGTGGTTCATGCACGATGGAGCTCCTGCACATTTCAGTCGAAGTGTTCGTACGCTTCTCAACAACAGATTCCGTGACCGATGGATTGGTAGAGGCGGACCAATTCCTTGGTCTCCACGCTCTCCTGACCTCAACAATCTTGACTTTCATTTATGGGGGCATTTGAAAGCTCTTGTCTACGCAACCCCGGTACCAAATGTAGAGACTCTTCGTGCTCGTATTGTGGACGGCTGTGATGCAATACGCCATTCTCCAGGGCTGCATCAGCGCATCAGCGATTCCATGCGACGGAGGGTGGATGCACGTATCCTTGCTAACGGAGGACATTTTGAACATTTCCTGTAACAAAGTGTTTGAAGTCACGCTGGTACGTTCTGTTGCTGTGTGTTTCCATTCCATGATTAATGTGATTTGAAGAGAAGTAATAAAATGAGCTCTAACATGGAAAGTAAACGTTTCCGGACACATGTACACATAACATATTTTCTTTCTTTGTGTGTGAGGAATGTTTCCTGAAAGTTTGGCCGTACCTTTTTGTAACACCCTGTATACACAAAAGAAGGCAAAAACCTACGTACCACGAATGAATTATCCGAGGTTTAGGGAAATCGGTAGATGTAAGGTACGTTTCAGACTAGTTTCCCACAGCTGTCCGGGGGGTATCCACAGACGCCTTATCTTCAGTGACGAGTCCCTCTTCGATGTGAGCCCCACTGACCAACGAAGTCGTGTCTGGATACGCCCCAGACAGCGGTATGATACCAACTCGACTTTCGCACACCATACAGTCCGACAACAAGGAGCGGTGGTCTGGGGAGTCATTCCACTTCTTGGCAGGAATCATTTGGTTGCCATCCACGGTACCCTTACAGCCCACTGGTACTTGACGATATTCTACGCTCCATTTTGTTGCCCTTCATGGCAAGCCACCTTGGGCTTATATTTCAGCAAGATAACGGTCGCCCGCAATTGCCCTCGTTCCTACTGCTTGTCTCCGTGCTTGCCAGATACTACCTTGGTACACACTACCTTGGCCAGCAATGTCGTCGGATCTCTCCCCAGTTGATAATATCCGGAGCATTGTGAGCAGGGTCCTCAATCTTCCAGAGATTTTGAGTATCTAACGAGTCAATTAGACAGAATTTTGCGCTACATGCCTCAGGTGGACATTCTAAATGAATATTATAATTTTTTTTTAATGAAT
Organism: Schistocerca cancellata; assembly: GCF_023864275.1. Classification (NCBI taxonomy): domain Eukaryota; kingdom Metazoa; phylum Arthropoda; class Insecta; order Orthoptera; family Acrididae; genus Schistocerca; species Schistocerca cancellata. The sequence continues at coordinate 1,112,387,084 of NC_064627.1, forward strand.
ATATAGACACTAGTCCAACTACCAGAGATTAATGCGTAAAGCATTTGCTGAACAAAAGAAGCTTTACGCTCTTCGTTTATTAGTTTTAGAATAAGTTACCTTTCGCTGTTATCCTGCCCTAGTGTTAAGACGTGTTGTACCATTTCTTACCGATAAAATTGCGTTAAATAATGGAAGTGAATTTGAAGCAGAGCGATTTCGTCTTTTGTGATACCATGGGCCCAGCTCCTGAAATTCTGGATAATTATTTCTATTATTTTAATTTTATGCAGAGAATTTAGATGGAGGCGACGATCTTCACGGTGACGTTGCTCAACAATAAAGGTACGTGAATGTGTTCATCTTTTTCCTTTCGTTGCCGCTACCGTCAATTTCAATATATTTACAGCGACATTCAGAACGTGCAGTCTCTTTTCATTTAATTTCGAAGTCCACGCATTTAGGTTGTAAGATGAATAAATGCGTTTAACTGTGATTCCTTTTGTCCAGGTCATGGGGGATGATTGCACACAAAATGTACTTGCCTCTATCCCATTCGTATGTTCGCATACATTTGAGTATGTACAAGGGTAACTATATTTAAGACTCATTTCCTAGATAGTATTAACGCTTTTTTTCCACTCTTTCGCGAATGTACGTGCCCTCTTATTTGATGTAGTCAATCGACCGTATTCTTTAATAACATTATTTGTAATACTCAGTGGCTTAGTTTCCACAATTGATCTTTGCCTGTGTCGCAACAGCGCTTCCGCACTTCACGCGAAATATTTATTACGCGATATCCACAGCAACTTTCATTTCAAAATTTCGACGACCGACTGAATAAACATTTTTATAACAATAACAATAGCAAAACATAATAATATACGAGGACGCGTGACAAATGACGACCGAGTGCCATGACGTTTGTTAATTTCCAGAAAAATTTAGTACATATTTCAAGTGGAAATATTTACAAGGTGTATACGGGGACAAGGAAAAAAATTCCCGGATATCCCGTTTAAAAAATATGCTTTTTCCCGGGCGAAAATACACTTTTTCTGTGCTAAGTGACAGTAGGTTTTCCGTAGATTTTCCCTCGGAACTGTAAAACTTATCAATACTTTGAATGGTTAACGTTTTATACACTGGCGTAGAACTTCCCCCCCCCCCCCAAAAAAAAGAAAAAAAATAAAGAAAAGACGGGGGAGAGAAGTTAGGCAAAGACTTTTAATGAAAGAAAGGAGAGAAGTTTTGCAAAGACTTTTAATGAAAAACAGGACAGAAGTTTCGGAAAGACTTTTCATTGGCAGCAACATATTCGCTGCATAATGTTGTATTACGAAAGTATAAATTCAAATTGCACCAAACACAGCGCGTTAGTTTCCGAAGCGTTGAAGCCGAGGTTGCGATGTCCTTTTGTAAGCCAATCATATGTCACGCCACGTTGATGTCGCCAGCCGATGACAGCAGATATTCAGAGCATAGGACACGTGTTATAGTCAGCCAATAGCTAGATCACTGGTTACATAGCGAGAACAAACAAAGAGGAAAAGTTAACGGTTTACATTAAAGTACATAGCATAGCTACAAGAAAAGTTAAGCTTTCACATATAATATTGGTCTCTAAGATTAACAAGCTACAACAGAAGCTAAGCTTTCACCTGTAGTATTGATCGTTTTTTTTGCTTGTGTTATACTTTAAGATGCATCACGTAAATGAGCAGGTAATTTTAAAATTATGACATAAATGTCTAGGCTCGAAATTCTTGTAAGTGGCTGGTCCTCAAACTGTTCAGTTTTAAACGCTTTGTGATTTAGAAATCCATCCCACTTTCCCACACGTAACATAATTCATCTTGCATAAAAACAAATTTACTTTGAACGAAACGCTTTTCGAACCAACGTTCGCAATACCATCCGGAGACTGTTAGAAATAGGTACGCTTTACCAGTTGCCAGAGAGCGCCAGAAAACAGGCATTATTGCACGTGCGCAGCTGCAGTGGTGTAGGAAGCCCGCATGTTCGTATGTATAAAGCACTAAGAGAGCTTACATTACACCATAAAAGAAACAGGGCATCAGAGGATACTCCCAAGAGTATCGGAATTTCGTAAACCATACTAAAATGCATAATCGGCTTGAAGCGCACATTGGTTTTTTCCAGATTCACAATGAAGTATGTCCCATCTGATATTAAGCTTTTCAGTGTGGTTTATGGGACGTAAATTTGCTTGGAGTACCAGTACTCTACGCTCTCATTTTTGGTTCTTTATTGTGGCATAATGCCATACATGGCACAAGATGATGACGTGCACTTGAAATTCAGCGAACAGTTGGAACTAGCCAATACCGTGGAATGAAACACTTCGTTTCAAATAAAATGATTGCCTCAGCAGGAAGATTAATAAAGCCAAATTTCTTTAGCAAACTTGCAAAAATAGCTTCACTGTTCTGCAAGGCGATTAATGCTTGGCTGCTATTAACTTGGAAATAAAATCAGAAAACTACAACTAATAATATATTTTTGCCCTCCGTAATTATGTTATGAAACGTCCCCTTAGAAAAATTGTACACGACTGTGCTTAAACTGACACACAATATTTTTAGCGCAACGCAATCTGACTTTCAAAAATCCCTGCAAGAGAATGGCCCTGACTAACATTAATCTATACCTTTCACAAATCACTTACCTCACCAAAAATCTCCGTTACTCGAACTACTGCAATACAGCGAGCGCCACTACTGCCAGCTAAATAAAAGATTCAAACTACGGAAGGCACTAACTACTGATAGGGATAGTTAGCAAATGAAAGATTTTAATAGAGAACAAACAATGTATTTACCTTAATAGTCATAATATATATTGCAGTTCATAATATCCAGTATAACAAATTTCAAAACTCCACCATCTCTCTCCCCACATCCACCACTGCTGGCGGCTCACCTCCAACTGCGCAACGCTACGCGCTGTTCACATCCAGCTGCCGCTGCCCAACACTACAATGGCAGACAACAATGCAAACTAGCCACAGACTGCACACAGCACAGCCAGTGATTTTCATAGAGAGCGCTACGTAACGTTGCCAATAAGAAAACATAAACAGCCTACTTACAATGTGAATGCGTTTTAATTCACTCGATAGCTCCCGGCCACAGAAATCCGTTTTGTTTTCATTTGACGTTGGAGCTGTAAATGGAGAGAAGCAGCCAAATCACGTAACTTAAACACGGGTCACGTGGAGACTAGCCCCCTCCCCACTACAACTCAGACAACTCTGCGATGCGCAAATTTGGCAGCTAGGGCGCGCGAGAAAATTTTTCTCGTTTGCATCTGGCTGCTTGCTGCTACTGCCGATACACCTAACAGCCACATTTTAAGTAGCGGGAAAAGGTACTGCTCATACGCGAGTCAACTGCGCATGCGCATCAGCCCGCTTGCAAGTAGTCAAACGAACCTAATGTGAACAGTTGTGACATCATGCTCATAGCAAGCAGTTCATTGTTACGAAGAATTACCTAGTCTTCACCCTATGGCCTTTGACATATTTTTGCTATTTGCAGACAATTGTGCGTTCATGGTGTTTTGTTGTAAATTGCACATTTCCTTTGCCACTAAAGTTTTTTTCCCTCTCGTTTATATTTTATTGCTGCAGTATCATTCTCCAGTAATTGTTGCGGTATCATTCTCCAGTAGCTGGATACAGTAACATTCTTTGCTAGAGAGTCAATTCTTACCAGTCAAAATTACAAAAATTTAACTGAAAGCTAAAAGAATGAAATCCCGAAAAATTCTCGGGTTTATTTCCGGTTTTCTCCCGGGTGAAAAAATTCCCAGGTTTTTCCCGGATTTCCCGGTTGTCCTGGGTCATATACACCCTGATTGAAGTAATTTTTCCCATCCATTATTGCGACTATAACCAATTGTTTCTGTTACATGTTACGCTAACTGCGTATAAGATCACCAAATTTACTAATGAAATCAGCCCATAAAATTCACATATATCCATAAAATAAAAATTTTGAAAAAAGAACGAACTTCTGGAACATCAAATTTTTAACCGACTATCAATAAAATGACTGGAAAAAGAAAATACGCTTTTAGTTTACCGTAAATGTGGGACTGAATAGCATTTTTCCGACACCCACAGCGTAGCACGCGTTTTTTTCAAAATTTCATTTTTTTACATGATTTGCAGATTGCTGCTAGTAAAATATACGTGAATGCGTCGCAAGATGGCGGATCATTTCCACTGATTGCGCGCGTAAAAGTCATTTATCAGTATACTGTTTTACCAGAGACATATTTTACTACATTGAAATACGCGAAAGAGCGCGACGTCATCTGTGATTTGTTTACATGTAGTACGAGCCGCAATAGTAGTGAAGTTCGGCTGCAAATTGGTTTACGATTACATACAGCTATGGTGAAATTAAGATCACAAACCAAAACTATGGATAATTCGTCAGATGAGAAATCAGTTGCTCAACCTATACCTGGCACAGAGATAGAAAACATTTCAGACACAGATACCGTAGTCGCAGCTACCAGTGGTACTCAGAAGATATGTCAAACCTAGAAATTGTTGCGGATTTCGCAGATGTACCAGGCCCAGCAGAGCCAGGAATTATGCAGATGTCCAGAATAATAAAAACACAGACAGGGAATGTAACAGTTCAAATGAATACACAGATAGAAAATGTCACAGCACAGATAGGGAATGTAACTGAGCAAATGAACAAGCTAGACAGTGATGTAAAAACCGTTACTGAAATGCGCAATAACCCGACGACACAACTGACACAACTAAAAAGAGAGGTAGGGGATCAGGTAATAGAAGTGGTGCGTGAAGATCTAAACTGTATGAATCGGGATATCGATAACTTGAAAACCACAGTTAAGGATGTGCCAAATCAGATAAGTAAGTTAACTCAAACTTTCACTGCCATGAGTGTACAGGAAACTAAGCTCAATACAAAAATGCAGGAAGCTGTAAATCAAGTTGAGAACTTGACAAAACAGCAGAAACAGTAATTCGAGGGCTTTTTAGAAGAAAGAGACACACACATAAATAGTACTCTAGAAACACAGCTACAAAAAGTAATAAGTAACACAAAACACATCTTAAGTTAAACACCAAACTGACATAGGCCAGAAACAGAAAACTTTGACACAGGACTTACCAGGTTGGCAGAGTCAAATAGTCGAGCAACTAAACAGGAAACTTGGTACAATGAAAGAACGAAACCAACTTGCAGCAGAAGAACTTGAGAACATACCCACAGCAGGTAAGAGCGGCATTGCGGTCAGTGGATATCCTAACCCGAATGTACATGTGTATTCACCAAACAATGAGGTGTACGGTAACCAACGACACCGCGACGAAAGAAGGGAACAGCAGATAGCTGAACCCACTTTGTCATCAGTTTTGTTAGAAAAGAGTCTTATAAAACACCGTCAATTTCAAGTGTTTATCCCGGAAAAAAATCCGTGCATCCGGTAATTTTTATAAAGCCATTTAAAAATGTATTGCCTAAAACGTGGATGGAACAGAAAAAGATACAATATTTTACGGGTTATATCCAAGGCGATGGAGCGTTATGGGCGATGGAAATGTCAGAAAATTGTCAGACATTAGAACAGTTTGAAAACGCGTTTCTTTCAAAGTATTGGTCACATGGCGTGCAAGACAGTTTAAGAAAAGCCTTATTCAACCCTGAACAATATAATCCAAAATCTGGACTACTCTGAAAGTACTTTCAGAAATATTTAAATAAAACAAGATTCTGGGATGAACCAGTGACACACACGGACGTCCTGTTGTTGTTGTTGTGGTCTTCAGTCCTGAGACTGGTTTGATGCAGCTCTCCATGCTACTCTATCCTGTGCAAGCTTCTTCATCTCCCAGTATCTGCTGCAACCTACATCCTTCTGAATCTGCTTAGTGTATTCATCTCTTGGTCTCCCTCTACGATTTTTACCCTCCACACTGCCCTCCAATGCTAAATTTGTGATCCCTTGATGCCTCAAAACATGTCCTACTAACCGATCCATTCTTCTAGTCAAGTTGTGCCACAAACTTCTCTTCTCCCCAATCCTATTCAATAGCTCCTCATTAGTTACGTGATCTACCCACCTTATCTTCAGCATTCTTCTGTAGCACCACATTTCGAAAGCTTCTATTCTCTTCTTGTCCAAACTAGTTATCGTCCATGTATCACTTCCATACATGGCTACACTCCATACAAATACTTTCAGAAACGACTCCCTCACATTTAAATCTATACTCGATGTTAACAAATTCCTCTTCTTGAGAAACGCTTTCCTTGCCATTGCCAGTCTACATTTTATATCCTCTCTACTTCGACCATCATCGGTTATTTTACTCCCTAAATAGCAAAACTCCTTTACTACTTTAAGTGTCTCATTTCCTAATCTAATTCCTTCAGCATCACCCGACTTAATTTGACTACATTCCATTATCCTCGTTTTGCTTTTATTGATGTTCATCTTATATCCTCCTTTGAAGACACTGTCCATTCCGTTCAACTGCTCTTCCAAGTCCTTTGCTATCTCTGACAGAATTACAATGTCATCGGCGAACCTCAAAGTTTTTACTTCTTCTCCATGAATTTTAATACCTACTCCGAATTTTTCTTTTGTTTCCTTTACTGCTTGCTCAATATACAGATTGAATAACATCGGGGAGAGGCTACAACCCTGTCTTACTCCTTTCCCAACCACTGCTTCCCTTTCATGCCCCTCGACTCTTATAACTGCCATCTGGTTTCTGTACAAACTGTAAATAGCCTTTCGCTCCCTGTATTTTACCCCTGCCACCTTCAGAATTTGAAAGAGAGTATTCCAGTTAACATTGTCAAAAGCTTTCTCTAAGTCTACAAATGCTAGAAACGTAGGTTTGCCTTTTCTTAATCTTTCTTCTAAGATAAGTCGTAAGGTCAGTATTGCCTCACGTGTTCCAACATTTCTACGGAATCCAAACTGATCTTCCCCGAGGTCGGCTTCTACCAGTTTTTCCATTCGTCTGTAAAGAATTCGCGTTAGTATTTTGCAGCTGTGACTTATTAAACTGATAGTTCGGTAATTTTCACATCTGTCAACACCTGCTTTCTTTGGGATTGGAATTATTATATTCTTCTTGAAATCTGAGGGTATTTCGCCTGTCTCATACATCTTGCTCACCAGATGGTAGAGTTTTGTCATGACTGGCTCTCCCGAGGCCATCAGTAGTTCAAATGGAATGTTGTCTACTCCCAGGGCCTTGTTTCGACTCAGGTCTATCAGTGCTCTGTCAAACTCTTCACGCAGTATCTTATCTCCCATTTCGTCTTCATCTACATCCTCTTCCATTTCCATAATATTGTCCTCAAGTACATCGCCCTTGTATAAACCCTCTATATACTCATTCCACCTTTCTGCCTTCCCTTCTTTGCTTAGAACTGGGTTGCCATCTGAGCTCTTGATATTCATAAAAGTGGTTCTCTTCTCTCCAAAGGTCTCTTTAATTTTCCTGTAGGCAATATCTATCTTACCCCTAGTGAGACAAGCCTCTACATCCTTACATTTGTTCTCTAGCCATCCCTGCTTAGCCATTTTGCACTTCCTGTCGATATCATTTTTGTGACGTTTGTATTCCTTTTTGCCTGCTTCATTTACTGCATTTTTATATTTTCTCCTTTCATCAATTAAATTCAATATTTCTTCTGTTACTCAAGGATTTCTATTAGCCCTCGTCTTTTTACCTACTTGATCCTCTGCTGCCTTCACTACTTCATCCCTCAGAGCTAACCATTCTTCTTCTACTGTTTTTCTTTCCCCCATTCCTGTCAATTGTTCCCTTATGCTCTCCCTGAAACTCTGTACTACCTCTGGTTCTTTCAGTTTATCCAGGTCCCATCTCCTTAAATTCCCACCTTTTTGCAGTTTCTTCAGTTTCAATCTGCAGTTCATAACCAATAGATTGTGGTCAGAATCCACATCTGCCCCAGGAAATGTCTTACAATTTAAAACCTGGTTCCTAAATCTCTGTCTTACCATTATATAATCTATCTGATACCTTTTAGTATCTCCAGGATTCTTCCAAGTATACAACCTTCTTTTATTATTCTTGAACCAAGTGTTGGCTATGATTAAGTTATGCTCTGTGCAAAATTCTACAAGGCGGCTTCCTCTTTCATTCCTTCCCCCCAATCCATATTCACCTACTATGTTTCCTTCTCTCCCTTTTCCTACTGACGAATTCCAGTCACCCATGACTATTAAATTTTCGTCTCCCTTCACTACCTGAATAATTTCTTTTATTTCGTCATACATTTCATCTATTTCTTCATCATCTGCAGAGGTAGTTGGCATATAAACTTGTACTACTGTAGTAGGCATGGGCTTTGTGTCTATCTTGGCCACAATAATGCGTTCACTATGCTGTTTGTAGTAGCTAACCCGCACTCCTATTTTTTTATTCATTATTAAACCTACTCCTGCATTACCCCTATTTGATTTTGTGTTTATAACCCTGTAATCACTTGACCGAAAGTCTTGTTCCTCCTGCCACCGAACTTCACTAATTCCCACTATATCTAACTTTAACCTATCCATTTCCCTTTTTAAATTTTCTAACCTACCTGCCCGATTAAGGGATCTGACATTCCACGCTCCGATCCGTAGAACGCCAGTTTTCTTTCTCATGATAACGACGTCCTCCTGAGTAGTCCCCGCCCGGAGATCCGAATGGGCGACTATTTTACCTCCGGAATATTTTACCCAAGAGGACGCCATCATCATTTAATCATACAGTAGAGCTGCATGTCCTCGGGAAAAATTACGGCTGTAGTTTCCCCTTGCTTTCAGCCGTTCGCAGTACCAGCACAGCAAGGCCGTTTTGGTTAATGATACAAGGCCAGATCAGTCAATCATCCAGACCGTTGCCCCTGCAACTACTGAAAAGGCTGCTGCCCCTCTTCAGGAACCACATGTTTGTCTGGCCTCTCAACAGATACCCCTCCGTTGTGGTTGCACCTACGGTACGGCCATCTGTATCGCTGAGGCACGCAAGCCTCCCCACCAACGGCAAGGTCCATGGTTCATGGGGACGTCCTAGCATTCTGAAAGCTAAACCACCGCTAAATATTTGGGAAAAGCTGGTACAAGTACCCGAAAGCAATTTGGAGTATTTTCTATCTGTCTTGGACTCTATTGTAATTAATGAAGACGCAAGACAAAGCCACAGCAATCAAAATAATTTCCGTAGCAGCGGTGACAACCAGCCTCTGCAGCGCCAGCCACAGTACGGCGTCAACACTGTAGCGTGCTCGGCTGTCACGACCGGCTTTTGTCGATTCCGCCGCAGCAGCGCACATGCCAGGCCCAAATTCGGGAGGCAATTTTAATAACAACTACAATCAAAATATTAATCTAGGATTTGAAAGAAAAAGAAAAAAACAGTGACAGAAACTACTCTGGCTATTCCGATAACCGGAAGCGTAACTGGAATAGGCACGATAACGGAAATCAGTGGGGTAACGCTCACAGTAATTTTCAGCCTCAGTTCAGCATAATCATGATCGCAAAGTGCAATGGAGTAACAACACGTCGGGGGTGAATGTTATAGAAGTGACGAATGAAACTCCTACAAACAGTAATAATGGGGTGTTAAACTAAACGTGGCCTCATTATGCTCCCCAATGTTGGCCATGAATACACGTGGGGGCAATCCATGCTACCACAGTAGTAACTAGCTAAGATATCAAGATGAAACAGACATGCGTGATTTGTTTAAAGAGACTGACAACCACAAAGCTTTACCGACCTATCCACCTACCAGTGCAGAACTGCAGGATGTTAGGAGCCATAGGTGGAAAATCTAAATTAATTAAGGTACAAACCATGGTCGAAATACAAACTGAAGATATTACTTTTCAGGCAATTTTTCTAGTAGTGGAAGGACTGACGGAACGGTGTATTTTTGGCATGGATTTCTTAAAGGAATAATGTGCAAAAATTGATCTAAAACTGGGAAGTGTTATCTGTTTATAAATGGGAAGAACTGTACTGTTGTTGTTGTGGTGGTCTTCAGTCCTGAGACTGGTTTGATGCAGCTCTCCATGCTACTCTATCCTGAACAAGCTTCTTCATCTCCCAGTACCTACTGCAACCTACATCCTTCTTAATCTGTTTAGTGTATTCATCTCTTGGTCTCCCTCTACGATTTTTACCCTCCACGCTGCCCTCCAATACTAAATTGGTGATCCCTCGATGTCTCAGAACATGTCCTACCAACCGATCCCTTCTTCTAGTCAAGTTGTGCCACAAGATCCTCTTCTCCCCAATTCTATTCAATACATCCTCATTAGTTATAAGATCTACCCATCTAATCTTCAGCATTCTTCTGTAGCACCACATTTCGAAAGCTTCTTTTCTCTTCTTGTCTAAGCTGTTTATCGTCCACGTTTCACTTCCATACATGGCTACACACCTTACAAATACTTTCACAAACGACTTCCTGACACTTAAATCTATACTCGATGTTAACAAATTTTTCTTCTTAAGAAACGCTTTCTTTGCCATTGCCAGTCTACATTTTATATCGTCTCTACTTCGACCATCATCAGTTATTTGGCTCCCCAAATAGCAAAACTCCTTTACTACTTTAAGTGTGTCATTTTCTAATCTAACTCCCTCAGCATCACCCGACTTAATTCAACTACATTCCATTATCCTCGTTTTGCTTTTGTTGATGTTCATTTTATACCCTCCCTTCAAGACACCATCCATTCCGTTCAACAGCTCTTCCAAGTCCTTTGCTGTCTCTGACAGAATTACAATGTCATAGGCGAACCTCAAAGTTTTTATTTCTTCTCCATGGATTTTAATACCTACTCTGAACTTTTCTTTTGTTTCCTTTATTGCTTGCTCAATATACACATTGAGTAACATCGGGGATAGGCTACAACCCTGTCTCACTCCCTTCCCAACCACTGCTTCCCTTTCATACCACTCGACTCTTATAACTGCCATTTGGTTTCTGTACAAATTGTAAATAGCCTTTCGCTCTCTGTATTTTACCCCTGCCACCTTCAGAATTTGCCGGCCGGAGTGGCCGTGCGGTTCTGGGCGCTGCAGTCTGGAGCCGAGCGACCGCTACGGTCGCAGGTTCGAATCCTGCCTCGGGCATGGATATGTGTGATGTCCTTAGGTTAGTTAGGTTTAATTAGTTCTACGTTCTAGGCGACTGATGACCTCAGAAGTTAAGTCGCATAGTGCTCAGAACCATTTGAACCATTTTTGAACCTTCAGAATTTGAAAGAGAGTATTCCAATCAACATTGTCAAAAGCTTTCTCTAAGTCTACAAATGCTAGAAACGTAGGTTTGCCTTTCCTTAATCTTTCTTCTAAGATAAGTCGTAGGGTCAGTATTGCCTCACGTGTTCCAACATTTCTACGGAATCCAAACTGATCTTCCCTGAGGTCGGCTTCTATCAGTTTTTCCATTCGTCTGTAAAGAATTCGCGTTAGTATTTTGCAGCTGTGGCTTATTAAACTGATAGTTCGGTAATTTTCACATCTGTCAACACCTGCTTTCTTTGCGATTGGGATTATTATATTCTTCTTGAAGTCTGAGGGTATTTCGCCTGTCTCATACATCTTGCTCACCAGATGGTAGAGTTTTGTCAGGACTGCCTCTCCCAAGGTTGTCAGTAGTTCTAATGGACTGTTCTCTACACCGGGGGCCTTGTTTCGACTCAGGTCTTTCAGTGCTCTGTCAAACTCTTCACGCAATATCATAACTCCCATTTCATCTTCATATACATCCTCTTCCATTTCCATAATATTGTCCTCAAGTACATCGCCCTTGTATAGGTCCTCTATATACTCCTTCCACCTTTCTGCTTTCCCTTCTTTGCTTAGAACTGGGTTTCCATCAAAGCTCTTGATATTCATGTAAGTGGTTCTCCTTTCTCCAAAGGTCTCTTTAATTTTCCTGTAGGCAGTATCTATCTTACCCCTAATGAGATAAGCCTCTACATCCTTACATTTGTCCTCTAGCCATCCCTGCTTAGTCATTTTGCACTTCCTGTCGGTCTCATTTTTGAGACGTTTGTATTCCTTTTTGCCTGCTTAATTTACTGCATTTTTGTATTTTCTCCTTTCATCAATTAAATTCAATATTCCTTCTGTTACCCAAGGGTTTCTACTAGCCCTCGTCTTTTTACCTATTTGATCCACTGCTGCCTTCACTATTTCATCCCTCAAAGTTACCCATTCTTCTTCTACTGTATTTCTTTCCCCCATTCCTGTCAATTGTTCCCTTATGCTCTCCCTGAAACTCTGTACAATCTCTGGTTCTTTCAGTTTATCCAGGTTCCATCTCCTTAAATTCCCACCTTTTTGCAGTTTCTTCAGTTTTAATCTACAGTTGATAACCAATAGATTGTGGTCAGAGTCCACATCTGTCCCTGGAAATGTCTTACAATTTAAAACCTGTACTGTAGATCTGATAAAAGTCAAAAGTAACAACGCCAAGCCTTGTCAAGCTATACACATCACACTTTCAAAAGCCAACACCATCGACGCCATGACTCGAACGAAATGTGTGTCAGCAAGTAGAGCAGCACGAATTTGAGGATAAAATATCAGAATGCACAGGAATGTCTCAGCAACAAAAGGACGACCTCAGAAGTGTATTGTTACGTTATGTACGCGTGTTCGACAAGAAACGTGGAGTTATTAAAACGTAGGAATATCGCATGGATGTCCGGCCCCACGACACGTTCTGCAGAAACACCTATTCCATACCGTGGTCACAAAGAGAAGCAGTGGCACAGGAGATACGAAGGACGTTTGCATGGAATATTATAGAGACCTCCTTATCGCCGTATTGCAGTCCATTGCTTGCATTAAAGAAAGCGTATAAATCGGTGAGGCTTGTTCTCGATGCCAGGGAAATCAATAAGATAATTGTTCCAGTAACAACCCGACCCGGAAACCTAGAAGAACAATTGCAGCGGTTCCACGGAGTACAATTTTTAACTAGTGTCGACCTCCGTAGTTCGTACTGGCAAATTCCCCAATCACATGAAAGTAGGAAATACACAGCATTCATATTTGTAGGCAGGTCCTACCAGTACTGCGTTTTGCCCTTCGGGTTAAACGTGAGTGCTGGTGTTTACATCACTGCACTCGGCACCATGTTAGCACCTGACCTCTTAGACAAACTCACAGTATATATAGACGACATCTTAATAGCACCACCTACTTGAGATGAACATATAGAACTTTTAGACTGGATGTTACAGAGGTTTTTAGCAGCTGGTGTTACAAAGAACGTTAAGAAATCTAAATTTGTAAGAAAAGACATCAAATTTCTCGGTCACATAATTTCGCTCGCTGGGATAAACTCTGACCCTCATAAACTATTAGCCATAAAAAAATTTCCAGCCCCTTGCACAAAGCGACAGCTAAAGGCATTCGTATGCTTGTGTTCATTTTTCCGCCGGTTCGTTCCGAACCAATTGCTCAGTAGCCCTGCACTATCAGACCTATTATTGAAGAAGGACAAACAATGGAACGGGACGCAGCAGTGCCAAGCTGATTTTGATAGTATAAAACATGCTTTGGTAAACTCCAATATTTTAGGTCATCCTGACATGAGCACAGATTTTTGCATAGCGGCAGATACTTCATTTTCGGGATTAGGAGTCTGTTTCAGCTGGACGAAGGTGGGGGCACAGACAATGTTAAAGTTATTGGTTTTGCTAGCCTCACACCATCAGAATGTGAACACGGATATTCCACCACACACTTAGAAGCCCTTTCTATTGTGTGGGCATTCAAGAAATTTAATTATTACCTATTTGGCAATCATATATGAGTCTACAGTGACCACCAGGTATTAAGCTTTTTACTCACATGTACGAGGTGCATTCTAGTTCTAAGGCCTCCGATTTTTTTTCTAATTAACTACTCACCCGAAATCGATTAAACTGGCGTTACTTCTAGACGTAATCGCCCTGTAGACGTACACATTTTTCACAACGCTGACGCCATGATTCCATGGCAGCGGCGAAGCCTTCTTTAGGAGTCTGTTTCGACCACTGGAAAATCGCTGAGGCAATAGCAGCACGGCTGGTGAATGTGCGGCCACGGAGAGTGTCTTTCGTTGTTGGAAAAAGCCAAAAGTCACTAGGAGCCATGTCAGGTGAGTAGGGAGCACGATGAATCACTTCAAAGTTGTTATCACGAAGAAACTGTTGCGTAACGTTAGCTCGATGTGCGGGTGCGTTATCTTGGTGAAACAGCACATGCGCAGCCCTTCCCGGACGTTTTTGTTGCAGTGCAGGAAGGAATTTGTTCTTCAAAACATTTTCGTAGCATGCACCTGTTACCGTAGTGCCCTTTGGAACGCAATGGGTAAGGATTACGCCCTCGCTGTCCCAGAACATGGACACCATCATTTTTTCAGCACTGGCTGTTACCCGAAATTTTTTTGGTGCCGGTGAATCTGTGTGCTTCCATTGAGCTGACTAACGCTTTGTTTGTGGATTGAAAAATGGCATCCACGTCTCATCCATTGTCACAACCGACGCAAAGAAAGTCCCATTCGTGCTGTCGTTGCGCATCAACATTGCTTGGCAACATGCCACACGGGCAGCCGTGTGGTCGTCCGTCAGCATTCGTGGCACCCACCTAGATGACACTTTTCGCATTTTCAGGTCGTCATGCAGGATTGTGTGCACAGAACCCACAGAAATGCCAACTCTGGAGGCGATCTGTTCAACAGTCATTCGGCGATCCCCTAAAACAATTCTCTCCACTTTCTCGATCATGTCGTCAGACCGGCTTGTGCGAGCCCGAGGTTGTTTCGGTTTGTTGTCACACGATGTTCTGCCTTCATTAAACTGTCGCACCCATGAACGCACTTTCGACACATCTATAACTCCATCACCACATGTCTCCTTCAACTGTCGATGAATTTCAGTTGTTTTCACACCACGCAAATTCAGAAAACGAATGATTGCACGCTGTTCAAGTAAGGAAAACGTCGCCATTTTAAGTATTTAAAACAGTTCTCATTCTCGCTGCTGGCGGTAAAATTCCATCTGCCGTACGGTGCTGCCATCTCTGGGATGTATTGACAATGAATGCGGCCTCATTTTAAAACAATGCGCATGTTTCTATCGCTTTCCAGTCCGGAGAAAAAAAATCGGAGGCCTTAGAACTTGAATGCACCTCGTAAGTTATTAGATAATCGCCTTGTGCGGTGGACTTTGTCTTTGCAGTCTTATGATTTTGAAATAATATATGTGAGGGCAAAGACAACGTAATCGCCGTTGCACTGTCACGGTTACCCCAAGGATTACCCGAGTTTGAAGAGTTGATGAAACAAAACACAGAATTTAAGGTTCAAAATGGTTCAAATGGCTCTGAGCACTATGGGACTTAACATCTATAGTCATCAGTCACCTAGAACTTAGAACTACTTAAACCTAACTAACCTAAGGACATCACACAACACGAGAATTTAAGGTTATGATCATTAAAGACAATAAAGTTAGAAAATATTTTTTGGATATGTGTAACAACATGGCGAAATTGCAGGAAGAAGATGAGCGGTGGAAGAAAATCAGATTTCAATTACACAGTAACCCACCTGCACCTGTATGACAGCATTGTAAGTTGTATAAAGATGTGTTATTCTATACGAGAAACCTAAGCAGCGACGTGTGGTGCGTTTGTGTACCCGAAGCGTGTGAGAAAAGTTTAATTTAGCACACTCATTTCACTTGGGAACACTATGGTGCCCGCAAGTGCTGTAAAAATTTGAATGTGTACTGCTATTTTCCCAGTATGCTTCGATGCACACAACAATTTTTGAAAACTTGTAGTCTTTGTCAAAAGGCTAAGCCTCTCAATCTGAACTGCGAGACAGAGTTACATCCTATTTTATCAAAAAACCCTCTTGAGCTGGTATGAATAGATGCTATGGGTCCTTTACCCTCTGCAAGAGGAGGGGTGAAATATATAATTGGTGTACATGATGTATTTTCGAAATGTGTGGAACTGTATGCCACAAAAACAACCACAGCTAAGCCTATTGTTAGACGTATGCTAAATGACTACTTTCCGTCTGGAAACCGCAGGCGATCTTATCAGATAATGCAACCAATTTTACATGCCATGCGTGAAAACAATTTCCAAAAGAGCAGCAGGTGAAACAAATTTTGATATTCAAATATAGCCCGCAATAAAACCCGATAGAAAAAGTTTTTCGTGAATTGAACAGGTTTATGAGGACATGTGTAGCCAACAAACAGTCTAAATGGATTGAATACTTAAACGTTTTTAAACAGGTAGTAAATAATCTTCCGATTTACGAAACAACAGTTACACCATCGGAATTAATATACAACAGGAAAGAAAGCAATGAATGGGTCAACCCCATCCCATCTGTTCCAAGACAACCTGGAGATTTAAATGAAAAGGTAAGACACGTACTGGTCTCTATTACTGAACAAGCTCAACGCCGTAAGAAACATTTTGACAAACAGCCACATGGTGTTACCAGATTTGTGGTTAGAGAAAAAGTATTACTTAATACCCACGTGAAATCTTCTCTGTCAGCCAAGAAAAACGCTAAGTGGCAAATAAGATATACTGTTCCGTATATTACTGTACAAATTATGCATGACGGATGTTATTTACTTACGTATCCTCACAATGGTAAAATCAAAGGACTCTAGGCACACAGAGACTTGAGGAAATTCCACCATGTTTAAGTATCACACTTTATATATATATATATATCTGTGCAAACGAGTGAAATAAGTAAACTGTGTTAAAAAGAAGAAATACGATTAGGGTAAAGTAGGTATATCTTCCTATGGAGCTACGTGAATCAGAGCATTTCACTACTTCTGTTTACATTTGTCAGTGATTGTGGACTCAATACACAAGCAAGCTAGGACATACACGTCAATGGATGACTACCAATGTTAACATAGGATGTACTTGGAACGTTGACTGAATATTTTCTGATCACAGGTATTTTAGTTTTAAGTTTATGTACAAAGGATTCTGGAGCGAACAATTAGCACAGACCTCGGAACAAAGTAGATGAAAGATTTATCTTTTTTTTTTTTTTTACATGTCCACACCACTAGGCTTTGTTTAAGAATATATCGAGCAAAACGATATTAATTTTTTTTTTGCTCCAATGATGATATGATTTCTGCCTGCTGATGAAAGTTTAGCATGTTATACACGATACGCACGACAACCTGTTCTAAGTAAAGTGCATCCAAAGATAGAGTTTAGGAATAAGAAAAAAGAACTAGTGTGATCTCGTATTGTATGTTAACAGGGGACCTAGAAACGACAGATAGGCTCCGTCCCCGCCGCAGCTGCAGTGGTCTACAACCCCAAGACAACTACCACAGTATACTTCACCTCCCCGCCGCCCCACCCCGAACCCAGGGTTATTGTGCGGTTCGGCCCCCGGTGGACCCCCCCAGGGAACGTCTCACACCAGACGAGTGTATCCCCTTTGTTTGCGTGGTAGAGTAATGGTGATGTACGCGTACGTGGAGAACTTGTTTGCGCAGCAATCGCCGACATAGTGTAACTGAGGCGGAATAAGGGGAACCAGCCCGCATTCGCCGAGGCAGATGGAAAACCGCCTAAAAACCATCCACAGACTGGCCGGTTCACCGGACCTCGACACAAATCCGCCGGGCGGATTCGTACAGGGGACCAGGCGCTCCTTCCCGCCCGGAAAGCTGTGCGTTGGACCGCACGGCGAACCGGGCGGGCCCAGTGTGATCTTACTGAAATAAAAATAATTTTTCAACTTCATACACACGTTTGAGTGCAAGTACATTGCTGAGGTAGGATTTGCAAATGTGATATGAGGCATACTTAGTACCGTCTCTTCTAGAATAAAGTAAAAGAAATATGTACGAGGTAAGTAATAGGAAACTGACGGGCAGAGAAATTGGGCAATGCCGGAACAACCTTAATTCTTTACAGGAGACGTTCATCGAGGTGCTTCGAGACTTCAATCGGTGAAGGGAAGCAACTATATTACTCTTACGTCACTACGACTTACGATCTACGTTACAGAATATCAACAAGATCATTTAGAAGTACACTACTTGACACTCAGTAAAACCAGAAACTTTTAATAATTGGTCTTATCTTCGGCATGAGAGTACCAAGAATCTATGCTGACTTCAGAGCAGAGTATGCACTGATTTTCTCTTACGTTTACAATATTTTGTCCAATCCGAGTTGGAAACGTTTTGTGAAGAATCAGAGTAAGAAAGGACTTAGGTCATGTTCGATATATATATATATATATATATATATATATATATATATATATATATATATATATATATATATATATATATATATATACTGGGTGGTCCTTTGATAGTGACTGGCCCAAATATCTCACGAAATAAGCGTCAAACGAAAAAACTACAAAGAACGAAACTCGTCTAGCTTGAAGGGGGAAACCAGATGGCGCTATGGTTGGCTCAATAGATGGCGCAGCCATAGGTCAAACGGATATCAACTGCGTTTTTTAAAATAGGAACCCCCATTTTTTATTACATATTCGTGTAGTACGTAAAGAAATATGAATGTTTTAGTTGGACCACTTTTTTCGCTTTGTGATAGATGGCGCTGTAATAGTCACAAACGTATAAGTACAAGGTATCACGTAACATTCCGCCAGTGCGGACGGTATTTGCTTCGTGCTACATTACCCCTGTCAAAATGGACCGTTTACCAATAGCGGAAAACGTCGATATCGTGTTGATGTATGGCTATTGTGATCAAAATGCCCAACGGGCGTATGCTATGTATGCTGCTCTGTATCCTGGACGACATCATCCAAATGTCCGGACCGTTCGCCAGATAGTTACGTTATTTAAGGAGACAGGAAGTGTTCAGCCACATGTGAAACGTGAACCACGACCTGTAACAAATGGATGATGTCCAATTAGGTGTTTTAGCTGCTGTCGCGGCTAATCCGCACATCAGTACCAGACAAATGGTCCAAATGGCTCTGAGCACTATGGGACTTAACATCTATGGTCATCAGTCCCCTAGAACTTAGAACTACTTAAACCTAACTAACCTAAGGACAGCACACAACACCCAGCCATCACGAGGCAGAGAAAATCCCTGACCCCGCCGGGAATCGAACCCGGGAACCCGGGCGTGGGAAGCGAGAACGCTACCGCACGATCACAAGATGCGGGCAGTAGCAGACAAATTGCGCGGGAATCGGGAATCTCAAAAACGTCGGTGTTGAGAATGCTTCTATGCACCAGGAATTGCATGGCGACGACTTTGAACGTCGTGTACAGTTCTGCTACTGGGCACAAGAGAAATTACGGGATGATGACAGATTTTGTGCACGCGTTCTATTTAGCGGTAACGTAAACTGGCATAATATGCACTATTGGGCAGCGGAAACTCCACGATGGCTGCGACAAGCGGAACATCAGCGACCTTGGCGGGTTAATGTATGGTGCGGCATTGTGGGAGGAAGGATAATTGGCCCCCATTTTATCGATGGCAATCTAAATGGAGCAATGTATGCTGATTTCCTACGTAATGTTTTACCGATGTTACTACACGATGTTTCTCTGCAAGACAGAATGACGATGTACTTCCAACATGATGGGTGTCCGGTACATAGCTCGCGGGCGGTTGAAGCGGTATTGAATAGCATATTTCAAAACAGGTGGATTGGTCGTCGAAGCACCATACCATGGCCCACACGTTCACCGATCTCTCGTCCCCGGATTTCTTTCTGTGGGGAAAGTTGAAGGATATTTGCTATTGTGATCCACCGACAACGCCTGACAACATGCGTCAACGCATTGTCAATGCATTTGCGAACATTACGGAAGGCGAACTACTCGCTGTTGAGAGGAACGTCATTACACGTATTGCCAAATGCATTGAGGTTGACGGACATCATTTTGAGCATTTACTGCATTAATGTGGTATTTACAGGTAATCACGCTGTAACAGCATGCGTTCTCAGAAATGACAAGTTCACAAAGGTACATGTATCACATTGGAACAACCCAAATAAAATGTTCAAACGTACCTACGTTCTGTATTTTAATTTAAAAAACCTACGTGTTACCAACTGTTCGTCTAAAATTGTGAGCCATTTGTTTATGACTATTACAGCGCCACCTACCACAAAGTGAAAAAAGTGGTCCAACTAAAACATTCATTACGTACTACACGAATATGTAATTAAAATGGGGGTTCCTATTTAAAAAAACGCAGTTGATATCCGTTTGACCTATGACAGCGCCATCTAGCGGGCCAAACATCGCGCCATCTAGTTTGCCCCCTCAAGCTAGACGAGTTTCGTTCTTTGTAGTTTTTTCGTTTGACGCTTATTTCGTGAGATATTTGGCCCGGTCATATGTACACACGCCAGTGATACAATGATGCACACACGTAAACATGAACAAACACACACACAGACTCAAAAAAAGTGGTTCAAATGGCTCTGAGCACTATGGGACTTAACATCTGAGGTCATCAGTCCCCTAGAACTTAGAACTACTTAAAACTAACTAACCTAAGGACATCACACACATCCATGCCCGAGGCAGGATTCGAACCTGTGACCGTAGCGATCGCGCGGTTCCAGACTGACGCGCCTAGAACCGCTCGGCCACACGGGCCGGCCACACAGACTCAGAAAGCAGTATAGCGTATAGCGGCCAAGCTTCATTATCAACCTGTTGTTCATACTGCCTAACATTTTAATTTTTCTATTTATGTATGAATTTTAGTATGGTGATTTATTTATTTATATATATTTTTTATTTCTTTCTACTTGTTCTTGATGTGTACCATGTGTTGTTACAATCTTGGGTGACGTAAAGGTGAAATTCTTTCCCCCGCAGTAACTTGCGGGTAGTAAATGAACACATTTTGCCTGATTTGGAGACAATTTCTATAAGCACTTTTTGTGCATCCATTTTTTTGTAGTGTCATTTCGATGTGTAAGTGCATCTATAGCACGATCCTAAGTTAGGGGAGTGCTGGTGTTCACGAAAATGTGTTCTCTTGTGCCCTGTGAGTTAGTGTTAAGCTAGAATAAGTACTATTCTCCGTGAATTTCATTTGTTACATGTTTATCTTGGCCGTGATGAGACAACTACGTCAGATAGTATCGCGATTGCGAACTTTAGTACCAGACGCACGTATGTTCTGTGAACACATTCACCTACCAACTTCTATAATGAAATATTTTGAGCAATATGTACCCCGATAAAGTTTTGAAAGAGAATACAGGAGCAAATAACGAACGTGGGCATAAATTACTAAAAACCAGCCAGTGGTCTCATGAGGGTGGTGTATAGTTACCCAACGACAGTGAGTTATTCAGTGTCAGTGACATGTGGGATACACGCATAGGAACCAGTGAGAATAATGTTATACCACAAGCTTTCTACTTCGAAATAAAGAAGACTTGGTAAATCGAGAATGCCTGTTATGGCACGAGTGTTTGTGCAAAGTATAGGACAGTTCGCCGTTGGCAAGCTAAATAATTAAGTGCAGTACTTCCCTTCGTGCAGTGACCGTAGGAGGTGCCTTGTGGCCCCTTCTCGCAGCCAAGGTGTACGACGAGTGGAAGTAGATGCAGTAGTTTCGTAGATGCTACGAACGCTGCACATAACACTTCACGGAAATGTATTGATCGGCGCGCGCGACATCGCTATCCGGTGGTGGTGTGCAGACTACTGGACTCCAAACGGCGCGTAGCTTGCTCCCAGACTCATTGTTGCGCGTGAGGTTGCTTATAACTGACACATTATTGACTCACAGCGTGAAGCTGGAGGGCAATTTGAATAGGAAGCAAAAGTCTACGTTCAAATGCACACACACCATAGTGCAAAGAGGCGTATACACTCGATTTCCTGACCTACTAAATAAAGTCTTACCACTACAGCTCATGATTTACGTCCCACATTACAAAACAAAATATAAAAAACGACACCCATGTTCACTGAACAGTTTGTGTGTATGTTAGTGTTAAGCTAGAATAAGTACTAATCTCTGTGAATTTCATTTGTTACATGTTTATCTGGCCCATGATGAGACAACTATGAAACCCAGAAACGACATTATCAAATAGATCCTCTTATAAAAGAGGGAGGAAGCGGAGAGCATAAGCAACTATAAGGAAGAATTTCTCCCACTTACTATTCCAGATACCCTTGCAGCCATACAGCCTGGATCGATACCCTAAAATATACGAAGTTCTTGTAAAACTTTCTTGTTTTCAGCAAATATGTAACTGCAGAATCATAGAAAAGACTTGTGAAATGTAATGTTATTGTCAACGTGCGATTGAAGATGTTTTTTGTACGTATTAACAATGACACTGTGAATCGTCGTAAAGAACTGAACTATAAATTTGATCTAAAAGATGATGTAATGTAACGTAAAAGATGATGTAACGTAATATCCATTTATTTAATGTAAAGGACGATGTAGTAATTTTTGTATCTAGTATGTAAGTATTTTTGTGTGCCCTAGTGTGTACGTTTTGTTTTCCTTGCTATGTACCAGTGCCAGCACCAGAACTATATAAACTAAGTGATGAAGAGAATTCCATTAAAGAAATGATCATTGCGATTTAAGTACGTATGTAGAGGAGTCAAAAACTACCAGTGTGTAAAGTGGTTGGGCTCATTGCCCGGAATTTGACATTTCTTCGGACAGTTCGCCCAAGGGGGCAATGTAAACGAATTATATATTTTTTTATGAATATACGTATAGACACTAGTTCACCTACCAGAGATTAGCGCGTAAAGCAATTGCTGAACAAAAGAAGCTTTACACTCTTCTTTTATTAGTTTTAGGATAAGTTACCTTTCGCTGTTATCCTGTCCTAGTGTTAAGACGTGTTGTGCCATTTCTTACTGATAAAATTGGGTTAAATAATGAAAGTGATTTTGACGCAGAGCGATTTCGTCTATTGCTATACCATGGGTCCCAGCTCCTGAAATTCTGGAAAATTATTACTATTATTTTAATTTTATGGTGACAGTTTAGATGGAGGTGACAATCTTCACAGCGACGCTGCTCAACAACAGAGGTACGTGAATGTGTTCATCTTTTTCCTTTCGTGGCCCCTACCGTCAATTTCAATATATTTCCGCGACATTCACAACCTGCAGTCTTTTTTTTTCATTTAATTTCGTAGTCCACGCATTTATGTTCTAAGATGAATAAATGTATTTAACTGTAATTCCTTTTATCCAGGCCACGGGGGATGATTGCACTGAAAATGTACGTGCCTCTATCCCGTTCGTATGTTGGTATACATTTGAGTGTGTACATGCGTAACTATATTTAAGACTCATTTCCTACACAGTATTAACGCTTTTTTTCTTTGACCACTCATTCGCGAATGCACATGCCCTCTTATTTGATGTAGTCAGTCGGCCGTCTACTTTAATAACGTTATTCGTAATATTCAGTGGCTTAGTTTCCACAATTGATCTTTGCCTGTGTCGCAACAGCGCTTCGCTTGAAATAATTATTACGTGACATCCACAATATCTTTTATTTCAAAATTTCGACCACCTATTGAATAAAGATTTTTCTAACAATAACAATAGCAGAACATAATAATATAAGAGGACGCGTTACAACATCCAGGAACTCTATCAGTCGATACCAAGCCGAATAACTGCTTGTGTAAGAGCCATCGCATTATTGACTTGGTCAGTTTGTGAAGCTCTTTCTCTTAAATAAACCATCCAATTTTTCTGAAATTTTAACGTTTTGTTTGTCTGTACATACACATCACATCTATTGATTTCCGTCCAGTTCGGATAATTCCTTCGTGGTGTGTCGTTTTTTGTTGTTATTTTTTATCACAGAGTGTACGTGTTCAGTCGTCTGGAAAGGTAAAACGCCGACGCTGTCGACACATATGTCTCGTTTAAGGAAAGGTAATACATTACTGAAATAACGACGTAATTTCCTCTGAAGCTGTGAAACTTTAATACTCCACCGTTCAGCCAATCTGTCTGTGCTGTCAATAATTCCAGAGCAAAAAAGTAAGTAAACGGAAACAGCAGGTTGCCATAGGAAACAACAGTTAAGGAAGCATTTCCGAGCAGCTCACCTGCAGTTTATCGTACGCAACTGAGTGCGATATTTTAGAACGCCACTGACAGCCACGTCACTCGGTTTCTGTTGGCACAAGCTGTGAGGCAGCTAGTCGCAAGTATACAATTAACGGCACGATGAAAGCAGTTACTCTGAAGAGCGTTCTGTTTGGATCTTCGACAAGTTTAGATTATTTACCAGACGTTAAATTCTACGTTATCGTGGCGCCAGTTTATAGGTTACTCCAGTTGTTGGGCCTCGTACCGCTACTCGTGGGGGACGGTTGTCACAGCCTTTTTACGATAGGGAAGAGGAAGATTAGGATTTCAATGTCGCCGATATGGCTAGCCGTGTCAGCTACAGCCATACTGCGGGGGATGTACGTGCGTATCAACGGTCTAGGCGTAACAAAAGTAACGGCCGTTCCAGACATAATAGTGAAGAATATTTTATGGTACAAAGTAGTTCATTTACAAGCAAAAGGGACTTTCGGGGGTTGTAAACGGTTCGCCGAGTTTCTGACCGCAATTAATCTCGCCGATAGCTACTTGTGTATTACGGAGAAAGAGGGGAAGAAAATGTTAAGCGTGGTTGCGGCGACGACTGGAATAGTGTTCGTGGTCACAGCACAGTTCTTGGGAGTGGAAATGTTCCACCGTTATCCGGGGAAAGAGAAGCTGCTGAACGGGTTTTTGCACGCGGTCTACACGATTTTTGAAAGTTTCGTCTCGGTGTACCTGGTGTGCCTGGAGCTGGAGTTGTGGGTGAGGTTCAAGGTGCTGAACGCGCGGCTGCGGCAGGCGGTGCTGGAGCGGCTGGAGGCGGGGGCGGCGTGGCGGCGCGCGGCCTGGGACTGCGAGGCGGGAGCGCGCCGGCTGCGGCTGGCGCACGCGGCGCTCCAGCGCGGCGCGGAGCTGCTCCAGGCGCACGCGGGCGGCGCGGCGCTGCTGGAGGTGGGCGGCGCCTTCTGCGGCGGCGTCTACAGCGCGTACGAGCTGCTGGTGCTGGGGCTGCTGGCGCCGGGCGGCGGGCGGCGCGCGCTGCTCAGCGGCTCTGCGCTGCTGTCGGCCGCCTGGCTGGCGCTGCACGCGGGCCGCCTGTGCGCCCTGGCGCTGTCCAGCGCCGCCGTGGCGGACGAGGCGCGCGCCGCGCACCTGCTGCTGGGGCGCGCCGCCGCGCTGCTGCCCGCCGCGGCCGCGGCCGCGCCGGAGCTGCGCGCCTTCCTGCGGCAGGCGGGGGCCGCCCCAGCGCCGCACCTCAGCGCCGCCGGCTACGTCACGCTGGACAGGCGGCTGCTCGTCTCCGTGCTCGCCACCGCCGTCACCTACCTCGTCATCCTGGGCCAGATGGCGGACAAGTGAGATCCGCCTCTCATCCACAACTCACCTCGTGTACGTGAAGAGTCTGTAGTTTGATGCAACAAAATTGTCCTGTTGACAAGTTAAATGCAATTCTAGCACTTCCACACACGTTCAGCACGTTAGATTTGTCTGCACTCCTGGCAGACCTGACAGCAATCGCTCAATCTTGTGGTACTTTATAGCCTTGCACATATTCTGGGTTGTTGGGGTTTCTTGTACCAGAACAGTCTCCTTCCTTCCCCCGTCCATCAACACTCTTCCCATTATATTACAACGAAACTTCGAAACTTTTGTCATCTCCTATCTAACCATGAAACCCACCCAGGAAAGGACACATCCTTCCAAATTTAAGATAATACCCCTTTCCATTTCCATTACAGCGTTCTTCTTCTCTCCAACACTTATCTTCAGGACACTCTTGCCCGTCTTTGCCACACCTCCCCAATACTAAAAAAAGAAAGACACAGTAGAGATGAATTGCATTATTATTAAAACTAATAACTGTAACTAATAACTGTAACAACATTCATAGTGATAATAAAATACTGGAGGAAATAAGAATGGCATTGACTAGTTATCACGTGACAAACTCAATAATATATATACACGTCCAAAAAGAGAAGATACCAAATATGCAATTAAGGCAATGACGGTCACTGATCCCCTCAGTGCAGATGTACACCAGGCTCCAAGTCTTAAATGAATCGGCAAGAGGCGGTGGCACAAGTTGAGAATTGTGATTTGACGGGAGGTATGGTAGAGTTGTCCATGCTGTTGAGCTGACCATTGTCTTCAGATGGCGTGTTGGTCAACGCATCTGCCTGGTAACTGTCAGCACGGTAGCTCAGCGTGTTCGGTCAGAGAGCTGGTTGGACTCTGTAACAAAAACCTGAGTGAAAGGATCAGCAGCGAACTTGAACGGATGTTATGTGACGTCCGCAACGACTAAACCCAACGATCAACGAGGAACAAAATGAAAAAAGAAGTAAGTGGAAATCGCTTCTTCGAATCATGATCTGGTATAAATTTTCAACTTTTCCCATTGATATAATTCAATGCTCACTGGCATGTAATATCTTTAACTCATTTGTGTCTTGATCAGTAATAAAATGTAATAATAGCAAATAACAATAATAGTAACACAATACTAATAATAATACAATAACGGTCGCATTAGGAATGATATTGATTAGTTTAGCACTATTAAAGCCTTTTTTGACATTAGAAGAAGTGGAAAAGATGAAGAAAGAGGAGGAAGTTGAAACTAAAGAGACAATCACACGAGAATACCGAATATTAAGACATGAAACACCGAAGGTTTCGAACACTGATTTAATACCACCTGAGTTATACACTGTAGAAAGAGCTCCAGGATACATATAATATGGAATAGGTGCGGAGGTGTAAAGCAAGACTGTACATGAGTGCTGGGTGAGTATAGAGGCTGAAATCAACTGACTGGGTTTAAGGTTGTCCTTTGTTGCCTAAAATATAAATTACAACCGTAAGGTAAAACCGTAATAACTACGGTCAGCCAAATAGTAAAACGTGCATTATGTGTTTATTGTTATCAGTGAAAAAGTCACTAGATCAGTTATTCCCGAGCTCGATTGTTTATGTAACGCATTTCGAAGCCTCAGTATGGCCCCAGAGATCCAGATAGCATACACTTATAAAGAACACTTCAGTATTCTTGCTGGGTAAAATTATACTACCCATTTTTATTCTACTGTGATGTGTCAAAAATACTGAGAGTGCTTTGTACAATAACGTTGCGGCGAGAAGCTTAGTTCTTAACATGCACTGGTTTCTGACGTGATCACGATCCGGAAGTTACTGCCCACATTATCCACTCCTCCCTTCAGTTTCAAAATATGAAGTCCCGTTTCCAATTCATTCCAGTTACTGAAGGTAGTGTTCATTTTACATTACAAACCACATATAGTTTCGTCAACTCTGTAACTTTTTTATACCGCTTTCATATACACTACCCAACAGAAAAAGTGAAACGCCCAGAAAGCGAGGAGGAAACAAAACGAAACTTCAGGGATTGAGAGGGTACGTGATGTTATCTCAGTGATTACAATATTCAGTCAGACTTACAGAGAACTTGGCAGTATGAACCCAATTATCAGTGTGTCACTGTATCCCTTCTGGTTCGGATTCATGCACTGATTCGACTGCAAAAAATGTAAT
Source organism: Schistocerca cancellata (assembly GCF_023864275.1). Classification (NCBI taxonomy): domain Eukaryota; kingdom Metazoa; phylum Arthropoda; class Insecta; order Orthoptera; family Acrididae; genus Schistocerca; species Schistocerca cancellata. The sequence continues at coordinate 1,112,414,806 of NC_064627.1, forward strand.
GAAACCCTTATATCCTTGTTCACTGCTGTCGTATCTGGTCCTTGGTATCCTAGACACGGTTCCTGGGACGTATTTGACATCTGAGATGGTCCCACATTTGTTCTATTGGGGACGGACCTTGGGGATTGCTGGTCACGAAATAAGCACGACCGAAATCAGTACAGTTCACTTTGTGACTCTGTCTCACCTTGTCTGTGCTTGGGTGTAAATCAGTTTTCTCGCTGCAGTAATGATGCCTTTAGATTCTCCATGCTGCTGCAAGATATCTATCTCCTCTTGAAATCAGGTTCGACATAGTAATTTTCAAGTAAAAAGTTTTCTCATATTTTCTGAAGATATTTTGCAACGATGTACAACACTGGGCGTGACGTTGCTTCAGCAGACAACGAACTCAAGTTACTCTACGCTACACACTGCACACTGCACTGCCACCGCCGGGACAGACGTCGCCATGGTGTAAATACACACAAAAAATGAAGATATTTCATACTATAGTTACATACTTGTTGAGTGACAAATTACTGTTAAACATTCGTTAGTTTATCAATTTAGTTGTTTAACAGACATCGGTATAGCTCAAAGTTTTTCACCAGGGAATAAATTTACGAATCAATTAACATTACAATGAGCAGTTACATAAAGTTAATTACAATAACAATGACAGATATAGAAATATGAATAAGAATGTTTTCAGCGTTTTGCATCAAGTACTTTTTACTGAGCTAATGGGTTTTACTTAGAAAGGTCCTGAAGTCTCGGTTCTGTAGTTTATGTTTTGAAAATGATGAATCGTTTTGCGATTAGATACTTGGTAAATATTTTAGCAGTTTAACCACATACTAGTTAAATACAGTCAAACGTTTTTTTTTTTTCTAACTCATATATATGTACAGAAAACCAAAATCAGTTCATTGTGAATGTTATACGGCTAACGTAAATCCTGCTTGAAAGAAATATCAATAGATTCGTTTTGTCTGTCCCCATTTTGCCACGCTCCACCCCCGCTCCGAATCCCCCTCCTGCTCCCTAAGAATTGCACCTGCATTTTATGTGTAAACCTCTGTCTTTTGAGGTATGGATCTGCCAGTGTGTTTCCTGATTTCTATGACATGGCTACTATCTATACATTAAATGAAGTGCCACTAAAAACAAAATTCATAAAAATAATATTTTCATATATCAACAACTTAATCAAACAGCGTCACTGAGGTAATATTTTGAATCATTAAAATTTTTCATTGATATGTGTTAGAAAGTTCGATTGTATTATTACTTCAATTTTCCGTGGTGCCTCTCAGAAATCCTTTTATCTTCCATGTGGACGCCTAACTATGTGCTTGGTGAAAGACGGCAAACTTCATTTCCAGCATTGTACCTTTCCTAAAGTGATGAGTTAAACCTCGACTCACTTCATTACGTAGTTCCTCATACTACACATTATCTTCATTCCCAAGCCGGCCGGAGTGGCCGAGCAGTTCTAGGTGCTACAGTCTGGAACCACGCGACCACTACGGTCGCAGGTTCGAATCCTGCCTGGGGCATGGATGTGTGTGATGTCTTTAGGTTAGTTAGGTTTAAGTAGTTCTAGGTTCTAGGGGACTGATGACCTCAGAAGTTAAGTCCCATGGTGCTCAGAGCCATTTTTTTTTTCATTTCCATACTGTGAAACAGAACACAAAACAATTAGACCAGTTTATTCAATAGCCTATGCTCAAAATAAAATATGGTAAATATTCATAGAGCCAAATTAAATTCGTTACTAATCAGATCATTTGGCCAGAGTTACAGCTGGTAAGTAAAAGCATTATAACTTCAGCGAACTCTTTCTTTACGTTAGCAATGCAGGTGCATGGGTTGTGCACCAATGTGTGTGTGTGTCAAAGTTTCTTGTAGTTTGGTATACACATTTACAACTAATAGTAATATCAAATGGTATCATTGCTGAACACAATGCGACACCATTCATCAGCATCCCACACTTCATAGTCACGACATCATTCAAACTACAGAAGCTGATTTGTGGTGTTCATGGCTGCTAGCCTGCAACCAGTGCTGTGGGATGGCAGAGAATGATGTAGGGAGTCTGTTAACTGGTCTCGGATGCAGATGCAGAGGAGCTTGGTGCGAAATACGACGATCCTGCCTTGTGGTGGTCTGGCGTGGTTGACCAAAACATCGACGAATACAGAGCCTGCCCTCTCGTTCCGACATCGGACCGCCATCACATCCGAATGACCCACAAATATAGATACGTCTCATTCGACCAGCCAAATGGAGAATCGCTGTGAGGTTGCTTCCAAACTCGGTCAGGAGTTGATAATGCTGCCACACTAGTACGCGGCGTCTCCGTGTACTTCACACCGATCACTCAACATCTGAGGCTACTTACGCCTCTTGTATATCCTACCAGGCCTGTTAACAACACTAAATAAGAACAAAAATATATCCAAGATGTCAACAGATCGCCGGGAACGCATGAAGAATTACAAGAACAACACTAATGCCCTTAGTTGACCATTCTAACACTCAGAGAGAATTGTAACTTTAATCATTTACATACTCGTGTGTGTACGTGTTCTAAGTTACTTTGACATTTGATCATGTGATCTCGCTGCTTAATTGTTTTAATTAGGCAGTGTATTTCAAAACTCTCTGGTTGTGAGGCTAAAGAGTAGATGAAAATGTTGTCGCTGATATTCCAAACCAAAAACGCTAGATATTTTAGGCTTGCGACTGTGAATAGAGCTAATAAAATAATATTATCAAATTTCGCAGTTTCCGGTAAACCACTGTTTCTAGGCTTGTAGCGTACTCTGTAAGGCAGTTAAAATTTCACTCTTCCTGTGAGAGAACCAGTGCCCATACATGTAACCTTTCGATTTTAATTTAAAAGAGTTAATTGTTCGTTACCAAGTTCTTGTATTCTCTGACGAATGCGCCATGTACTTAATCAACAAACATCTCCTCTATAATACATATTTTCATACAGTGAGGTGCCATTGGTAATAGGAATCTTTCAGATTGATGTAACTCTTCAGGCTTTCATGGCGATCTAATGGCATCTTGGGTTGTCGGGTGTTCTGCATGATATCAGCGCCGTACTTGCACGATATTTCATCAGGTCGCACCTGTTGAAGGTCACGAGCTACGTGACCGAAATATCGTGCAAGTACGACGCTGATATCCGGCAGAACACCCGACAACCCAAGATGTCATCTTTCAGATTGTTTAGATGTTGAAAATCATGACTGGGTAACGACATCCCATATAAATACTCAGTTCCCAAACTCCGTTTTATTAACAAAATTTGTAGGTATGAATGTGGCCAGCAAGCATAGACTAATTATTAATTTAACTTCACGCAGAATACAATATAAAATACTATAAATTTTCTCACAGTTTTTCTTTTTCCATCTTTAGTCATTCGACTGTTTCGATGCAGTCTTCCATCTTTTCCTGTAATGTGCCGATCTTTTCATCCTCACACAACATTCTTTATGATCTATTTTGTTGCCTGCCACTATTTTTTTCCCATTCCACTACCTCTGGCCCAAGATAACAAGATGCCAGAGCAGATGTCCTACTAACCTCTACGTGATTCTTGTAAAGGTCACTGATAAACTTTTTTCTTTGCCTAAGCTTTCTGGTGTGTCTTCATTTAGTACTCACAGCTAAGTTCACGAAATACTAATAGATATCTAATAATGCTGGAGCATGTCACAGTAATCCGTACAGAAGGAGCTGGATTCACTTTCTAAGGCTATGAATAGGTGTCTAATTTCTTCTCACTAAAACGCTCGTAGCTAATTACGATACTCTGCTTTACTGACAGATTTATGAATTGGCTCGTCAACAGCTTAAATTAATCCTCGACGTGTCCCCCTGTATGCCATTAGTTTAGATCTCTGTCATTTACTCCACATTTCGCTGTTTTCCCCAAACTTCATGTTAGATTTCTACATCTACATCTACATCCATACTCCGCAAGCCACCTGACGGTGTGTGGCGGAGGGTACCTTCAGTACCTCTATCGGTTCTCCCTTCTATTCCAGTCTTGTATTGTTCGTGGAAAGAAGGATTGTCGGTATGCCTCTGTGTGGGCTCTAATCTCTCTGATTTTATACTCATGGTCTCTTCGCGACATATACGTAGGAGGGAGCAATATACTGCTTGACTCTTCGGTGAAGGTATGTTCTCGAAACTTTGACAAAAGCCCGTACCGAGCTACTGAGCGTCGCTCCTGCAGAGTCATCTCCGTAACGCTTTCGCGATTACTAAATGATCCTGTAACGAAGCGCGCTGCTCTCCGTTGGATCTTCTCTGTCTCTTCTATCAACCCTATCTGGTACGGATCCCACACTGCTGAGCAGTATTCAAGCAGTGGGCGAACAAGCGTACTGTAACCTACTTCCTTTGTTTTCGGATTGCATTTCCTTAGGATTCTTCCAATGAATCTCAGTCTGGCATCTGCTTTACCGACAATCAACATTATATGATCATTCCATTTTAAATCACTCCTAATGCGTACTCCCAGATAATTTATGGTATTAACTGCTTCCAGTTGCTGACCTGCTATTTTGTAGCAAAATGATAAAGGATCTATCTTTCTGTGTATTCGCAGCACATTACACTTGTCTACATTGAGATTCAATTGCCATTCCCTGCACCATGCGTCAATTCGCTGCAGATCCTCCTGCATTTCAGTACAATTTTCCATTGTTACAACCTCTCGATACACCACAGCATCATCTGCAAAAAGCCTCAGTGAACTTCCGATGTCATCCACCAGGCCATTTATGTATATTGTGAATAGCAACGGTCCTATGACACTCCCCTGCGGCACACCTGAAATCACTCTTACTTCGGAAGACTTCTCTCCATTGAGAATAACATGCTGCGTCCTGTTATCTAGGAACTCTTCAATCCAATCACACAATTGGTCTGATAGTCCATATGCTCTTACTTTGTTCATTAAACGACTGTGGGGAACTGTATCGAACGCCTTGCGGAAGTCAAGAAACATGGCATCTACCTGTGAACCCGTGTCTATGGCCCTCTGAGTCTCGTGGGCGAATAGCGCGAGCTGGGTTTCACATGACCGTCTTTTTCGAAACCCATGCTGATTCCTACAGAGTAGATTTCTCGTCTCCAGAAAAGTCATTATACTCGAACACAATACGTGTTCCAAATTCTACAACTGATCGACGTTAGAGATATAGGTCTATAGTTCTGCACATCTGTTCGACGTCCCTTCTTGAAAACGGGGATGACCTGTGCCCTTTTCCAATCTTTTGGAACGCTACGCTCTTCTAGAGACCTACGGTACACCGCTGCAAGAAGGGGGGGCAAGTTCCTTCGCGTACTCTGTGTAAAATTGAACTGGTATCCCATCAGGTCCAGAGGCCTTTCCTCTTTTGAGCGATTTTAATTGTTTCTCTATCCCTCTGTCGTCTATTTCGATATCTACCATTTTGTCATTTGCGCGACAATCTAGAGAAGGAACTACTGTGCAATCTTCCTCTGTGAAACAACTTTGGAAAAAGACATTTAGTATTTCGGCCTTTAGTCTGTCATCCTCTGTTTCAGTACCATTTTGGTCACAGAGTGTCTGGACATTTTGTTTTGTTCCACCTACCGCTTTGACATAAGACCAAAATTTCTTAGGATTTTCTGCCAAGTCAGTACATAGAACTTTACTGTCGAATTCATTGAACGCCTCTCGCATAGCCCTCCTCACACTACATTTCGCTTCGCGTAATTTTTGTTTGTCTGCAAGGCTTTGGCTATGTTTATGTTTGCTGTGAAGTTCCCTTTGCTTCCGCAGCAGTTTTCTAACTCGGTTGTTGTACCACGGTGGCTCTTTTCCATCTCTTACGATCTTGCTTGGCACATACTCATCTAACGCATAATGTACGAGGGTTTTGAACTTTGTCCACTGATCCTCAACACTATCTGTACTTAGACAAAACTTTTGTGTTGAGCCAACAGGTACTCTGAAATCTGCTTTTTGTCACTTTTTCTAAACAGAAAAATCTTCCTACCCTTTTTAATATTCCTATTTACGGCTGAAATCATCGATGCCGTAACCGCTTTATGATCGCTGATTCCCTGTTCTGCGTTAACTTTTTCAAATAGTTCGGGTCTGTTTGTCACCAGAAGGTCTAATATGTTATCGCCACGAGTCGGTTCTCTGTTTAACTGCTCAAGGTAGTTTTCAGATACAGCACTTAAAAAAATTTCACTGGATTCTTTGTCCCTGCCACCCGTTATGAACGTTTGTGTCTCCCAGTCTATATCCGGCAAATTAAAATCTCCACCCAGAACTATAACATGGTGGGGAAATCTACTCGAAATATTTTCCAAATTATCCTTCAGGTGCTCAGCCACAACAGCTGCTGAGCCAGGGGGCCTATAGAGACATCCAATTACCATGTCTGAGCCTGCTTTAACCGCGACCTTCACCCAAATCATTTCACATTTCGCATCTCCGTCAATTTCCTTCGATACTATTGCACTTCTTATCGCTATAAACACGCCTCCTCCTTCACTGTTCAGCCTGTCTCTGCGGTATACATTCCAATCTGAGTTTAGGATTTCATTACTGTTTACGTCTGGTTTCAGCCAACTTTCTGTCCCTAGTACTATATGGGCGTTGTGATCGTTTATTAATGAGAGCAGTTCTGGGACCTTTCTATAGACGCTCCTGCAGTTTACTATTAGCACATTACTATTGTTATTCCCGGTTGCATTTTGCCTACTCCTACCTTGCCGCGTCCCAGGAGGCGTCTTGTCGGGCCTAAGGAGGGGATTCTCTAACCTAAAAAACCCCCATGTGCACTCCACACGTACTCCGCTACCATTGTAGCCGCTTCCGGCGTGTAGTGCACGCCTGACCTATTCAGGGGGACCCTACATTTCTCCACCCGATAGCGGAGGTCGAGAAATTTGCACCCCAGATCTCCGCAGAATCGTCTGAGCCTCTGGTTTAAGCCTTCCACTCGGCTCCAAACCAGAGGACCGCGATCGGTTCTGGGAACGATACTGCAAATAGTTAGCTCTGATTCCACCCCGCGAGCGAGGCTTTCCGCCTTCACCAATTCCGCCAACCGCCTGTACGAACTGAGGATGACCTCTGAACCCAGACGGCATGAGTCATTGGTGCCGACATGAGCAACAATTTGCAGTCGGGTGCACCCAGTGCTCTCTATCGCCGCCGGTAGGGCCTCCTCCACATCTCGGATGAGACCCCCCGGCAAGCAGACAGAGTGAACACTGGCCTTCTTCCCCGACCTTCCCGCTATTTCCCTAAGGGGCTCCATCACCCGCCTAACGTTGGAGCTCCCAATAACTAATAAAACCCTCCCCCCGTGTGCCTGCTCGGACCTTGCTGAAGGAGCAGCCACATGTCCACTCACAGGGAGAGCGGGCGATGCCACACGGCCAGCCTCCACATTGACCCTCCGCCTCGTGCGCCGCGAACGCCGCTGAACCCGCCACTCCCCTTGGGGAGAGGGTGGCCCAACCGCGCCCGGTACCCGCGAAGATGTCTCGACAGCAGGGACAGTGGGTGAAGCATGTAACTCCTGGGGTGTACCACGCGACGCACCAGACTCCCCACTGCCGTTACACTCCGAGGCAGCAGCCTGAAGACGGCTGACCGCGGCCATCAACACGCTCAGCTGTTCGCGAACAGTGGCCAGCTCCTCCTGCGTCCGAACACAGCAGTCACACATCCTATCCATCCTAAGAAATCAATTTACTGAAGAGAGTTAATCAACCTTTAACTAGACTGCTAATTCACTAAAGGCGGCTGCTTATTCACTAAACTGTGGTTGCTAGCCACTTCTTGTAGAAAACAATGAAAATAGCACTACCTGTCTCTGGAATGTATTGAAAACAAACACTAGCACTACTGGCACTATGGTTGACTACAGGGACTCTCTCTGACTGTATTCAAAACAAACACGAATTCTATGGAACACTATTACTAGCACTCGAAAATTAAAGCTTCCTAAAAGCAAATTCACACGGAAGGAGAAGTGACAAGTAAGAAAAATACAGTTAATACTTAAATTACTGTAGCTCGCTGCACAGCAGCCGTGAAGCAGACGGCAGTTACGACGACACTGACACTGACTATGGCTGACTAAAGGGACTCTCTCTGACTGTATTCAAAACAAACACGAAATCTATGGAACACTATTACTAGCACTCGAAAATTAAAGATTCCTAAAAGCAAATTCACACGGAAGAAGAAGTGACAAGTAAGAAAAATACAGTTAATACTTAAATTAATGTAGCTCGCTGCACAGCAGACGTGAAGCAGACGGCAGTTACGACGACGATGATTAATTTCAACTCTGACTTGTTCCTGTACTGAGTACATGGTGATTGTCGGATACGTCGGACAAAGGACAATACTTTCCGTTCAACTTACGTTGAAAGATTCAAAGCACTGATATTTCTGTATATGAATGAAAGAAGCTAGTTTTATCATTTTAAATAATAAATAAAGCACCTTTTTGTACCTTATCATTCGGTAATTTCTATTGTTTTACATAGTATCAATTCTCGTATTCTTTTAAAAGTAAGGAAATTAGTAATAAGAAATCTCTGTATGATATTACTTAAAAACAAAAATTCCCAGGTATTTGCATTTTTTGTTTAAAATGTGACGTTTTACTTTTGCACCACACACAAAAAAGAGAGCTCACACGTACCAATAACGTTGATGTTTTATTTTCTGTAATCAGCATTGCACAGCTTAGATGTATTTAAAGACCGGCATCACGAAACTATCAAAATCTATCATGACGCATGTTTAGTCACAGACAACTAATTTCGGGCAAGCGAACATATTCAAGTAACGGATTTACATACTTGAAGTTTAATGTGGGTTTCTAGGCCTCAAATATACATAATTGTTTTAAGTTACAGCATCTGTCACATTCACAGGCATCTATTGTCTAATGAAAATACATAGCCTGCGTCATGTAAACGCAGCTATATGTTTGACGCTAACTTGGTATAGTGTAACTCCATGACTTGAGGATGTTCGCTTGCCCAGAAAGGCATGTAGGTGAGTAGACATACACTCCTGGAAATGGAAAAAAGAACACATTGACACCGGTGTGTCAGACCCACCATACTTGCTCCGGACACTGCGAGAGGGCTGTACAAGCAATGATCACACGCACGGCACAGCGGACACACCAGGAACCGCGGTGTTGGCCGTCGAATGGCGCTAGCTGCGCAGCATTTGTGCACCGCCGCCGTCAGTGTCAGCCAGTTTGCCGTGGCATACGGAGCTCCATCGCAGTCTTTAACACTGGTAGCATGCCGCGACAGCGTGGACGTGAACCGTATGTGCAGTTGACGGACTTTGAGCGAGGGCGTATAGTGGGCATGCGGGAGGCCGGGTGGACGTACCGCCGAATTGCTCAACACGTGGGGCGTGAGGTCTCCACAGTACATCGATGTTGTCGCCAGTGGTCGGCGGAAGGTGCACGTGCCCGTCGACCTGGGACCGGACCGCAGCGACGCACGGATGCACGCCAAGACCGTAGGATCCTACGCAGTGCCGTAGGGGACCGCACCGCCACTTCCCAGCAAATTAGGGACACTGTTGCTCCTGGGGTATAGGCGAGGACCATTCGCAACCGTCTCCATGAAGCTGGGCTACGGTCCCGCACACCGTTAGGCCGTCTTCCGCTCACGCCCCAACATCGTGCAGCCCGCCTCCAGTGGTGTCGCGACAGGCGTGAATGGAGGGACGAATGGAGACGTGTCGTCTTCAGCGATGAGAGTCGCTTCTGCCTTGGTGCCACTGATGGTCGTATGCGTGTTTGGCGCCGTGCAGGTGAGCGCCACAATCAGGACTGCATACGACCGAGGCACACAGGGCCAACACCCGGCATCATGGTGTGGGGAGCGATCTCCTACACTGGCCGTACACCACTGGTGATCGTCGAGGGGACACTGAATAGTGCACGGTACATCCAAACCGTCATCGAACCCATCGTTCTACCATTCCTAGACCGGCAAGGGAAGTTGCTGTTCCAACAGGACAATGCACGTCCGCATGTATCCCGTGCCATCCAACGTGCTCTAGAAGGTGAAAGTCAACTACCCTGGCCAGCAAGATCTCCGGATCTGTCCCCCATTGAGCATGTTTGGGACTGGATGAAGCGTCGTCTCACGCGGTCTGCACGTCCAGCACGAACGCTGGTCCAACTGAGGCGCCAGGTGGAAATGGCATGGCAAGCCGTTCCACAGGACTACATCCAGCATCTCTACGATCGTCTCCATGGGAGAATAGCAGCCTGCATTGCTGCGAAAGGTGGATATACACTGTACTAGTGCCGACATTGTGCATGCTCTGTTGCCTGTGTCTATGTGCCTGTGGTTCTGTCAGTGTGATCATGTGATGTATCTGACCCCAGGAATGTGTCAATAAAGTTTCCCCTTCCTGGGACAATGAATTCACGGTGTTCTTATTTCAATTTCCAGGAGTGTATATCCGTGTAATCGCCTATTAAGTACTTTAAGAGATGTAAAAGCATAAATGTAAGCAGACAACCTCAGTTTATGAGTGTGAAGTACAATGTAACGATGTAATGGATAGCTGGGTCCACTAATCTCATGAAATTCCACGACGAGGAGATTTCACAGCAGTGCAATGAAGTAACCACTAATAGAGCTGTTTGAGATTCTAAATTCGTGCAGACAATTTCCAATTTAGAATCGAAAATTGCTTGTTAAATGCTGTGCCTGTGTCCGTGTCTGTAAGAGGCAAAAATATATCGTGATCCTCGATTCTTGGAGTGGGTGAACTGTGTATATACGTAATTAAGTTTGTACGGAATAGTTACTGTGCGAGTCCTCCTGGCGCACGGCTATTTTTTGTTTTGTTTTGTGTAATAATTACAATTACCCTAACCTGATTACGACGATGATAATAATCATCAAAAGGCGGAATCACTCTATAGCTTTAATTAACATATTTGATTAAAATTGATAACTGTAAAAAAGTCGTGGTTTAGAGTGAAAATCAGTTTTCGTGTCGTGTGAACGTGCTACAGAATGCCGAGCGGAGACTCAAACTCATGTTTATCTTAAGTACCAGCAACTTAGCTTACCGTAATCAACAGTATCAACTAATGATAGAAAGAAATTGTGACAATTCAAGTGTCTTGAATTAATACTTCTTCTACTTCACAATTTATCTCTTTCAAATCATCAGCTTCATTATGTTGTTGTTGTTGTCTTCAGTCCTGACACTGGTTTTCATGCAGCTCTCCATGCTACTCTATCCTGTGCAAGCTTCTTCATCTCCCAGTACTTACTCTCTTTCAAATTCTGAAGGTGGCAGGGGTAAAATACAGGGAGCGAAAGGTTATTTACAATTTGTACAGAAAGCAGATGGCAGTTATAAGAGTCGAGGGGTATGAAAGGGAAGCAGTGGTTCGGAAGGGATTGAGACAGGGTTGTAGCCTATCCCCGATGTTATTCAATCTGTATATTGAGCAAGCAATAAAGGAAACAAAAGAAAAGTTCGGAGTAGGTATTAAAATCCATGGAGAAGAATTAAAAACTTTGAGGTTCGCCGATGACACTGTAATTCTGTCAGAGACAGCAAAGGATTTGTTAGAGCAGTTGAACGGATTGGACAGTGTCTTGAAAGGAGGGTATAAGATGAACATCAACAAAAGCAAAACGAGGATAATGGAATGTAGTCGAATTAAGTCGGGTGATGCTGAGGGAATTAGATTAGGAAATGAGACACTTAAAGTAGTAAAGGAGTTTTGCTATTTCGGGAGAAAAATAACTGATGATGGTCGAAGTAGAGAGGATATAAGGTGTAGACTGGCAATGGCAAGGAAAGCGTTTCTGAAGAAGAAAAATTTGTTAACATTGAGTATTGATTTACATGTCAGGAAGTCGTGTCTGAAAGTATTTGTATGGAGTGTAGCCATGTATGGAAGTGAAACGTGGACGATAAATAGTTTAGACAAAAAGAGAATAGAAGCTTACGAAATGTGGTGCTACAGAAGAATGCTGAAGATTAGATGGGTAGATTACATAACTAATGAGGAGGTATTGAATAGAATTGGGGAGAAGAGGAGCTTGTGGCAGAACTTCACTAGAAGAAGGGATCGGTTGGTAGGACATGTTCTGAAACATCGAGGGATCACCAATTTAGTATTGGAGGGCAGCGTGGGGTGTAAAAATCGTAGAGGGAGACCAAGAGATGAATACACTAAGCAGATTCAGAAGGATGTAGGTTGCAGTAGGTACTGGGAGATGAAGAAGCTTGCACAGGATAGAGTAGCACTGAGAGCTGCATCAAACCAGTCTCAGGACTGAAGACCACAACAACAACATCGATCCCAATGATAAACTCATGACAAGAGCTGGAGAGCTGGGTAGTATTTTAAGGGGGCTAGTGTGAGGCTATGATGCAAAACTCTGTTGGCAGTGATCGAATGTGTCGTTCTTTTCTGCTACATTCACTTAACAGAATGTTAACTGCTATGTCCGTCCCTCGCTATGTGCTCTTATTAGATAGATACAGTTTCTTGCAACACGCCTTACGAGCTAACGAATGCGCTTGTGTCGTTTTCTTCCGTTTTCCGTTCTTTTTTCTCTTGAATGCTAATTTCTTTATCGGCAGACAATGTCGTCTATCTAACCTACTTGCGACATAATGGCTCGCTTGTTGCTTCAGACTCTCTCTGGCATGACTTGAATTTGCCTGAGGCTATGTGAGTTTTAATAATTCTTTTTCTAATTTTTACCCTGTGTCATAACACCGTAACACATCCCTCCTCCTTAAAAAGTTCATTCCGAGTTTTCCTTTTCTTTCACTTATTTCTAATTGTGCTATAACTGTCTCGCATTAAAACAAAGTTACTCTGTAACTGCTTGTCAACCTATGTCTTTCATGTTAGTTACCTTAATTTATCTTATTTTCCATTCTCTCCTAGTTCAATATGAGCCGTGGCGCGGCTCTCGGGCGCAAGACGCTATCGATTACTCCTCTGGTTGAGGTTGGAACTATGTGCGATCGCGAGCGCCTCCTGTCGGAGCGGGTCCTAACGGGGGAGTGAGTACGAGTACGGGAGTCTGAGGCGCACAGCAGAGGAGAACGGACATCGCGGCCGCACTCTGAGGCGACAAGACAAGAGTAGTTGTGCACGGCCGAGAAAGGAGCGTTGAGCAAGGCGGCAGTCAGCATCGCTTTCCGGGGGACAGAGAGTTGCGGCAGTCCAGCGAGCAGACACCAGCTCCTGGAGCAGTGCTCCGGTTTGTGGGCGTGACGTGGGTCGCATTTTGGCGCAGTATAGTTTGCTTGGTACGCATCTGCTGCTCCCTTTATGCCCACGTTTGTTGTTCTGTCCGTATGTGCATTGAAAAGGTTACGCTCCGGCTGGAACAGTGGCTTGTGCTTTACGTTCGTGCACCCTGACTCATTTGTTTTGCTGCAGGCAACTGTAATTTCAGAGATCTTTTATTTCGTCGCGATTGTCTTAGCCCGGTGGTGCCTAGTATCCGAGAACAACACGTGTGACCTGTTGTTTTGGGTTTTGGAGTCCGGTTTGAGCAGCCTAGTTATCACGCACACAAATGTATTGCTGCCGAGTGAGGTTAGTCCTAATCTTGTGCAACTGAACTTTCAGTGACTGGCTCGTCTGCAAATTAATTAATTTACCCTTAGTGGTGTGTTGTTTCTTTTTTTTTCTTTCAATGGTGAATTACTTGTCATTCATTTGTGTATGTTTCGCCGTTAATGATAACTGTGAGTAAGATACAGGGTGTTTCAAAAATGACCGGTATATTTGAAACGGCAATAAAAACTAAACGAGCAGCGATAGAAATACACCGTTTGTTGCAATATGCTTGGGACAACAGTACATTTTCAGGCAGACAAACTTTCGAAATTACAGTAGTTACAATTTTCAACAACAGATGGCGCTGCGGTCTGGGAAACTCTATAGTACGATATTTTCCACATATCCACCATGCGTAGCAATAATATGGCGTAGTCTCTGAATGAAATTACCTGAAACCTTTGACAACGTGTCTGGCAGAATGGCTTCACATGCAGATGAGATGTACTGCTTCAGCTGTTCAATTGTTTCTGGATTCTGGCGGTACACCTGGTCTTTCAAGTGTCACCACAGAAAGAAGTCACAGGGGTGGCGAATAGGGAGGCCAATCCACGCCGCCTCCTGTATGTTTTGGATAGCCCAAAGCAATCACACGATCATCGAAATATTCATTCAGGAAATTAAAGACGTCGGCCGTGCGATGTGGCCGGGCACCATTTGCATAAACCACGAGGTGTTCGCAGTGTCGTCTAAGGCAGTTTGTACCGCCACAAATTCACGAAGAATGTCCAGATAGCGTGATGCAGTAATCGTTTCGGATCTGAAAAATGGGCCAATGATTCCTTTGGAAGAAATGGCGGCCCAGACCAGTACTTTTTGAGGATGCAGGGACGATGGGACTGCAACACGGGGCTTTTCGGTTCCCCATATGCGCCAGTTCTGTTTATTGACGAAGCCGTCCAGGTAAAAATAAGCTTCGTCAGTAAACCAAATGCTGCCCACATGCATATCGCCGTCATCAATCCTGTGCACTATATCGTTAGCGAATGTCTCTCGTGCAGCAATGGTAGCGGCGCTGAGGGGTTGCCGCGTTTGAATTTTGTACGGATAGAGGTGTAAACTCTGGCGCATGAGACGATACGTGGACGTTGGCGTCATTTGGACCGCAGCTGCAACACGGCGAACGGAAACCCGAGGCCGCTGTTGGATCACCTGCTGCACCAGCTGCGCGTTGCCCTCTGTGGTTGCCGTACGCGGTCGCTCTACTTTTCCAGCACGTTCATCCGTCACGTTCCCAGTCCGTTGAAATTTTTCAAACAGATCCTTTATTGTATCGCTTTTCGGTCCTTTGGTTACATTAAAACTCCGTTGAAAACTTCGTCTTGTTGCAACAACACTGTTTTCTAGGTGGTGGAATTCCAACACCAGAAAAATCCTCTGTTCCTCTGTTCTAAGGAATAAACCATGTTGTCTACAGCACACTTGCACGTTGTGAACAGCACACGCTTACAGCAGAAAGACGACGTACAGAATGGCGCACCCACAGACTGCGTTGTCTTCTATATCTTTCACATCACTTGCAGCGCCATCTGTTGTTGAAAATTGTAACTGCTGTAATTTCGAAAGTTTGTCCGCCTGAAAATGTACTGTTGTCCCAAGCATATTGCAACAAACGGTGTATTTCTATCGCTGCTCGTTTAGTTTTTATTGCCGTTTCAAATATACCGGTAATTTTTGAAACACCCTGTAGCAAGGTCTTGAAGGGCTTGCGTATCGTGACTATTTTTGGCCACTGTTTAATTTGATTTCTTGTTTATCGGACTGGTGAAAACATATGCCAAGTTTACTAATTTCCGCCTGTTGTCCGGAAGTTGGTCTGAAGGTAAATCCGTTGGTAAATTTTTACTGGACCTAACTGTTAACTGATCTTGCGTTGAACTAATGCCATTATTAAATCGTTTCTTGTGTGCTATAAATTGTATTACCATAGACAAGGAGACAGGGCACATTCTGTGGTCGAGGGGTAGGCACGGTTGCTGCTTTGCGCGTGGCGTCTTGTCGCTCGCTATCATTTCCCGCGTCAGTACGGGCGGCGTGAGATTTGTTTGCTCGCGGTTGAATGGCAGCTAGTCAGCTGTGCCTGCTCCCGCTTCAGGGTGTGCCGTGTTTCGTAAGGCGTACGCCGACTTTGTCACTGTTACTCCTGTGGTGCTGTCGGTCGCTTACCGAAACGTGAGTCTGTTTTAGCACGGTGGCCACTGGGCCGTGACGATGTCGGTTGATGACCAGCGTTGGGGCGGTCGTCCGCTCTGAGTGGCTTCGGTCGCTTGGACTTGGCAGTTACCTTCTGGTTAAACAGATCAAACTTGTTTATTTGCTGTAAATTCCTAAGTAGTTTGTGAGAAAAGTTGTAACTCAGCTTTTCAAGATTTTACAGAATTCAAGCTGTTTGGTAAGGCGTTTTCCTATCTATATTTTATTTAAATGAGAATTCTATATTGGGGTTATTCACCTGTTGAAGTTTAACATAAAATTTGTAACTTAGCTTTCATGATTTTACTTAATTTAAGCATTCTTGTAAAGCAGTCCTTTATCTACGTTTTATTGACTGATAATTCTTTATTGGGGTTATTCACTGGTTGAAGGTTAACATATGTTTGTAACCAAGTTTATGTCCTTGCTTAATTGAGATTTGTTAAGAGCCTTTATGGCTGGAAGATCATTAAAGCTTGGGTGCTTGTAATTGTGAATACTGTTGTCTGTCTATGTTGTGGGCTACCCTTCCACTTCCACAGCCAAGCTGTCCTATCTACCAGTACACAATACACTACTTACACTTTCCACTTATCTCACTTGCTGCTACTTTGTATTCATTCCACACGTGACTGATGAATTGCAGCTTCCTTTGAGTAAGATACCATATGCTTTACACACGAGTAAGCTGCAAAAATGAACGCTAGAACCAAGATTATTCTTGTCGTTGATACGTTAAAAATAATTATATTTTGTCTACGTTTCACGCGACATTGTATCACAAGTTGCATTATTTGAATAACTGAAATGTATACTTTTTCTGAAGTTAATTATTCGTCTACGGATTGTAGCAAAGTGGAATCTAAGGTACCGCTAATGAAGATTGTTTTAGGTAATATGTTTGACGATTCCTCCGATCGATACATTGGTCGAGACACGTTAATCATTGTTGTACCCATGAAGGTAGTTGGAAGGCGAAATTGTCATCCTGCAGTTGCACGTCTAGTTCCATTTATAAAGAATCCACTGACCTGCAATTATAGCAATGGATAGTTACTGTTTCAGGTGTAAATACGGAGTAAACTCAGTGAATTCCAATTTTATGGAATTTTGGCTGTGGAGCTAAAACTTTTATCTCCCGCTGTACTGCTTCCGTTTTCCATAGAAAAACTGCGTTTCCCGTGACTGGTTGTTCGTTTGCATCATCCTTATTGGACAAATAACAGCAATTTCACTAATACAGTCTTTTAAATGTGCTGCTTACATAATGGCATCAGCATCTCTCCGTCTAGAAACTGATAATACTTCGTGCCTTTGTATCTGAATCCATTTTCAAATTGTATTCCATTTAATGGAATAGGGATGTATCGTGTAACACTGGTGTTGTGAGTTTATACCAACTAACGGGAAATTATATTTTAATGTGCAATCTGACTTGATGAGTATCGACTCTTACATGAGATATGAGATAAAATAAAGTAATGAACAAGTAATTGTGCGACTTTTTGGTTGCACCGAGTCGCCTGTGAAAGGTGCGGGTGATTCACGAAACGCGATACGCTCCATTGCACTACTGCTCTCCGCTGCAGCAGCCCAAAAGAGAGATTCGGCCAGCAGGCAGTTCTGTGACTTCTTGTGCGAATCAGCGCTGTCCGGTTTTACGGTTCTTATAGACGGTCCATGTGAAACTGGGAGACCTCAGTCACATCCTCTGTTCTGCATTTCTCTCAAACAGATTGTCGTTACAGCCTTCAGAGACTGCATCATCACTGGTTTCTCACGTTCTACGTACCAGCAGAACCAACATCAGTACTCACGCCGCACTTTTCTTATGTGGGGTGAGGCACCCATAACCCCCCCCCCCTCCCGAGTATATATATATACAAATATATTTCTGTTCTCTTATTAACCATCGAGATATGGGCACCTTTCCCTTTCAAATGCAACAAACCTTTTTTCCACAATAATTCTTCCTTTGAGATAAATTCAACATTTTTTATGCATCCTCAGCAAGAAATTACTTAGCGTGAATACCACTAATTACGCCATATAATACTGGAACTCTTGCAGCTTCGCACTCATTTGATGTGTTAAGGATATAAAACCAAACACAAAGAAATTTGTTAATTTGCTCTAACACATCGTTGTTAATGTCCATTTTGACTCTAACTGGATCAAATACTCGAAATGCTACCTATAATTTTTGTCGAGGAGATATTAAAATTACACTCATTTCCTACTTTCACAAGCTGAAACAGTGTCATTCGTAGATCATTTCTGTTCCAGCTAAGGTCTGGGATACTTTGCGAAGAGCATTTTGTCTAGAGTAGCGTTATTTATTTTAAATTGTTCAGGTAATATTTTTTGACATTTGTCTACCTCATTGTCAACACATAAATCAAACAAAGGAGTTAATGCAGGGCACCTCTGTCTAAGTTCTTGGATTACTGCAGCCTGCGACGTTTCATTTAAAATTTTAAAATGTATTCTGTTGTACGTGCTTTGAAATACTCTACCTAATACTAAGTAACCTAAGCAGATACATTAAACTCGATATGTTTGTATAAGAGTATCAACTGCGTTACACCGTTCTGTGCATCATTTATAATTGCTCCTGCTATTATCACACCTCTTCTCTTTACTGTCTTTGCATACATTTTCTATGCTATAAGTGGCAAGCCCATATTCCTGTCATTGAAAATTTGACTTTTTATTGCGTCTTTTAATGCAGTTTACTGTCGCACTAATGTATACATTGATCTTTCGTTTGGTTCTTAATGTAACATTTTCAAATCCCTTAAAATAAATGAAAGATATGCTACGTTTGATCTGACTCACCTAATGTGAAACACACATTCCATATATAATACAACGTATACAGTATGCATCGTAGTTACAGAGCAACCTGAAGGTTTCATGTGCTGCGCACAGCGTCCGTAAGTCGCTAATATAGATGAAATATAATGGCGGATTTGTGAAGGAATGGAGGGGTTTACATTAAGTGCCATCGCCGTCTGTGTGTGAACCATCAAGATGATAAAGTCTTTAAATTTGAACAAAACAGTTACAAAGATAAAAAGTTGTTGATATCATTGATCCAAACAAAACAGATACAACAAAAATTAAGGACAGTGTTGTTGTCGTGGTCTTCAGTCCTGAGACTGGTTTGATGCAGCTCTCCATGCTACTCTGTCCTGTGCAAGCTTCTTCATCTCCCAGTATCTACTGCAACCTGCATACTTCTGAATCTGCTTAGTGTATTCATCTCTTGGTCTCCCTCTACGATTTTTACCCTCCACACTGCCCTACAATGCTAAATTTGTGATCCCTTGATGCTTCAAAACATGTCCTACCAACCGATCCCTTCTTCTAGTCAAGTTGTGCCACAAACTTCTCTTCTCCCCAATCCTATTCAATAGCTCCTCATTAGTTACGTGATCTACCCACCTTATCTTCAGCATTCTTCTGTAGCACCACATTTCGAAAGCTTCTATTCTCTTCTTGTCCAAACTAGTTATCGTCCATGTTTCACTTCCATACATTGCTACACTCCATACAAATACTTTCAGAAACGACTTCCTGACACTTAAATCTATACTCGATGTTAACAAATTCCTCTTCTTGAGAAACGCTTTCCTTGCCATTGCCAGTCTACATTTTATATCCTCTCTACTTCGACCATCATCAGTTATTTTGCTCCCCAAATAGCAAAACTCCTTTACTACTTTAAGTGTCTCATTACCTAATCTAATTCCCTCAGCATCACCCGACTTAATTTGACTACATTCCATTATCCTCGTTTTGCTTTTGTTGTTCATCTTATATCCTCCTTTCAAGACACTGTCCATTCCGTTCAACTGCTCTTCCAAGTCCTTTGCTGTCTCTGACAGAATTACAATGTCATCGGCGAACCTCAAAGTTTTTACTTCTTCTCCATGAATTTTAATACCTACTCCGAATTTTTCTTTTGTTTCCTTTACTGCTTGCTCAATATACAGATTGAATAACGTCGGGGAGAGGCTACAACCCTGTCTTACTCCTTTCCCAACCACTGCTTCCCTTTCATGCCCCTCGACTCTTATAACTGCCATCTGGTTTCTGTACAAACTGTAAATAGCCTTTCGCTCCCTGTATTTTAACCCTGCCACCTTCAGAATTTGAAAGAGAGTATTCCAGTCAACATTGTCAGGAGCTTTCTCGAAGTCTACAAATGCTAGAAACGTAGGTTTGCCTTTTCTTAATCTTTCTTCAAAGATAAGTCGTAAGGTCAGTATTGCCTCACGTGTTCCAACATTTCTACGGAATCCAGACTGATCTTCCCCGAGGTCGGCTTCTACCAGTTTTTCCATTCGTCTGTTAAGAATTCGCGTTAGTATTTTGCAACTGTGACTTATTAAACTGATAGTTCGGTAATTTTCACATCTGTCAACACCTACTTTCTT
The DNA here is from genome assembly GCF_023864275.1 of Schistocerca cancellata. Classification (NCBI taxonomy): domain Eukaryota; kingdom Metazoa; phylum Arthropoda; class Insecta; order Orthoptera; family Acrididae; genus Schistocerca; species Schistocerca cancellata. Next base: position 1,112,435,111 of record NC_064627.1, read on the forward strand.
TGGGATTGGAATTATTATATTCTTCTTGAAGTCTGAGGGTATTTCGCCTGTCTCATACATCGTGCTCACCAGATGGTAGAGTTTTGTCATGACTGGCTCTCCAGAGGCCATCAGTAGTTCAAATGGAATGTTGTCTACTCCCGGGGCCTTGTTTCGACTCAGGTCTTTCAGTGCTCTTTCACTCTTCACGCAGTATCTTATCTCCCATTTCGTCTTCATCTACATCCTCTTCCATTTCCATAATATTGTCCTCAAGTACATCGCCCTTGTATAAACCCTCTATATACTCCTTCCACCTTTCTGCGTTCCCTTCTTTGCTTAGAACTGGGTTGCCATCTGAGCTCTTGATATTCATACAAGTGGTTCTCTTCTCTCCAAAGGTCTCTTTAATTTTCCTGTAGGCAGTATCTATCTTACCCCTAGTGAGACAAGCCTCTACATCCTCACATTTGTCCTCTAGCCATCCCTGCTTAGCCATTTTGCACTTCCTGTCGATATCATTTTTGAGACGTTTGTATTCCTTTTTGCCTGCTTCATTTACTGCATTTTTATATTTTCTCCTTTCATCAATTAAATTTAATATTTCTTCTGTTACCCAAGGATTTCTATTAGCCCTCGTCTTTTTACCTACTTGATCCTCTGCTGCCTTCACTACTTCATCCCTCAGAGCTACCCATTCTTCTTCTACTGTATTTCTTTCCCCCATTCCTGTCAATTGTTCCCTTATGCTCTCCCTGAAACTCTGTGCAATCTCTGGTTCTTTCAGTTTATCCAGGTCCCATCTTCTTAAATTCCCACCTTTTTGCAGTTTCTTCAGTTTCAATCTGCAGTTCATAACCAATAGATTGTGGTCAGAATCCACATCTGCCCCAGGAAATGTCTTACAATTTAAAACCTGGTTCCTAAATCTCTGTCTTACCATTATATAATCTATCTGATACCTTTTAGTATCTCCAGGATTCTTCCAGGTATACAACCTTCTTTTATGATTCTTGAACCAAGTGTTGGCTATGATTAAGTTATGCTCTGTGCAAAATTCTACAAGGCGGCTTCCTCTTTCATTCCTTGGGCTGCAGATTCCTCGACTTGCGCCATAGGGTGGTGGGGTTTCGGGTTCCGCTGGATAGGTCAGGAGTCCACTACACGCAACAAGCGGCTACACGGGTAGCAGGGGTTGTGTGGCGTGGGCTGGGCGGTTTTTTAGGTTAGATGGCCTCGGGCAAGTGCAGAAAGGGCAACAGCCTCAACGGGTGCGGGGCAAAGTCAGGACATGCGGGGACCAAGCAGCAATCGGTATTGTAATTGTAAACTGTCGAAGCTGCGTTGGTAAAGTACCGGAACTTCAAGCGCTGATAGAAAGCACCGAAGCTGAAATCGTTATAGGTACAGAAAGCTGGCTGAAGCCAGAGATAAATTCTGCCGAAATTTTTACAAAGGCACAGATGGTGTTTAGAAAGGATAGATTGCATGCAACCGGTGGTGGAGTGTTCGTCGCTATTAGTAGTAGTTTATCCTGTAGTGAAGTAGAAGTGGATAGTTCCTGTGAATTATTATGGGTGGAGGTTACACTCAACAACCGAGCTAGGTTAATAATTGGCTCCTTTTACCGACCCCCTGACTCAGCAGCATTAGTGGCAGAACAACTGAGAGAAAATCTGGAATACATTTCACATAAATTTTCTCAGCATGTTATGGTCTTAGGTGGAGATTTCAATTTACCAGATATAGACTGGGACACTCAGATGTTTAGGACGGGTGGTAGGGACAGAGCATCGAGGGACTTCATACTGAGTGCACTATCCGAAAATTACCTCGAGCAATTAAAAGAGAACCGACTCGTGGAAATAACATCTTGGACCTACTGATAACAGACCCGAACTTTTCGACTCTGTAAGTGCAGAACAGGGAATCAGTGATCATAAGGCCGTTGCAGCATCCCTGAATATGGAAGTTAATAGGAATATAAAAAAAGGGAGGAAGGTTTATCTGTTTAGCAAGAGTAATAGAAGGCAGATTTCAGACTACCTAACAGATCAAAACGAAAATTTCTGTTCCGACACTGACAATGTTGAGTGTTAATGGAAAAAGTTCAAGGCAATCGTAAAATGCGTTTTAGACAGGTACGTGCCGGGTAAAACTGTGAGGGACGGGCAAAACCCACCGTGGTACAACAACAAAGTTAGGAAACTACTGCGAAAGCAAAGAGAGCTTCACTCCAAGTTTAAACGCAGCCAAAACCTCTCAGACAAACAGAAGCTAAACGATGTCAAAGTTAGCGTAAGGAGGGCTATGCGTGAAGCGTTCAGTGAATTCGAAAGTAAAATACTAGGTACCGACTTGACAGAAAATCCTAGGAAGTTCTGGTCTTACGTTAAATCAGTAAGTGGCTCTAAACATCATGTCCAGACACTCCGGGATGATGATGGCATTGAAACAGAGGATGACACGCGTAAAGCTGAAATACTAAACACCTTTTTCCAAAGCTGTTTCCCAGAGGAAGACTGCAATGCAGTTCCTTCTCTAAATCCTCGCACAAACGAAGAAATGGCTGACATCGAAATAAGTGTACAAGGAATAGAAAAGCAACTGGAATCACTCAACAGAGGAAAGTCCACTGGACCTGACGGGATACCAATTCGATTCTACAAAGAGTACGCGAAAGAACTTGCCCCCCTTCTAACAGCCGTGTATCGCAAGTCTCTAGAGGAACAGAAGGTTCCAAATGATTGGAAAAGAGCACAGATAGTCCCAGTCTTCAAGAAGGGTCGTCGAGCAGATGGGCAAAACTATAGACCTATATCTCTGACGTCGATCTGTTGTAGAATTTTAGAACATGTGTTTTGCTCGAGTATCATGTCGTTTTTGGAAACTCAGAATCTACTATGTAGAAATCAACATGGATTCCGGAAACAGCGATCGTGAGACCCAACTCGCTTTATTTGTTCATGAGACCCAGAAAATATTAGATACAGGCTCCCAGGTAGATGCTATTTTTCTTGACTTCCGGAAGGCGTTCGATACAGTTCCGCACTGTCGCCTGATAAACAAAGTAAGAGCCTACGGAATATCAGACCAGCTGTGTGGCTGGATTGAAGAGTTTTTAGCAAACAGAACACAGCATGTTGTTATCAACGGAGAGACGTCTACAGACGTTAAAGTAACCTCTGGCGTGCCACAGGGGAGTGTTATGGGACCATTGCTTTTCACAATATATATAAATGACCTAGTAGATAGTGTCGGAAGTTCCATGCGGCTTTTCGCGGATGATGCTGTAGTATACAGAGAAGTTGCAGCATTAGAAAATTGTAGCGAAATGCAGGACGATCTGCAGCGGATAGGCTCTTGGTGCAGGGAGTGGCAACTGACCCTTAACATAGACAAATGTAATGTATTGCGAATACATAGAAAGAAGGATCCTTTATTGTATGATTATATGATAGCGGAACAAACACTGGTAGCAGTTACTTCTGTAAAATATCTGGGAGTATGCGTGCGGAACGATTTGAAGTGGAATGATCATATAAAATTAATTGTTGGTAAGGCGGGTACCAGGTTGAGATTCATTGGGAGAGTCTTTAGAAAATGTAGTCCATCAACAAAGGAGGTGGCTTACAAAACACTCGTTCGACCTATACTTGAGTATTGCTCATCAGTGTGGGATCCGTACCAGATCGGGTTGACAGAGGAGATAGAGAAGATCCAAAGAAGAGCGGCGCGTTTCGTCACAGGGTTATTTGGTAACCGTGATAGCGTTACGGAGATGTTTAACAAACTCAAGTGGCAGACTCTGCAAGAGAGGCGCTCTGCATCGCGGTGTAGCTTGCTCGCCAGGTTTCGAGAGGGTGCGTTTCTGGATGAGGTATCGAATATATTGCTTCCCCCTACTTATACCTCCCGAGGAGATCACGAAAGTAAAATTAGAGAGATTAGAGCGCGCACAGAGGCTTTCAGACAGTCGTTCTTCCCACGAACCATACGCGACTGGAACAGGAAAGGGAGGTAATGACAGTGGCACGTAAAGTGCCCTCCGCCACACACCGTTGGGTGGCTTGCGGAGTATAAATGTAGATGTAGATGTAGATGAATCCATATTCACCTATGTTTCCTTCTCTCCCTTTTCCTATTGGTGAATTCCAGTCACCCATGACTATTAAATTTTCGTCTCCCTTCACTACCTGAATAATTTCTTTTATCTCGTCATACATTTCATCTATTTCATCATCATCTGCAGAGGTAGTTGGCATATAAACTTGTACTACTGTAGTAGGCGTGGGCTTCGTGTCTATCTTGGCCACAATAATACGTTCACTATGCTGTTTGTAGTAGCTTACCCGCATTCCTATTTTCCTATTCATTATTAAACCTACTCCTGCATTACCCCTACTTGACTTTGTGTTTATAACCCTGTAGTCACCTGACCAGAAGTCTTTCTCCTGTCACCGAACTTCACTAATTCCCACTATATCTAACTTTAACCTATCCATTTCCCTTTTTAAATTTTCTAACCTACCTGCCCGATTAAGGGATCTGACATTCCACGCTCCGATCCGTAGAACGCCAGTTTTCTTTCTCCTGATAACGACGTCCTCCTGAGTAGTCCCCGCCCGGAGTTCGGAATGGGGGACTATTTTACCTCCGGAATATTTTACCCAAGAGGACGCCATCATCATTTAATGATACAGTAGAGCTGCATGTCCTCGGGAAAAATTACGGCTGTAGTTTCCCCTTGCTTTCAGCCGTTCGCAGTACCAGCACAGCTAGGCCGTTTTGGTTAATGTTACAAGGCCAGATCAGTCAATCATCCAGACTGTTTCCCCTGCAACTACTGAAAAGGCTGCTGCCCCTCTTCAGGAACCACATGTTTGTCTGGCCTCTCAACAGGACAGTGTACAAAGTTAAATTTGTAATGGAATAGCTTTTTGCAGCTCCACTCCGAATCCGGTCCTGCCTTAAATATCGTATTACTCAAGTAACATACGGCAGCTGTACACAAAAAAAAAATGGCTCTGAGCACTATGGGACTTAACATCTAAGGTCATCAGTCCCCTAGAACGTAGAACTACTTAAACCTAAATAACCTAAGGACATCACACACATCCATGCCCGAGGCAGGATTCCAACCTGCGACCGTAGCAGTCGCACGGCTCCGGACTGAAGCGCCTAGAACCGCTCGGCCACCGAGGCCGTTGTACGCGATTGACACGAATGAACAAATGGATATGTCATCACCGTTTCGGCTTTGCACCATCTTATTTATCCGTGTTCTGAGTGAGCAGGTTTTTGTAGTACCAGTCTCGCTTTAGTGACATTTTGTTTGGAAACAAAATGAATTACTGCGAAATTGATGAATTAATAAAATGTTTTTCACTTCAGTGTGAGACAGCTTTGCTTTTCTCAGAATGATTTTGACATCGGCAGTCTCCTTTCATGAACAAAAACTCACCACCGTCTGATCGTCGTTACATTATGCCTGCTTCATGACGAAACGGATAATTTCGTGTCTCTCTTCACTGTGATTTTTATAAAGGGACGCGGTGGATAACTATAACGATTCAGTGTAGGCTGAGTACTACGTTTCTTTAAAAAATAAGCAGTTCTTTTATTTCGCGTGACGTAGCAATATGTTGTTACTATTACATCGTTCGTCACAACTTCTCGAGTAGTCATATTACTTATGCACTGAAGCGCCAAACAGACTGTTATAGGCATGCATATTCAACTACAGAGTTATGTAAACAGGCGGGATACGGCTCTGCAGTCGGCAAAGGCTATATAAGACAAAAAGTGTCTGGCGCAGTTGTTAGATCGATTACTGCTGTTACAATGGCAGGTTATCAAGATTTAAATGAATTTGAACGCGGTGTTATAGCCGGCGCACGAGCGATGCGACACAGCAATGATGAGGTGTGGATTTCCCCGTACGACAATTTCACTAGTGTACCGTGAATATCAGGAATCCAGTAAACCATCAAATCTCCGACATCTCTGCGTCGAGAAAGATCCTACAAGAACGGAACCAACGACATCTGAGGAGAATCGTTCAACGTGCAACCCTTCCACAGATTGCTGCAGATTTCAATGCTGGTCCATCAACAAGTGTGAGCGTGCGAACCATTCAACGAAACATCTTCGAATGGGCTTTCGGAGCCGAGGGCATACTCATGTGTCCTTGATGACCGCACGACACAAAGCCTTACGCCTCACCTGAGCTTGCCAACACCAACATTGGACTGTTGATAACTGGAAAGATGTTGTCTGATCGGACGAGTCTCGTTTCAAATTTTATCGAGCGGATGGACGTGTACGGGTATGGAGAAAATCTCATGAATTCATAGACCTTGCGTGTCAGCAGGAGCTGTTCAAGCTGGTGGAGGCTCTGTAATGGTGTGGGACGTATGCAGTTGGAGTGATATGGGGCCCTTGATACGTCTGTATACAACTCTGACAGGTGACATGTACGTAAGCATGCTGTCTGATCACCTGCATCCATTCATATCCATTGTGTATTCCGACGGACATGGGCAATTCCAGCAGGATAATGGGACATCCAACCTCCAGAATTGCTACAGAGTGGCTCCAGGAATACTCTTCTGAATTTAAACACTTCCGCTAATCATCAAGATCTCCATACTGTAACCTCCCCCTCACTTATCGACCTTAATGACAGTGAAAAATGAAACCGCGTGTACCTAATGGGAATTTTGGAAAAGCAATCGTCACCAAAGTTAACCTGTCGGTAAAGAGGGAGGAAAGGGTTACATCTAAATGAAAGGAAAAATGCAAATGGAACTGGTGGAAATTAATTTTGGAAAAGGGGTAAAGTTAATAAAGAAAGTAAATGTGCGGCCGTTAAGTTAACAATCAACTAGCGGTAATTAGATATTTGAGATTTGGGGGAAATTACGGTCGCCAGTCCTAAGGACAATTACTATAGTAACTGAAAAAAAACGGTTATTACACATATAATTAGCACTAGAAGCGTGGCAACTGAAGGTTGACACGTGCAGTGTGAAAACTGAAAGTTTGTCAGAAGTAATAAATTTCGCTACACTCTGACTTAATTTAGCAAAAGAATTAATAAAACAGGAAAATCGAAAGTTAATTTAGTGACTGAAGTTAATAGTGAGCTTTCTTTCTGAAGCACATCGAAATTCGGTAAAATACAGTTAGTCGTGGACCACCTCACCAATCATTTCTAAAGCTACTTGAATCTACGCAATTTAGAAATAAGAGATTTAACTTTGAACTTGAATTAAACGATTCTGAACAATTAACAATAGTAAAATTTAGTACGTACTAAGCTGAGCTGCAGTCACAGGTAAGCTAAAATACGGTAACAAAACTCGCACTCTTAATTTGTGCTTGTGCAATGTAAATACTGTGGCCAGCTATGAATACTTTAACTGAACTTTGAAATTAAAGCATTGAAATCGAATTATAGTACTTTAATGCTGGCATTTGAATTTCAACGACACTCGGGTTCATTCCGGAAAAGGAAATGGACCCTGCTTGGTAATGCAATTGGGACAATGAGCAACAAATGTTCACGCTAAGTTCCTGTAATTATAGTTACGAAAATGGTATAGTTTGAAAAGCTGACGTCTGCCATACAGTTCTAAAACTTTACGTGCTTCCAGTCTTCCTTGTTGGTTGATTGAAGGTTTGAAGCCGTCGATCGAGGTGGTGGCGACAGTCACTCATTGCCGGCCGTCGTTGTTGCAGAAGCTGGATGTTGGCGCGCCTTCTTCTCGACACGGTCACCAGGCGAAACGGGCTCTTGATGTGCGCCAGCTAATGCTTCCCGTCCGCGACACCATGTCAGAAACTATCATCGCGAGTCGAGCGCAATTACATGCTGCCAAACCCCGAAAGCGCGGCAACTCGCGGGAGCGTCACACAACACACCTGCTCCACTCGCTACTCCCGCCAGACTCCCTCTCTGCCCGCGCTCCACGCGACAGAGTTAACACTACCAAAGATCCTACACACTTTGATTCTTCACACGACCTATCGATGTAATCGTTCGATAGCAGTTTTCCCTAGGCAAGACACAGCGTAAAGATACAAATAATATTTACGAAACAAACCAATTATACATCGACATAAATGCATAAATATATATATATACAAATAGTAAAACAATTACAATATACGAAGACACAGAAATGTTATATATTCAGGTAACAAAAATAAGGAAAACAAATTTATAGTACAATAAATGGAAATAGGAGGATATGCATTTCCGGCGTTACAATACATGAACATTATTGAGCATATCTGGAATGCCTTACGACGTGCTGTTCAGAAGAAATCTCCACCCAATCGTACTCTTACACATTTATGGACAGCCCTGCAGGATTCATGGTGTCAATTTCCTCCAGCACTTATTCAGACATTGATCGAGTCTTTACGCAATTCTGCGTGCTCGCGGGTGCCCTACACGATATTAGGCAGGTGTACCAGTTTCTTTCTTCCTTCAGTGTATCTCGTGTAGCTTCGAATCTACTGTGATTTGAATGTAAGGTGGCCATTTTCAAATGTCTGATTTACGGTAGCCGCAATGTAATGTTAAACTTTACATTTACGTAGGGGAAGTCTTTACAAGCGGACTACATGTGAAATTTTGTAGGAGGCTTACGGTTATTATGATGTAGGTCGAATTTGAAAGTGGTCATTAATCACCTGAACATGGAGCTGGACTACAGAGCCTTTCGACATCGATAGGTGGCGCTCCTGTCTAGAAAATCAAGAAGTGTGTATTAGGGAATGAACATAAAAAGGATAAATTTCATTTGCGTCACGTTGTGAGATTTTTCGCTGGAACTTTAAACACCCATTAAATAGCGGCAATGTTTGCTCTTCGACTAATCACTGAGCGGCTCCAACGTACGTTTATAAGGAACTCCTTGAACAAGCTGACAGTATGATCCAATGGAAACAACGGTGGGAACAGTTTGTAAACAGAAGAGACAAGCAGTGTTAATAAGACAAGACGTAAGCCTTTGTTCGTTTAATAAAAACATTATTCAGAAAAAAATCTTTTTTGGGTAGACCTCACATTCCGCAAGGCATGTACAATGTTAATGATTCTTCATCAGAGCAATCTCATATTATTACCTCCTGATTGGAATAAAGATTCTGATACATAACCAGAATAGAAATAAGAATGCAACAATTCTTGGTGCACAACCTCGTTTACTCCCAAGAATTTTTAACTCATCTTCTTCTCTTCCTTCCTCCTTCCCACCCATCCTGCCTCCTCTCCTAGTTCCCCTCTCTACGTCGTTCCTCTTCCTCCCTATCATCCTACTCTTCCCTCTCCATCACCTCTTTCCTCCCTCATCTCCCCTCACTTCCTCCTTACTTTCGACCATCTCTCTCTCTGTTCACCCCACTCAACGCCCAGTCCCTCCCATCTGTCTTCCTACTCGTCCTCCATTCATCCCCCGCATAAAGTTCATCCCTTGTCCCACCTCATCCCCCTGATCATCCCCTCCCCTTGTCTAATCTCATCCCCCTTGTCTCCCCACAGCCTCTTGTCACCCACTGCTTCCTACCCCATCGACCTCACGTCACAGTTTGTCTATCCTTCTGTTTCGCCCCGTCCTCTCCCTGCACTCATCCATCTCCTCATGTCCCTCTGTCATTGTACCTCGTCCTCTCCCGCTAATCCCTCCTCTCACAAATCGCCCTTCATCAAGACCCCCACTCCCCTGTTGGCCTCAGCAGCGTACCCTACCTTCCTCCCACTGCCCCCTCCTTTCTGCCACCTCTCCCTTTCTGCCACCTCTCCCTTTCTCCCTCCTCTCCCCCTCAACCTCGCTCTCCACATAAAGATGATAATACACGAACATGAGCGTTTCAGCAGTAGAGTTTGTTTTTCGCAGATGTGTAATAATATGCGCATTCAAACAGGCAGCTTTTATTTTGAATACTGTTTGTCTTTATTATACAGGAAAGTAATATTTTTAATTCATTAAGGCTAATTCTTTGACCCATGATTCTACTTAAATATAAGCCAAAACATGTTCACAGATACATGGGTGGTACATCATATTTCAACAATTCCTCTGTATGAAATAGGTACTCTTGACCACTCTGTGGCATTGGTTTTTCATATATGTCAGGTGCAGTTGCTTAAAGGTAATAACTTCCCTTCATAAGGGGAACCTTTTATTTTTTAAATACATTATTTCATCATTTAGCAATTAGGTACTTTCTTTTCTTTGGGCATTATCAGTCTACATTATCGCAATAAAAATTTTTGTGCTAACAATATGTTGAATTCCACATGTAAGTGTGTGTGTTTGCATTTGGGAGAGTAGGTAGCTAATTGATAAAAATTGTAATAACGTGTTTATTTAAAAAATAAATCTTATCAGAAAAATGATTCCTGTAAGAGTTGTGTTTAGTAATTTTCCCAAGTGACGAATTATTCTTGCAATGAATCGCTGACATTTACATAAGTCTTTATAGCGGTGTGACTTTTCAGATAGGAAGAGCATGGTACGACGTATGTTTCTAAAGCTTGTTCATTACAGTGTCAGTGGCCACTAAATTGTTGTCTTGGAAACTAATGTAACAGAGTGTACGACAGCGAATTTCTACACTCACTCTTTATTGAAGTTCATTATATGTTTCAATGATCATGCCATTAGAACACTGTAATGTTATGACCATCGAAATACGCTGTAGGCTTAAACAGTGGCTGAAAGTCTAAGTTATTTATGAATTACCAAACATCACCGTCCTCGAAAGACAGTCCATCATAAACGAAGTTTTTCAGACACTGCATGATGAGTCTGTCTCCTCTGGACACATAAGTAATAAATAATTGGTATCCCTCCTGGATACGAGTCTGGTGTACCTATATTTTGGAATGTACATATGGAACAATTGTTGGTATCATTGTAGCATTATGATACGATTGTCGATGCGATATCTTATGGAGACAGCCCCTTTATGTAAGTTGAATGTGATACTCCAAAAAAAATGGAAGTCAATGATGATGATGATGTTTGGTTTGTGGGGCGCTCAACTGCGTGGTTATCAGCGCCCGTACAATTACCCAATCTTTGCTCAGTCCAATTTCGCCACTTTCCTGGATGATGATGAAATGATGAGGACAACACAAACACCCAGTCATCTCGAGGCAGGTGAAAATCCCCGACCCCGCCGGGAATCGAACCCGGGACCCCGTGCTCGGGAAGCGAGAACGCTACCGCGAGACCACGAGCGGCGGACAATGGAAGTCAAGGAGCATTTACAAACTGATGGGAGTATTGTGATCAACGTTTTGACTGCGAGCCATCAGTCTAATTAATTATGAGTTAAATATCATTTTCAACCAATCGATGCGAGTGTACGGGAAATTACTAGAAATAGGTGAAATGAACCAAGATACTTCCGTATACAATCGGATCAGACAAGCAGCTTTACTTTTCAAACAGGTGCGAGACTGGATTAATAAAGAAAGAGAAAACTTTTAGTGCTTCAAGTATTCTATATAGTCTCTGCCACTCGAGTACAACGGACAGTGTATTGATGGGAGGTGGCTGGATAACATTAGAAAATATGCAGGAGTGGCATGCATACGTACAGATGAATACCTTTAATGCATGGAAAAGTCTGCCCAGCACTGGATACCATACGCCCAATGGTGAGATTTTTGACGGTGTTTAAGAAACCATGAAACCATGTTAACTGTAGTGAGTGGTACTCCCTCGAGGGTTACACCAGTAATATCTACTACAATTCCTCAGCTGAATAATGTGGATTTGGAGAACTGTTTTATAAGGACCGCAATGGAGAACGAATGAGATTACTAACAGCGTCATCAGCCATGAAAATTCGCTATGACTGCTGCTAATGCAGATAAGGGAAAACAGTTAGTGTTAATAGGATTTTAAGAGCGGCCCGGACGATTTATGAAGTGCTTGTGGAATGCAAGAGAGTAGTAACGAATTTTGCCAGGACTACTATGAGAAAAATGGAAGTGGTGCATCCTATAGTGTACGAAAAAGGCAGGCGAGGTATGAGTGTACGAATAGGACAATAAACACAACCAGTGCTCAATTGCCACATAGATGTTCACCTGGACCATATATTACACACCAGAAGGTTAGACATATCGTAAAATGAGTGTGTAGTATATGAAGAAAGTCTGTAATATGGAACAAACTTCATTCGTGGAATTTTCTTGGGTTGACAGTCAAGTAATGGATTCGTCATTTGCAAGTTTTCCACTTCGCGAAATGACGAGACGGAATTTTGTCAAATCATTGCACCACAACATAGCCCTTTCGTTATTCAAAAAAGAGAATATTTCGACAGACATAGAAGTCAACCTTACGAAGCCCTCTGTTGCCCTAAACATGCGCATTCGTTTATTGGACTAATGAAGATAGTGATCTCCCCAAGGAAACAGTTTGCTCCTCAATTTGTTGGATTTTAATTGCCTGTAAATTCATTAGAAACTACAGTACAAGAAAGGGGAAAATTCCACGGTGACCTCTTGATGTAACCGTAAGACAACTGACATGAACGGACCTTCGGAAAGCCCGGGAAAACTATTGCGATGGTGCCACAAATTTGAGCGCCTGTACTACGGCCTCCGGAGCTGTTCGTCCCGTGCATTTGAGCTTAATTTTGCTGAACAACAGGTAAAGCTGCGTATTCGAGTCTCTCTAATTTTAACGAAATCTCTTCTGTAGGAATCAACATGAGTTCCGAAAACATCGATCGTACGAAACAAAGCTCGCACTTTCCGTTCACGAGACCCAGAAAGCAGTATACAAAGGTGCTCAGGCAGATGCCGCATTCCTTGACTTCCGGAGGGCGTTCGATACAGTTCCAATCTGCCGTCTAATGAACAGAATACGAGCGTACAGATTTTTTTTTTTTTTGATTAGGGGTAAGTACATATGGGACCAAACTGCTGAGGTCATCGGTCCCTAACCTTACACACTACTGAAGCTAACTTAGCAGTAAAAGGGGTCAAAATGATCCCTGTCAAAGTTTTTCGGTGATTGTCATATCCAATTTATTTACTTCGTTAATGAAATTATATAAATTTTTCTAATTTTTCTCCTCTTTCTGAAGACGTTTTAGTGTTTACGAAATATTTTAATTTTCTTCGCCATTTCATTCAGTATACCTAGAACGGTGCAATGGGTCAATTCGACCACACTGTGGTTTCTCTTTTGAATATAAGTAAGTTATCCAACAATATAGTGACAATAGTGAGCAGTAACGCAGAGTAGTTGTTCCTCATTGTTGCAACTTGGCACGTGTAAATTCCAGTCCGCCACAGCTTATGTTGTGTAACTCAGGCAGTCCTTGTCTGTGAAACACGTTTTCGAACAGGTAGTGTTATAACTCTTAGAGAATTTCGAAGCTGAATCGGAAATTGACTTCACTAACGAAGATGATGATTATGTAGGTGACACAAGTGAAGATGAAAACATTGTGAACGAGGAGAGAGTAATGGAAGAGGATTTACATGCTGATATACGTCAATCATCACCTCTTTCACCACAGCAAGTACAGTTGGAAGCGTCTACAAAGATGATTGCAAGGAATGGAACCGTATGGGAGATTGGAAATTCTACATCTACATTTATACTCCGCAAGCCACCCAACGGTGTGTGACGGGGGGCACTTTACGT